>NC_140579.1:1251497642-1252035970 GCF_964204655.1 Triturus cristatus | reverse complement strand
TCTCCTGATAACGGGTGAGTAAATCGGAATTCGTAGTTCGGCTGATTTTAGAGGAATATTTGTAAGTTTCAAAAATGGACACTTAGAAACTTTTCTGGTGAAAACCTCACAATGGATTCCTATGGAAGGAAATACAAGTTACTGGTAAGTACGCTTAGAATTACTTTTCAGGGTCAGTGCTGGGCTAAAATATGCAGCACTGGGTTCTCTCCTGATAACAGGTGATTAAATCGGAATTCGTAGTTCGGCTGATTTTAGAGGTATATTTGTACATTTCAAAAATGGACACTGGAAACTTTTCTGGTGAAAACCTCACAATGGATTCCTAGGGAATGAAATACAAGTTACTGGTAAGTACGCTTAGAATTACTTTTCAGGGTCAGTGCTGGGCTAAAAGATGCAGCACTGGGTTCTCTCCTGATAACAGGTGAGTAAATCGGAATTCGTACTTCGGCTGATATTAGAGGAATATTTGTAAGTTTCAAAAATGGACACTTAGAAACTTTTCCGGTGAAAACAACACAATGGATTACTATGGAAGGAAATACAAGTTACTGGTAAGTATGCTTAGAATTACTTTTCATGGTCAGTGCTGGTCTAAAAGATGCAGCCCTGGGTTCTCTCCTGATAACAGGTGAGTAAATCGGAATTCGTACTTCGGCTGATTTTAGAGGAATATTTGTAAGTTTCAAAAATGGACACTTAGAAACTTTTCCGGTGAAAACAACACAATGGATTCCTATGGAAGGAAATTCAAGTTACTAGTAAGTACAATTAGAATTACTTTTCAGGGTCAGTGCTTGTCTGAAAGATGCAGCACTGGGTTCTCTCCTGATAACAGCTGAGTAAATCGGTATTCGTAGTTCAACTGCTTTTAGAGAAATATTTCTAAGTTTCAAAAATGGACACTTGGAAACTTTTCTGGTGAAAACCACACAATGGATTCCTATATAAGGAAATACAAGTTACTGGTAAGTACACTTAGAATTACTTTTCAGGGTCAGTGCAGGTCTGAAAGATGAAGCACTGGGTTCTCTCCTGATAACAGCTGAGTAAATCGGAATTCGTAGTTCAACTGATTTCAGAGCAATATTTCTAAGTTTCAAAAATGGACACTTGGAAACTTTTCTGGTGAAAACCACACAATGGATTCCTATGGAAGAAATACAAGTTACTGGTAAGTACGCTTAGAATTACTTTTCAGGGTCAGTGCTGGGCTAAAAGATGCAACACTGAGTTCTCTCCTGATTACAGGTGATTAAATCGGAATTCGTAGTTCGGCTGATTTTAGAGGTATATTTGTACGTTTCAAAAATGGACACTTAGAAACTTTTCTGGTGAAAACCTCACAATGGATTCCTATGGAATAAAATACAAGTTACTGGTAAGTACGCTTACAATTACTTTTCAGGGTCAGTGCTGGGCTAAAAGATGCAGCACTGGGTTCTCTCCTGATAACAGGTGAGTAAATCGGAATTCGTACTTCGGCTGATATTAGAGGAATATTTGTAAGTTTCAAAAATGGACACTTAGAAACTTTTCCGGTGAAAACAACACAATGGATTACTATGGAAGGAAATACAAGTTACTGGTAAGTACGCTTAGAATTACTTTTCAGGGTCAGTGCTGGGCTTAAAAATGCAGCACTGGGTTCTCTCCTGATAACAGGTGAGTAAAGCGGAATTCGTAGTTTGGCTGATTTTAGATCAATATTTGCAAGTTTCAAAAATGGACACTTAGAAACTTTTCTGTTGAAAACCATGCAATGGATTCCTATGGAAGGAAATACAAGTTACTGGTAAGTACGCTTAGAATTACTTTTCAGGGTCAATGCTCGTCTAAACGATGCAGCACTGGGTTGTCTCCTGATAACAGGTGAGTAAATCGGAATTCATAGTTTGGCTAATTTTAGAGGAATATTTGTACGTTTCAAAAAAAGTCACCTAGAAACTTTTCAAGTGCAAGCCACACAATGGATTCCTATGGAAGGAAATACAAGTCACTGGTAAGTATGCTTAGAATTACTTTTCAGGGTCAGTGCTAGTCTAAAAGATGCAGCCCTGGGTTCTCTCCTGATAACAGGTGAGTAAATCGGAATTCGTAGTTCGGCTGATTTTAGAGGAATATTTGTAAGTTTCAAAAATGGACACTTAGAAACTTTTCTGGTGAAAAACTCACAATGGATTCCTCTGGAAGGAAATACAAGTTACTGGTAAGTACGCTTAGAATTACTTTTCATGGTCAGTGTTGGTCTAAAAGATGCAGCCCTGGGTTCTCTCCTGATAACAGGTGAGTAAATCGGAATTCGTACTTCGGCTGATTTTAGAGGAATATTTGTAAGTTTCAAAAATGGACACTTAGAAACTTTTCCGGTGAAAAAAACAAAATGGATTCCTATGGAAGGAAATACAAGTTACTGGTAAGTACGCTTAGAATTACTTTTCAGGGTCAATGCTGGTCTAAAAGATGCAGCACTGGGTTGTCTCCTGATAACAGGTGAGTAAATCGGAATTCATAGTTCAGCTGATTTTAGAGAAATATTTCTAAGTTTCAAAAATGGACACTTGGAAACTTTTCTGGTGAAAACCACACAATGAATTCCTATGGAAGGAAATACAAGTTACTGGTAAGTACGCTTAGAATTACTTTTCAGGGTCAGTGCTGGGCTAAAATATGCAGCACTGGGTTCTCTCCTGATAACAGGTGATTAAATCGGAATTCGTAGTTCGGCTGATTTTAGAGGTATATTTGTACATTTCAAAAATGGACACTTGAAACTTTTCTGGTAAAAACCTCACATTGGATTCCTATGGAATAAAATACAAGTTACTGGTAAGTACGCTTAGAATTACTTTTCAGGGTCAGTGCTGGGCTAAAAGATGCAGCACTGGGTTCTCTCCTGATAACAGGTGAGTAAATCGGAATTCGTACTTCGGCTGATATTAGAGGAATATTTGTAAGTTTCAAAAATGGACACTTAGAAACTTTTCCGGTGAAAACAACACAATGGATTACTATGGAAGGAAATACAAGTTACTGGTAAGTACGCTTAGAATTACTTTTCATGGTCAGTGCTGGTCTAAAAGATGCAGCCCTGGGTTCTCTCCTGATAACAGCTGAGTAAATCGGAATTCGTAGTTCAACTGCTTTTAGAGAAATATTTCTAAGTTTCAAAAATGGACACTTGGAAACTTTTCTGGTGAAAACCACACAATGGATTCCTATATAAGGAAATACAAGTTACTGGTAAGTACACTTAGAATTACTTTTCAGGGTCAGTGCAGGTCTGAAAGATGAAGCACTGGGTTCTCTCCTGATAACAGCTGAGTAAATCGGAATTCGTAGTTCAACTGATTTTAGAGCAATATTTCTAAGTTTCAAAAATGGACACTTGGAAACTTTTCTGGTGAAAACCACACAATGGATTCCTATGGAAGGAAATACAAGTTACTGGTAAGTACGCTTAGAATTACTTTTCAGGGTCAGTGCTGGGCTAAAAGATGCAGCACTGGGTTCTCTCCTGATAACAGGTGAGTAAATCTGAATTCGTAGTTCGGCTGATTTTAGAGGAATATTTGTAAGTTTCAAAAATGGACACTTAGACACTTTTCTGGTGAAAACCACACAATGGATTCCTATGGAAGGAAATACAAGTTACTGGTAAGTACGCTTAGAATTACTTTTCAGGGTCAGTGCTGGGCTAAAAGATGCAGCACTGGGTTCTCTCCTGATAACAGGTGAGTAAATCTGAATTCGTAGTTCGGCTGATTTTAGAGAAATATTTGTAAGTTTCAAAAATGGACACTTAGAATCTTTTCTGGTGAAATCCACACAATGGATTCCAATGCAAGGAAATACAAGTTACTGGTAAGTACGCTTAGAATTACTTTTCAGGGTCATTGCTGGCCTAAAAGATACAGCACTGGGTTGTCTCCTGATAACAGGTGAGTAAATCGGAATTCGTAGTTCGGCTGATTCTGGAGGAATATTTCTAAGTTTCAAAAATGGACACTTAGAAACTTTTCTGGTGAAAACCACACAACGGATTCCTATGGAAGGAAACACAAGTTACTGGTAAGTACGTTTAGAATTACTTTTCAGGGTCAGCACTAGTATAAAAGATGGAGCCCTGGGTTCTCTCCTGATAACAGGTGAGTAAATCGGAATTCTTAGTTCAACTGATTTTACAGGAATATTTGTAAGTTTAAAAAATGAACACTTAGAAACTTTTCTGGTGAAAACCTCACAACGGATTCCTATGGAAGGAAATACAAATTACTGGTAAGTACACTTAGAATTACTTTTCAGGGTCAGTGCTGGTCTGAAAGATGCTTTACTGGGTTCTCTCCTGATAACATCTGAGTAAATCGGAATTCGTAGTTCAACTGATTTTAGAGAAATATTTCTAAGTTTCAAAAATGGACACTTGGAAACTTTTCTGGTGAAGTCCACACAATGGATTCCTATGGAAGGAAATACAAGTTACTGGTAAGTACGCTTAGAATTACTTTTTATGGTCAATGCTGGTCTAAAAGATGCAGCACTGGGTTCTCTCCTGATAACGGGTGAGTAAATTGGAATTCGTAGTTCGGCTGATTTTAGAGGAATATTTGTAAGTTTCAAAAATGGACACTTAGAAACTTTTCTGGTGAAAACCTCACAATGGATTCCTATGGAAGGAAATACAAGTTACTGGTAAGTTCGCTTAGAATTACTTTTCAGGGTCAGTGCTGGGCTAAAATATGCAGCACTGGGTTCTCTCCTGATAACAGGTGATTAAATCGGAATTCGTAGTTCGGCTGATTTTAGAGGTATATTTGTACGTTTCAAAAATGGACACTTAGAAACTTTTCTGGTGAAAACCTCACAATGGATTCCTATGGAATAAAATACAAGTTACTGGTAAGTACTCTTAGAATTACTTTTCAGGGTCAATGCTGGGCTAAAAGATGCAGCACTGGGTTCTCTCCTGATAACAGGTGAGTAAATCGGAATTCGTACTTCGGCTGATATTAGAGGAATATTTGTAAGTTTCAAAAATGGACACTTAGAAACTTTTCCAGTGAAAACAACACAATGGATTACTATGGAAGGAAATACAAGTTACTGGTAAGTACGCTTAGAATTACTTTTCATGGTCAGTGCTGGTCTAAAAGATGCAGCCCTGGGTTCTCTCCTGATAACAGCTGAGTAAATCGGAATTCGTAGTTCAACTGCTTTTAGAGAAATATTTCTAAGTTTCAAAAATGGACACTTGGAAAAAATTTCTGGTGAAAACCACACAATGGATTCCTATGGAAGGAAATACAAGTTACTGGTAAGTACACTTAGAATTACTTTTCAGGGACAGTGCAGGTCTGAAAGATGAAGCACTGGGTTCTCTCCTGATAACAGCTGAGTAAATCGGAATTCGTAGTTCAACTGATTTTAGAGCAATATTTCTAAGTTTCAAAAATGGACACTTGGAAACTTTTCTGGTGAAAACCACACAATGGATTCCTATGGAAGGAAATACAAGTTACTGGTAAGTACGCTTAGAATTACTTTTCAGGGTCAGTGCTGGGCTAAAAGATGCAGCACTGGGTTCTCTCCTGATAACAGGTGAGTAAAACTGAATTCGTAGTTCGGCTGATTCTGAAGGAATATTTCTAAGTTTCAAAAATGGACACTTAGAAACTTTTCTGGTGTAAACCACACAACGGATTCCTATGGAAGGAAACACAAGTTACTGGTAAGTACGCTTAGAATTACTTTTCAGGGTCAGCACTAGTATAAAAGATGGAGCCCTGGGTTCTCTCCTGATAACAGGTGAGTAAATCGGAATTCGTAGTTCAACTGATTTTACAGGAATATTTGTAAGTTTAAAAAATGAACACTTAGAAACTTTTCTGGTGAAAACCTCACAACGGATTCCTATGGAAGGAAATACAAGTTGCTGGTAAGTACACTTAGAATTACTTTTCAGGGTCCGTGCTGGTCTGAAAGATGCTTTACTGGGTTCTCTCCTGATAACATCTGAGTAAATCGGAATTCGTAGTTCAACTGATTTTAGAGAAATATTTCTAAGTTTCAAAAAAGGACACTTGGAAACTTTTCTGGTGAAAACCACACAATGAATTCCTATGGAAGGAAATACAAGTTACTGGTAAGTACGCTTAGAATTACTTTTTATGGTCAATGCTGGTCTAAAAGATGCAGCACTGGGTTATCTCCTGATAACGGGTGAGTAAATCGGAATTCGTAGTTCGGCTGATTTTAGAGGAATATTTCTAAGTTTTAAAAATGGACACTTAGAAACTTTTCTGGTGAAATCCACACAATGGATTCCTATGGAAGGAAATACAAGTTACTGGTTAGTATGCTTAGAATGACTTTTCAGGGTCAGTGCTGGGCTAAAAAATGCAGCACTGGGTTCTCTCCTGATAACAGGTGAGTAAAGCGGAATTCGTAGTTTGGCTGATTTTAGAGGAATATTTGCAAGTTTCAAAAATGGACACTTAGAAACTTTTCTGTTGAAAACCATGCAATGGATTCCTATGGAAGGAAATACAAGTTACTGGTAAGTACGCTTAGAATTACTTTTCATGGTCAGTGTTGGTCTAAAAGATGCAGCCCTGGGTTCTCTCCTGATAACAAGTGAGTAAATCGGAATTCGTACTTCGGCTGATTTTAGAGGAATATTTGTTAAGTTTCAAAAATGGACACTTAGAAACTTTTCCGGTGAAAAAAACACAATGGATTCCTATGGAAGGAAATACAAGTTACTGGTAAGTACGCTTAGAATTACTTTTCACGGTCAATGCTGGTCTAAAAGATGCAGCACTGGGTTGTCTCCTGATAACAGGTGAGTAAATCGGAATTCATAGTTCAGCTGATTTTAGAGAAATATTTCTAAGTTTCAAAAATGGACACTTGGAAACTTTTCTGGTGAAAACCACACAATGAATTCCTATGGAAGGAAATACAAGTTACTGGTAAGTACGCTTAGAATTACTTTTTATGGTCAATGCTGGTCTAAAAGATGCAGACATGGGTTCTCTCCTGATAACGGGTGAGTAAATCGGAATTCGTAGTTCGGCTGATTTTAGAGGAATATTTGTAAGTTTCAAAAATGGACACTTAGAAACTTTTCTGGTGAAAACCTCACAATGGATTCCTATGGAATAAAATACAAGTTACTGGTAAGTACGCTTAGAATTACTTTTCAGGGTCAGTGCTGGGCTAAAAGATGCAGCACTGGGTTCTCTCCTGATAACAGGTGAGTAAATCGGAATTCGTACTTCGGCTGATATTAGAGGAATATTTGTAAGTTTCAAAAATGGACACTTAGAAACTTTTCCGGTGAAAACAACACAATGGATTACTATGGAAGGAAATACAAGTTACTGGTAAGTATGCTTAGAATTACTTTTCATGGTCAGTGCTGGTCTAAAAGATGCAGCCTTGGGTTCTCTCCTGATAACAGGTGAGTAAATCGGAATTCGTACTTCGGCTGATTTTAGAGGAATATTTGTAAGTTTCAAAAAAGGACACTTAGAAACTTTTCCGGTGAAAACAACACAATGGATTCCTATAGAAGGAAATTCAAGTTACTGGTAAGTACGCTTAGAATTACTTTTCAGGGTCAGTGCTGGTCTGAAAGATGCAGCACTGGGTTCTCTCCTGATAACAGCTTAGTAAATCAGAATTCGTAGTTCAACTGCTTTTAGAGAAATATTTCTAAGTTTCAAAAATGGACACTTGGAAACTTTTCTGGTGAAAACCACACAATGGATTCCTATGGAAGGAAATACAAGTTACTGGTAAGTACACTTAGAATTACTTTTCAGGGTCAGTGCAGGTCTGAAAGATGAAGCACTGGGTTCTCTCCTGATAACAGCTGAGTAAATCGGAATTCGTAGTTCAACTGATTTTAGAGCAATATTTCTAAGTTTCAAAAATGGACACTTGGAAACTTTTCTGGTGAAAACCACACAATGGATTCCTATGGAAGGAAATACAAGTTACTGGTAAGTACGCTTAGAATTACTTTTCAGGGTCAGTGCTGGGCTAAAAGATGCAGCACTGGGTTCTCTCCTGATAACAGGTGAGTAAATCTGAATTCGTAGTTCGGCTGATTTTAGAGGAATATTTGTAAGTTTCAAAAATGGACACTTAGACACTTTTCTGGTGAAAACCACACAATGGATTCCTATGGAAGGAAATACAAGTTACTGGTAAGTACGCTTAGAATTACTTTTCAGGGTCAGTGCTGGGCTAAAAGATGCAGCACTGGGTTCTCTCCTGATAACAGGTGAGTAAATCTGAATTCGTAGTTCGGCTGATTTTAGAGAAATATTTGTAAGTTTCAAAAATGGACACTTAGAATCTTTTCTGGTGAAATCCACACAATGGATTCCAATGCAAGGAAATACAAGTTACTGGTAAGTACGCTTAGAATTACTTTTCAGGGTCATTGCTGGCCTAAAAGATGCAGCACTGGGTTGTCTCCTGATAACAGGTGAGTAAATCGGAATTCGTAGTTCGGCTGATTCTGGAGGAATATTTCTAAGTTTCAAAAATGGACACTTAGAAACTTTTCTGGTGAAAACCACACAACGGATTCCTATGGAAGGAAACACAAGTTACTGGTAAGTACGTTTAGAATTACTTTTCAGGGTCAGCACTAGTATAAAAGATGGAGCCCTGGGTTCTCTCCTGATAACAGGTGAGTAAATCGGAATTCTTAGTTCAACTGATTTTACAGGAATATTTGTAAGTTTAAAAAATGAACACTTAGAAACTTTTCTGGTGAAAACCTCACAACGGATTCCTATGGAAGGAAATACAAATTACTGGTAAGTACACTTAGAATTACTTTTCAGGGTCAGTGCTGGTCTGAAAGATGCTTTACTGGGTTCTCTCCTGATAACATCTGAGTAAATCGGAATTCGTAGTTCAACTGATTTTAGAGAAATATTTCTAAGTTTCAAAAATGGACACTTGGAAACTTTTCTGGTGAAAACCACACAATGAATTCCTATGGAAGGAAATACAAGTTACTGGTAAGTACGCTTAGAATTACTTTTTATGGTCAATGCTGGTCTAAAAGATGCAGCACTGGCTTCTCTCCTGATAACGGGTGATGAATCGGAATTCGTAGTTCGGCTGATTTTAGAGGAATATTTCTAAGTTTCAAAAATGGACACTTAGAAACTTTTCTGGTGAAGTCCACACAATGGATTCCTATGGAAGGAAATACAAGTTACTGGTAAGTACGCTTAGAATTACTTTTTATGGTCAATGCTGGTCTAAAAGATGCAGCACTAAGTTCTCTGCTGATAACGGGTGAGTAAATTGGAATTCGTAGTTCGGCTGATTTTAGAGGAATATTTGTAAGTTTCAAAAATGGACACTTAGAAACTTTTCTGGTGAAAACCTCACAATGGATTCCTATGGAAGGAAATACAAGTTACTGGTAAGTTCGCTTAGAATTACTTTTCAGGGTCAGTGCTGGGCTAAAATATGCAGCACTGGGTTCTCTCCTGATAACAGGTGATTAAATCGGAATTCGTAGTTCGGCTGATTTTAGAGGTATATTTGTACGTTTCAAAAATGGACACTTAGAAACTTTTCTGGTGAAAACCTCACAATGGATTCCTATGGAATAAAATACAAGTTACTGGTAAGTACTCTTAGAATTACTTTTCAGGGTCAATGCTGGGCTAAAAGATGCAGCACTGGGTTCTCTCCTGATAACAGGTGAGTAAATCGGAATTCGTACTTCGGCTGATATTAGAGGAATATTTGTAAGTTTCAAAAATGGACACTTAGAAACTTTTCCAGTGAAAACAACACAATGGATTACTATGGAAGGAAATACAAGTTACTGGTAAGTACGCTTAGAATTACTTTTCATGGTCAGTGCTGGTCTAAAAGATGCAGCCCTGGGTTCTCTCCTGATAACAGCTGAGTAAATCGGAATTCGTAGTTCAACTGATTTTAGAGCAATATTTCTAAGTTTCAAAAATGGACACTTGGAAACTTTTCTGGTGAAAACCACACAATGGATTCCTATGGAAGGAAATACAAGTTACTGGTAAGTACGCTTAGAATTACTTTTCAGGGTCAGTGCTGGGCTAAAAGATGCAGCACTGGGTTCTCTCCTGATAACAGGTGAGTAAAACTGAATTCGTAGTTCGGCTGATTCTGAAGGAATATTTCTAAGTTTCAAAAATGGACACTTAGAAACTTTTCTGGTGTAAACCACACAACGGATTCCTATGGAAGGAAACACAAGTTACTGGTAAGTACGCTTAGAATTACTTTTCAGGGTCAGCACTAGTATAAAAGATGGAGCCCTGGGTTCTCTCCTGATAACAGGTGAGTAAATCGGAATTCGTAGTTCAACTGATTTTAGAGAAATATTTCTAAGTTTCAAAAAAGGACACTTGGAAACTTTTCTGGTGAAAACCACACAATGAATTCCTATGGAAGGAAATACAAGTTACTGGTAAGTACGCTTAGAATTACTTTTTATGGTCAATGCTGGTCTAAAAGATGCAGCACTGGGTTATCTCCTGATAACGGGTGAGTAAATCGGAATTCGTAGTTCGGCTGATTTTAGAGGAATATTTCTAAGTTTTAAAAATGGACACTTAGAAACTTTTCTGGTGAAATCCACACAATGGATTCCTATGGAAGGAAATACAAGTTACTGGTTAGTATGCTTAGAATGACTTTTCAGGGTCAGTGCTGGGCTAAAAAATGCAGCACTGGGTTCTCTCCTGATAACAGGTGAGTAAAGCGGAATTCGTAGTTTGGCTGATTTTAGAGGAATATTTGCAAGTTTCAAAAATGGACACTTAGAAACTTTTCTGTTGAAAACCATGCAATGGATTCCTATGGAAGGAAATACAAGTTACTGGTAAGTACGCTTAGAATTACTTTTCATGGTCAGTGTTGGTCTAAAAGATGCAGCCCTGGGTTCTCTCCTGATAACAAGTGAGTAAATC
Source organism: Triturus cristatus (assembly GCF_964204655.1). Classification (NCBI taxonomy): domain Eukaryota; kingdom Metazoa; phylum Chordata; class Amphibia; order Caudata; family Salamandridae; genus Triturus; species Triturus cristatus. Next base: position 1,252,024,976 of record NC_140579.1, on the reverse strand, counting down.
GGAATTCGTACTTCGGCTGATTTTAGAGGAATATTTGTTAAGTTTCAAAAATGGACACTTAGAAACTTTTCCGGTGAAAAAAACACAATGGATTCCTATGGAAGGAAATACAAGTTACTGGTAAGTACGCTTAGAATTACTTTTCACGGTCAATGCTGGTCTAAAAGATGCAGCACTGGGTTGTCTCCTGATAACAGGTGAGTAAATCGGAATTCATAGTTCAGCTGATTTTAGAGAAATATTTCTAAGTTTCAAAAATGGACACTTGGAAACTTTTCTGGTGAAAACCACACAATGAATTCCTATGGAAGGAAATACAAGTTACTGGTAAGTACGCTTAGAATTACTTTTTATGGTCAATGCTGGTCTAAAAGATGCAGACATGGGTTCTCTCCTGATAACGGGTGAGTAAATCGGAATTCGTAGTTCGGCTGATTTTAGAGGAATATTTGTAAGTTTCAAAAATGGACACTTAGAAACTTTTCTGGTGAAAACCTCACAATGGATTCCTATGGAATAAAATACAAGTTACTGGTAAGTACGCTTAGAATTACTTTTCAGGGTCAGTGCTGGGCTAAAAGATGCAGCACTGGGTTCTCTCCTGATAACAGGTGAGTAAATCGGAATTCGTACTTCGGCTGATATTAGAGGAATATTTGTAAGTTTCAAAAATGGACACTTAGAAACTTTTCCGGTGAAAACAACACAATGGATTACTATGGAAGGAAATACAAGTTACTGGTAAGTATGCTTAGAATTACTTTTCATGGTCAGTGCTGGTCTAAAAGATGCAGCCTTGGGTTCTCTCCTGATAACAGGTGAGTAAATCGGAATTCGTACTTCGGCTGATTTTAGAGGAATATTTGTAAGTTTCAAAAAAGGACACTTAGAAACTTTTCCGGTGAAAACAACACAATGGATTCCTATAGAAGGAGATTCAAGTTACTGGTAAGTACGCTTAGAATTACTTTTCAGGGTCAGTGCTGGTCTGAAAGATGCAGCACTGGGTTCTCTCCTGATAACAGCTTAGTAAATCAGAATTCGTAGTTCAACTGCTTTTAGAGAAATATTTCTAAGTTTCAAAAATGGACACTTGGAAACTTTTCTGGTGAAAACCACACAATGGATTCCTATGGAAGGAAATACAAGTTACTGGTAAGTACACTTAGAATTACTTTTCAGGGTCAGTGCAGGTCTGAAAGATGAAGCACTGGGTTCTCTCCTGATAACAGCTGAGTAAATCGGAATTCGTAGTTCAACTGATTTTAGAGCAATATTTCTAAGTTTCAAAAATGGACACTTGGAAACTTTTCTGGTGAAAACCACACAATGGATTCCTATGGAAGGAAATACAAGTTACTGGTAAGTACGCTTAGAATTACTTTTCAGGGTCAGTGCTGGGCTAAAAGATGCAGCACTGGGTTCTCTCCTGATAACAGGTGAGTAAATCTGAATTCGTAGTTCGGCTGATTTTAGAGGAATATTTGTAAGTTTCAAAAATGGACACTTAGACACTTTTCTGGTGAAAACCACACAATGGATTCCTATGGAAGGAAATACAAGTTACTGGTAAGTACGCTTAGAATTACTTTTCAGGGTCAGTGCTGGGCTAAAAGATGCAGCACTGGGTTCTCTCCTGATAACAGGTGAGTAAATCTGAATTCGTAGTTCGGCTGATTTTAGAGAAATATTTGTAAGTTTCAAAAATGGACACTTAGAATCTTTTCTGGTGAAATCCACACAATGGATTCCAATGCAAGGAAATACAAGTTACTGGTAAGTACGCTTAGAATTACTTTTCAGGGTCATTGCTGGCCTAAAAGATGCAGCACTGGGTTGTCTCCTGATAACAGGTGAGTAAATCGGAATTCGTAGTTCGGCTGATTCTGGAGGAATATTTCTAAGTTTCAAAAATGGACACTTAGAAACTTTTCTGGTGAAAACCACACAACGGATTCCTATGGAAGGAAACACAAGTTACTGGTAAGTACGTTTAGAATTACTTTTCAGGGTCAGCACTAGTATAAAAGATGGAGCCCTGGGTTCTCTCCTGATAACAGGTGAGTAAATCGGAATTCTTAGTTCAACTGATTTTACAGGAATATTTGTAAGTTTAAAAAATGAACACTTAGAAACTTTTCTGGTGAAAACCTCACAACGGATTCCTATGGAAGGAAATACAAATTACTGGTAAGTACACTTAGAATTACTTTTCAGGGTCAGTGCTGGTCTGAAAGATGCTTTACTGGGTTCTCTCCTGATAACATCTGAGTAAATCGGAATTCGTAGTTCAACTGATTTTAGAGAAATATTTCTAAGTTTCAAAAATGGACACTTGGAAACTTTTCTGGTGAAAACCACACAATGAATTCCTATGGAAGGAAATACAAGTTACTGGTAAGTACGCTTAGAATTACTTTTTATGGTCAATGCTGGTCTAAAAGATGCAGCACTGGCTTCTCTCCTGATAACGGGTGATGAATCGGAATTCGTAGTTCGGCTGATTTTAGAGGAATATTTCTAAGTTTCAAAAATGGACACTTAGAAACTTTTCTGGTGAAGTCCACACAATGGATTCCTATGGAAGGAAATACAAGTTACTGGTAAGTACGCTTAGAATTACTTTTTATGGTCAATGCTGGTCTAAAAGATGCAGCACTAAGTTCTCTGCTGATAACGGGTGAGTAAATTGGAATTCGTAGTTCGGCTGATTTTAGAGGAATATTTGTAAGTTTCAAAAATGGACACTTAGAAACTTTTCTGGTGAAAACCTCACAATGGATTCCTATGGAAGGAAATACAAGTTACTGGTAAGTTCGCTTAGAATTACTTTTCAGGGTCAGTGCTGGGCTAAAATATGCAGCACTGGGTTCTCTCCTGATAACAGGTGATTAAATCGGAATTCGTAGTTCGGCTGATTTTAGAGGTATATTTGTACGTTTCAAAAATGGACACTTAGAAACTTTTCTGGTGAAAACCTCACAATGGATTCCTATGGAATAAAATACAAGTTACTGGTAAGTACTCTTAGAATTACTTTTCAGGGTCAATGCTGGGCTAAAAGATGCAGCACTGGGTTCTCTCCTGATAACAGGTGAGTAAATCGGAATTCGTACTTCGGCTGATATTAGAGGAATATTTGTAAGTTTCAAAAATGGACACTTAGAAACTTTTCCAGTGAAAACAACACAATGGATTACTATGGAAGGAAATACAAGTTACTGGTAAGTACGCTTAGAATTACTTTTCATGGTCAGTGCTGGTCTAAAAGATGCAGCCCTGGGTTCTCTCCTGATAACAGCTGAGTAAATCGGAATTCGTAGTTCAACTGCTTTTAGAGAAATATTTCTAAGTTTCAAAAATGGACACTTGGAAAAAATTTCTGGTGAAAACCACACAATGGATTCCTATAGAAGGAAATACAAGGTACTGGTAAGTACACTTAGAATTACTTTTCAGGGACAGTGCAGGTCTGAAAGATGAAGCACTGGGTTCTCTCCTGATAACAGCTGAGTAAATCGGAATTCGTAGTTCAACTGATTTTAGAGCAATATTTCTAAGTTTCAAAAATGGACACTTGGAAACTTTTCTGGTGAAAACCACACAATGGATTCCTATGGAAGGAAATACAAGTTACTGGTAAGTACGCTTAGAATTACTTTTCAGGGTCAGCGCTGGGCTAAAAGATGCAGCACTGGGTTCTCTCCTGATAACAGGTGAGTAAAACTGAATTCGTAGTTCGGCTGATTCTGAAGGAATATTTCTAAGTTTCAAAAATGGACACTTAGAAACTTTTCTGGTGTAAACCACACAACGGATTCCTATGGAAGGAAACACAAGTTACTGGTAAGTACGCTTAGAATTACTTTTCAGGGTCAGCACTAGTATAAAAGATGGAGCCCTGGGTTCTCTCCTGATAACAGGTGAGTAAATCGGAATTCGTAGTTCAACTGATTTTACAGGAATATTTGTAAGTTTAAAAAATGAACACTTAGAAACTTTTCTGGTGAAAACCTCACAACGGATTCCTATGGAAGGAAATACAAGTTGCTGGTAAGTACACTTAGAATTACTTTTCAGGGTCCGTGCTGGTCTGAAAGATGCTTTACTGGGTTCTCTCCTGATAACATCTGAGTAAATCGGAATTCGTAGTTCAACTGATTTTAGAGAAATATTTCTAAGTTTCAAAAAAGGACACTTGGAAACTTTTCTGGTGAAAACCACACAATGAATTCCTATGGAAGGAAATACAAGTTACTGGTAAGTACGCTTAGAATTACTTTTTATGGTCAATGCTGGTCTAAAAGATGCAGCACTGGGTTATCTCCTGATAACGGGTGAGTAAATCGGAATTCGTAGTTCGGCTGATTTTAGAGGAATATTTCTAAGTTTTAAAAATGGACACTTAGAAACTTTTCTGGTGAAATCCACACAATGGATTCCTATGGAAGGAAATACAAGTTACTGGTTAGTATGCTTAGAATGACTTTTCAGGGTCAGTGCTGGGCTAAAAAATGCAGCACTGGGTTCTCTCCTGATAACAGGTGAGTAAAGCGGAATTCGTAGTTTGGCTGATTTTAGAGGAATATTTGCAAGTTTCAAAAATGGACACTTAGAAACTTTTCTGTTGAAAACCATGCAATGGATTCCTATGGAAGGAAATACAAGTTACTGGTAAGTACGCTTAGAATTACTTTTCATGGTCAGTGTTGGTCTAAAAGATGCAGCCCTGGGTTCTCTCCTGATAACAAGTGAGTAAATCGGAATTCGTACTTCGGCTGATTTTAGAGGAATATTTGTTAAGTTTCAAAAATGGACACTTAGAAACTTTTCCGGTGAAAAAAACACAATGGATTCCTATGGAAGGAAATACAAGTTACTGGTAAGTACGCTTAGAATTACTTTTCAGGGTCAATGCTGGTCTAAAAGATGCAGCACTGGGTTGTCTCCTGATAACAGGTGAGTAAATCGGAATTCATAGTTCAGCTGATTTTAGAGAAATATTTCTAAGTTTCAAAAATGGACACTTGGAAACTTTTCTGGTGAAAACCACACAATGAATTCCTATGGAAGGAAATACAAGTTACTGGTAAGTACGCTTAGAATTACTTTTTATGGTCAATGCTGGTCTAAAAGATGCAGACATGGGTTCTCTCCTGATAACGGGTGAGTAAATCGGAATTCGTAGTTCGGCTGATTTTAGAGGAATATTTGTAAGTTTCAAAAATGGACACTTAGAAACTTTTCCGGTGAAAACAACACAATGGATTACTATGGAAGGAAATACAAGTTACTGGTAAGTATGCTTAGAATTACTTTTCATGGTCAGTGCTGGTCTAAAAGATGCAGCCTTGGGTTCTCTCCTGATAACAGGTGAGTAAATCGGAATTCGTACTTCGGCTGATTTTAGAGGAATATTTGTAAGTTTCAAAAAAGGACACTTAGAAACTTTTCCGGTGAAAACAACACAATGGATTCCTATAGAAGGAAATTCAAGTTACTGGTAAGTACGCTTAGAATTACTTTTCAGGGTCAGTGCTGGTCTGAAAGATGCAGCACTGGGTTCTCTCCTGATAACAGCTTAGTAAATCAGAATTCGTAGTTCAACTGCTTTTAGAGAAATATTTCTAAGTTTCAAAAATGGACACTTGGAAACTTTTCTGGTGAAAACCACACAATGGATTCCTATGGAAGGAAATACAAGTTACTGGTAAGTACACTTAGAATTACTTTTCAGGGTCAGTGCAGGTCTGAAAGATGAAGCACTGGGTTCTCTCCTGATAACAGCTGAGTAAATCGGAATTCGTAGTTCAACTGATTTTAGAGCAATATTTCTAAGTTTCAAAAATGGACACTTGGAAACTTTTCTGGTGAAAACCACACAATGGATTCCTATGGAAGGAAATACAAGTTACTGGTAAGTACGCTTAGAATTACTTTTCAGGGTCAGCACTAGTATAAAAGATGGAGCCTTGGGTTCTCTCTTGATAACAGGTGAGTAAATCGGAATTCGTAGTTCAACTGATTTTACAGGAATATTTGTAAGTTTAAAAAATGAACACTTAGAAACTTTTCTGGTGAAAACCTCACAACAGATTCCTATGGAAGGAAATACATGTTGCTGGTAAGTACACTTAGAATTACTTTTCAGGGTCAGTGCTGGTCTGAAAGATGCAGCACTGGGTTCTCTCCTGATAACATCTGAGTAAATCGGAATTCGTAGTTCAACTGATTTTAGAGAAATATTTCTAAGTTTCAAAAATGGACACTTGGAAACTTTTCTGGTGAAAACCACACAATGAATTCCTATGGAAGGAAATACAAGTTACTGGTAAGTACGCTTAGAATTACTTTTTATGGTCAATGCTGGTCTAAAAGATGCAGCACTGGGTTATCTCCTGATAACGGGTGAGTAAATCGGAATTCGTAGTTCGGCTGATTTTAGAGGAATATTTCTAAGTTTTAAAAATGGACACTTAGAAACTTTTCTGGTGAAATCCACACAATGGATTCCTATGGAAGGAAATACAAGTTACTGGTTAGTATGCTTAGAATGACTTTTCAGGGTCAGTGCTGGGCTAAAAAATGCAGCACTGGGTTCTCTCCTGATAACAGGTGAGTAAAGCGGACTTCGTAGTTTGGCTGATTTTAGAGGAATATTTGCATGTTTCAAAAATGGACACTTAGAAACTTTTCTGTTGAAAACCATGCAATGGATTCCTATGGAAGGAAATACAAGTTACTGGTAAGTACGCTTAGAATTACTTTTCAGGGTCAATGCTGGTCTAAAAGATGCAGCACTGGGTTGTCTCCTGATAACAGGTGAGTAAATTGGAATTCATAGTTCAGCTGATTTTAGAGAAATATTTCTAAGTTTCAAAAATGGACACTTGGAAACTTTTCTGGTGAAAACCACACAATGAATTCCTATGGAAGGAAATACAAGTTACTGGTAAGTACGCTTAGAATTACTTTTTAAGGTCAATGCTGCTCTAAAAGATGCAGCACTGGGTTCTCTCCTGATAACGGGTGAGTAAATCGGAATTCGTAGTTCGGCTGATTTTAGAGGAATATTTGTAAGTTTCAAAAATGGACACTTAGAAACTTTTCTGGTGAAAACCTCACAATGGATTCCTATGGAAGGAAATAAAAGTTACTGGTAAGTATGCTTAGAATTACTTTTCAGGGTCAGTGCTGGGCTAAAATATGCAGCACTGGGTTCTCTCCTGATAACAGGTGATTAAATCGGAATTCGTAGTTCGGCTGATTTTAGAGGTATATTTGTACGTTTTAAAAATGGACACTTAAAAACTTTTCTGGTGAAAACCTCACATTGGATTCCTATGGAATAAAATACAAGTTACTGGTAAGTACGCTTAGAATTACTTTTCAGGGTCAGTGCTGGGCTAAAAGATGCAGCACTGGGTTCTCTCCTGATAACAGGTGAGTAAATCGGAATTCGTACTTCGGCTGATATTAGAGGAATATTTGTAAGTTTCAAAAATGGACACTTAGAAACTTTTCCGGTGAAAACAACACAATGGATTACTATGGAAGGAAATACAAGTTACTGGTAAGTACGCTTAGAATTACTTTTCATGGTCAGTGCTAGTCTAAAAGATGCAGCCCTGGGTTCTCTCCTGATAACAGGTGAGTAAATCGGAATTCGTACTTCGGCTGATTTTAGAGGAATATTTGTAAGTTTCAAAAATGGACACTTGGAAACTTTTCTGGTGAAAACCACACAATGGATTCCTGTGGAAGGAAATACAAGTTACTGGTAAGTACACTTAGAATTACTTTTCAGGGTCAGTGCTGGGCTAAAAGATGCAGCACTGGGTTCTCTCCTGATAACAGGTGAGTAAATCTGAATTCGTAGTTCGGCTGATTTTAGAGGAATATTTGTAAGTTTCAAAAATGGACACTTAGACACTTTTCTGGTGAAAACCACACAATGGATTCCTATGGAAGGAAATACAAGTTGCTGGTAAGTACGCTTAGAATTACTTTTCAGGGTCAGTGCAGGTCTGAAAGATGAAGCACTGGGTTTTCTCCTGATAACAGCTGAGTTAATCGGAATTCGTAGTTCAACTGATTTTAGAGCAATATTTCTAAGTTTCAAAAATGGACACTTGGAAACTTTTCTGGTGAAAACCACACAATGGATTCCTATGGAAGGAAATACAAGTTACTGGTAAGTACGCTTAGAATTACTTTTCAGGGTCAGTGCTGGGCTAAAAGATGCAGCACTGGGTTCTCTCCTGATAACAGGTGAGTAAATCTGAATTCGTAGTTCGGCTGATTTTAGAGGAATATTTGTAAGTTTCAAAAATGGACACTTAGACACTTTTCTGGTGAAAACCACACAATGGATTCCTATGGAAGGAAATACAAGTTACTGGTAAGTACGCTTAGAATTACTTTTCAGGGTCAGTGCTGGGCTAAAAGATGCAGCACTGGGTTCTCTCCTGATAACAGGTGAGTAAATCTGAATTCGTAGTTCGGCTGATTTTAGAGAAATATTTGTAAGTTTCAAAAATGGACTCTTAGAATCTTTTCTGGTGAAATCCACACAATGGATTCCAATGGAAGGAAATACAAGTTACTGGTAAGTACGCTTAGAATTACTTTTCAGGGTCATTGCTGGCCTAAAAGATGCAGCCCTGGGTTCTCTCCTGATAACAGGTGAGTAAATCGGAATTCGTACTTCGGCTGATTTTAGAGGAATATTTGTAAGTTTCAAAAATGGACACTTGGAAACTTTTCTGGTGAAAACCACACAATGGATTCCTGTGGAAGGAAATACAAGTTACTGGTAAGTACACTTAGAATTACTTTTCAGGGTCAGTGCAGGTCTGAAAGATGAAGCACTGGGTTCTCTCCTGATAACAGCTGAGTAAATCGGAATTCGTAGTTCAACTGATTTTAGAGCAATATTTCTAAGTTTCAAAAATGGACACTTGGAAACTTTTCTGGTGAAAACCACACAATGGATTCCTATGGAAGGAAATACAAGTTGCTGGTAAGTACGCTTAGAATTACTTTTCAGGGTCAGTGCTGGGCTAAAAGATGCAGCACTGGGTTCTCTCCTGATAACAGGTGAGTAAATCTGAATTCGTAGTTCGGCTGATTTTAGAGGAATATTTGTAAGTTTCAAAAATGGACACTTAGACACTTTTCTGGTGAAAACCACACAATGGATTCCTATGGAAGGAAATACAAGTTACTGGTAAGTACGCTTAGAATTACTTTTCAAGGTCAGTGCTGGGCTAAAAGATGCAGCACTGGGTTCTCTCCTGATAACAGGTGAGTAAATCTGAATTCGTAGTTCGGCTGATTTTAGAGAAATATTTGTAAGTTTCAAAAATGGACACTTAGAATCTTTTCTGGTGAAATCCACACAATGGATTCCAATGGAAGGAAATACAAGTTACTGGTAAGTACGCTTAGAATTACTTTTCAGGGTCATTGCTGGCCTAAAAGATGCAGCACTGGGTTGTCTACTGATAACAGGTGAGTAAATCGGAATTCGTAGTTCGGCTGATTCTGGAGGAATATTTCTAAGTTTCAAAAATGGACACTTAGAAACTTTTCTGGTGAAAACCACACAACAGATTCCAATGGAAGGAAACACAAGTTACTGGTAAGTACGCTTAGAATTACTTTTCAGGGTCAGCACTAGTATAAAAGATGGAGCCCTGGGTTCTCTCCTGATAACAGGTGAGTAAATCGGAATTCGTAGTTCAACTGATTTTACAGGAATATTTGTAAGTTTAAAAAATGAACACTTAGAAACTTTTCTGGTGAAAACCTCACAACGGATTCCTATGGAAGGAAATACAAGTTACTGGTAAGTACACTTAGAATTACTTTTCAGGGTCAGTGCTGGTCTGAAAGATGCTTTACTGGGTTCTCTCCTGATAACATCTGAGTAAATCGGAATTCGTAGTTCAACTGATTTTAGAGAAATATTTCTAAGTTTCAAAAATGGACACTTGGAAACTTTTCTGGTGAAAACCGCACAATGAATTCCTATGGAAGGAAATACAAGTTACTGGTAAGTACGCTTAGAATTACTTTTTATGGTCAATGCTGGTCTAAAAGATGCAGCACTGGGTTCTCTCCTGATAACGGGTGATGAATCGGAATTCGTAGTTCGGCTGATTTTAGAGGAATATTTCTAAGTTTCAAAAATGGACACTTAGAAACTTTTCCGGTGAAGTCCACACAATGGATTCCTATGGAAGGAAATACAAGTTACTGGTTAGTACGCTTAGAATGACTTTTCAGGGTCAGTGCTGGGCTAAAAAATGCAGCACTGGGTTCTCTCCTGATAACAGGTGAGTAAAGCGGAATTCGTAGTTTGGCTGATTTTAGAGGAATATTTGCAAGTTTCAAAAATGGACACTTAGAAACTTTTCTGTTGAAAACCATGCAATGGATTCCTATGGAAGGAAATACAAGTTACTGGTAAGTACGCTTAGAATTACTTTTCAGGGTCAATGCTGGTCTAAAAGATGCAGCACTGGGTTGTCTCCTGATAACAGGTGAGTAAATCGGAATTCATAGTTCAGCTGATTTTAGAGGAATATTTGTACGTTTCAAAAATGGACACCTAGAAACTTTTCAAGTGCAAGCCACACAATGGATTCCTATGAAAGGAAATACAAGTCACTGGTAAGTATGCTTAGAATGACTTTTCAGGGTCAGTGCTAGTCTAAAAGATGCAGCCCTGGGTTCTCTCCTGATAACAGGTGAGTAAATCGGAATTCGTAGTTCGGCTGATTTTAGAGGAATATTTGTATGTTTCAAAAATGGACAATTAGAAACTTTTCTGGTGAAAAACTCACAATGGATTCCTATGGAAGGAAATACAAGTTACTGGTAAGTACGCTTAGAATTACTTTTCAGGGTCAGTGCTGGGCTAAAAGATGCAGCACTGGGTTCTCTCCTGATAACAGGTGAGTAGATCGGAATTCGTACTTCGGCTGATGTTAGAGGAATATTTGTAAGTTTCAAAAATGGACACTTAGAAACTTTTCCGGTGAAAACAACACAATGGATTCCTATGGAAGGAAATACAAGTTACTGGTAAGTACGCTTAGAATTACTTTTGATGGTCAGTGTTGGTCTAAAAGATGCAGCCCTGGGTTCTCTCCTGATAACAAGTGAGTAAATCGGAATTCGTACTTCGGCTGATTTTAGAGGAATATTTGTTAAGTTTCAAAAATGGACACTTAGAAACTTTTCCGGTGAAAAAAACACAATGGATTCCTATGGAAGGAAATACAAGTTACTGGTAAGTACGCTTAGAATTACTTTTCAGGGTCAATGCTGGTCTAAAAGATGCAGCACTGGGTTGTCTCCTGATAACAGGTGAGTAAATCGGAATTCATAGTTCAGCTGATTTTAGAGAAATATTTGTAAGTTTCAAAAATGGACACTTAGAATCTTTTCTGGTGAAATCCACACAATGGATTCCAATGGAAGGAAATACAAGTTACTGGTAAGTACGCTTAGAATTACTTTTCAGGGTCATTGCTGGCCTAAAAGATGCAGCACTGGGTTGTCTACTGATAACAGGTGAGTAAATCGGAATTCGTAGTTCGGCTGATTCTGGAGGAATATTTCTAAGTTTCAAAAATGGACACTTAGAAACTTTTCTGGTGAAAACCACACAACAGATTCCTATGGAAGGAAACACAAGTTACTGGTAAGTACGCTTAGAATTACTTTTCAGGGTCAGCACTAGTATAAAAGATGGAGCCCTGGGTTCTCTCCTGATAACAGGTGAGTAAATCGGAATTCGTAGTTCAACTGATTTTACAGGAATATTTGTAAGTTTAAAAAATGAACACTTAGAAACTTTTCTGGTGAAAACCTCACAACGGATTCCTATGGAAGGAAATACAAGTTACTGGTAAGTACACTTAGAATTACTTTTCAGGGTCAGTGCTGGTCTGAAAGATGCTTTACTGGGTTCTCTCCTGATAACATCTGAGTAAATCGGAATTCGTAGTTCAACTGATTTTAGAGAAATATTTCTAAGTTTCAAAAATGGACACTTGGAAACTTTTCTGGTGAAAACCGCACAATGAATTCCTATGGAAGGAAATACAAGTTACTGGTAAGTACGCTTAGAATTACTTTTTATGGTCAATGCTGGTCTAAAAGATGCAGCACTGGGTTCTCTCCTGATAACGGGTGATGAATCGGAATTCGTAGTTCGGCTGATTTTAGAGGAATATTTCTAAGTTTCAAAAATGGACACTTAGAAACTTTTCTGGTGAAGTCCACACAATGGATTCCTATGGAAGGAAATACAAGTTACTGGTTAGTACGCTTAGAATGACTTTTCAGGGTCAGTGCTGGGCTAAAAAATGCAGCACTGGGTTCTCTCCTGATAACAGGTGAGTAAAGCGGAATTCGTAGTTTGGCTGATTTTAGAGGAATATTTGCAAGTTTCAAAAATGGACACTTAGAAACTTTTCTGTTGAAAACCATGCAATGGATTCCTATGGAAGGAAATACAAGTTACTGGTAAGTACGCTTAGAATTACTTTTCAGGGTCAATGCTGGTCTAAAAGATGCAGCACTGGGTCGTCTCCTGATAACAGGTGAGTAAATCGGAATTCATAGTTCAGCTGATTTTAGAGGAATATTTGTACGTTTCAAAAATGGACACCTAGAAACTTTTCAAGTGCAAGCCACACAATGGATTCCTATGAAAGGAAATACAAGTCACTGGTAAGTATGCTTAGAATGACTTTTCAGGGTCAGTGCTAGTCTAAAAGATGCAGCCCTGGGTTCTCTCCTGATAACAGGTGAGTAAATCGGAATTCGTAGTTCGGCTGATTTTAGAGGAATATTTGTATGTTTCAAAAATGGACAATTAGAAACTTTTCTGGTGAAAAACTCACAATGGATTCCTATGGAAGGAAATACAAGTTACTGGTAAGTACGCTTAGAATTACTTTTCAGGGTCAGTGCTGGGCTAAAAGATGCAGCACTGGGTTCTCTCCTGATAACAGGTGAGTAAATCGGAATTCGTACTTCGGCTGATGTTAGAGGAATATTTGTAAGTTTCAAAAATGGACACTTAGAAACTTTTCCGGTGAAAACAACACAATGGATTCCTATGGAAGGAAATACAAGTTACTGGTAAGTACGCTTAGAATTACTTTTGATGGTCAGTGTTGGTCTAAAAGATGCAGCCCTGGGTTCTCTCCTGATAACAAGTGAGTAAATCGGAATTCGTACTTCGGCTGATTTTAGAGGAATATTTGTTAAGTTTCAAAAATGGACACTTAGAAACTTTTCCGGTGAAAAAAACACAATGGATTCCTATGGAAGGAAATACAAGTTACTGGTAAGTACGCTTAGAATTACTTTTCAGGGTCAATGCTGGTCTAAAAGATGCAGCACTGGGTTGTCTCCTGATAACAGGTGAGTAAATCGGAATTCATAGTTCAGCTGATTTTAGAGAAATATTTCTAAGTTTCAAAAATGGACACTTGGAAACTTTTCTGGTGAAAACCACACAATGAATTCCTATGGAAGGAAATACAAGTTACTGGTAAGTATGCTTAGAATTACTTTTTATGGTCAATGCTGGTCTAAAAGATGCAGACCTGGGTTCTCTCCTGATAACGGGTGAGTAAATCGGAATTCGTAGTTCGGCTGATTTTAGAGGAATATTTGTAAGTTTCAAAAATGGACACTTAGAAACTTTTCTGGTGAAAACCTCACAATGGATTCCTATGGAAAGAAATACAAGTTACTGGTAAGTACGCTTAGAATTACTTTTCAGGGTCAGTGCTGGGCTAAAATATGCAGCACTGGGTTCTCTCCTGATAACAGGTGATTAAATCGGAATTCGTAGTTCGGCTGATTTTAGAGGTATATTTGTACGTTTCAATAATGGACACTTAGAAACTTTTCTGGTGAAAACCTCACAATGGATTCCTATGGAATAAAATACAAGTTACTGGTAAGTACGCTTAGAATTACTTTTCAGGGTCAGTGCTGGGCTAAAATATGCAGCACTGGGTTCTCTCCTGATAACAGGTGATTAAATCGGAATTCGTAGTTCGGCTGATTTTAGAGGTATATTTGTACGTTTCAAAAATGGACACTTAGAAACTTTTCCGGTGAAAACCACACAATGGATTACTATGGAAGGAAATACAAGTTACTGGTAAGTACGCTTAGAATTACTTTTTATGGTCAATGCTGGTCTAAAAGATGCAGCACTGGGTTCTCTCCTGATAACAGGTGAGTAATGCGGAATTCGTGCTTCGGCTGATTTTAGAGGAATATTTGTAAGTTTCAAAAATGGACACTTAGAAACTTTTCCGGTGAAAACAACACAATAGATTCCTATGGAAGGAAATTCAAGTTACTGGTAAGTACACTTAGAATTACTTTTCAGGGTCAGTGCTGGTCTGAAAGATGCAGCACTGGGTTCTCTCCTGATAACAGCTGAGTAAATCGGAATTCGTAGTTCAACTGCTTTTAGAGAAATATTTCTAAGTTTCAAAAATGGACACTTGGAAACTTTTCTGGTGAAAACCACACAATGGATTCCTATGGAAGGAAATACAAGTTACTGGTAAGTTCACTTAGAATTACTTTTCAGGGTCAGTGCAGGTCTGAAAGATGAAGCACTGGGTTCTCTCCTGATAACAGCTGAGTAAATCGGAATTCGTAGTTCAACTGATTTTAGAGCAATATTTCTAAGTTTCAAAAATGGACACTTGGAAACTTTTCTGGTGAAAACCACACAATGGATTCCTATGGAAGGAAATACAAGTTACTGGTAAGTACGCTTAGAATTCCTTTTCAGGGTCAGTGCTGGGCTAAAAGATGCAGCACTGGGTTCTCTCCTGATAACAGGTGAGTAAATCTGAATTCGTAGTTCGGCTGATTTTAGAGGAATATTTGTAAGTTTCAAAAATGGACACTTAGACACTTTTCTGGTGAAAACCACACAATGGATTCCTATGGAAGGAAATACAAGTTACTGGTAAGTACGCTTAGAATTACTTTTCAGGGTCAGTGATGGGCTAAAAGATGCAGCACTGTGTTTTCTCCTGATAACAGGTGAGTAAATCTGAATTCGTAGTTCGGCTGATTTTAGAGAAATATTTGTAAGTTTCAAAAATGGACACTTAGAATCTTTTCTGGTGAAATCCCCACAATGGATTCCAATGGAAGGAAATACAAGTTACTGGTAAGTACGCTTAGAATTACTTTTCAGGGTCATTACTGGCCTAAAAGATGCAGCACTGGGTTGTCTCCTGATAACAGGTGAGTAAGTCGGAATTCGTAGTTCGGCTGATTCTGGAGGAGTATTTCTAAGTTTCAAAAATGGACACTTAGAAACTTTTCTGGTGAAAACCACACAACGGATTCCTATGGAAGGAAACACAAGTTACTGGTAAGTACGCTTAGATTTACTTTTCAGGGTCAGCACAAGTATAAAAGATGGAGCCCTGGGTTCTCTCCTGATAACAGGTGAGTAAATCGGAATTCGTAGTTCAACTGATTTTACAGGAATATTTGTAAGTTTAAAAAATGAATACTTAGAAACTTTTCTGGTGAAAACCTCACAACGGATTCCTATGGAAGGAAATACAAGTTACTGGTAAGTACACTTAGAATTACTTTTCAGGGTCAGTGCTGGTCTGAAAGATGCTTTACTGGGTTCTCTCCTGATAACATCCGAGTAAATCGGAATTCATAGTTCAACTGATTTTAGAGAAATATTTCTAAGTTTCAAAAATGGACACTTGGAAACTTTTCTGGTGAAAACCACACAATGAATTCCTATGGAAGGAAATACAAGTTACTGGTAAGTACGCTTAGAATTACTTTTTATGGTCAATGCTGGTCTAAAAGATGCAGCACTGGGTTCTCTCCTGATAACGGGTGATGAATCGGAATTCGTAGTTCGGCTGATTTTAGAGGAATATTTCTAAGTCTTAAAAATGGACACTTAGAAACTTTTCTGGTGAAGTCCACACAATGGATTCCTATGGAAGGACATACAAGTTACTGGTTAGTGCGCTTAGAATGACTTTTCAGGGTCAGTGCTGGGCTAAAAAATGCAGCACTGGGTTCTCTCCTGATAACAGGTGAGTAATGCGGAATTCGTAGTTTGGCTGATTTTAGAGGAATATTTGCAAGTTTCAAAAATGGACACTTAGAAACTTTTCTGTTGAAAACCATGCAATGGATTCCTATGGAAGGAATTACAAGTTACTGGTGAGTACGCTTAGAATTACTTTTCAGGGTCAATGCTGGTCTAAAAGATGCAGCACTGGGTTGTTTCCTGATAACAGGTGAGTAAATCGGAATTCATAGTTCAGCTGATTTTAGAGGTATATTTGTACGTTTCAAAAATGGACACTTAGGAACTTTTCTGGTGAAAACCTCACAATGGATTCCTATGGAAGGAAATACAAGTTACTGGTAAGTACGCTTAGAATTACTTTTCAGGGTCAGTGCTGGGCTAAAAGATGCAGCACTGGGTTCTCTCCTGATAACAGGTGAGTAAATCGGAATTCGTAGTTCAACTGATTTTAAAGCAATATTTCTAAGTTTCAAAAATGGACACTTGGAAACTTTTCTGGTGAAAAACTCACAATGGATTCTTATGGAAAGAAATACAAGTTACTGGTAAGTACGCTTAGAATTACTTTTCAGGGTCAGTGCTGGGCTAAAAGATGCAGCACTGGGTTCTCTCCTAATAACAGGTGAGTAAATCGGAATTCGTAGTTCGGCTGATTTTAGAGGAATATTTGGAAGTTTAAAAAATGGACACTTAGAAACTTTTCTGGTGAAAAACTCACAATGGATTCTTATGGAAAGAAATACAAGTTACTGGTAAGTACGCTTAGAATTACTTTTCAGGGTCAGTGCTGGGCTAAAAGATGCAGCACTGGGTTCTCTCCTGATAACAGGTGAGTAAATCGGAATTCGTACTTCGGCTGATGTTAGAGGAATATTTGTAAGTTTCAAAAATGGACACTTAGAAACTTTTCCGGTGAAAACAACACAATGGATTCCTATGGAAGGACATACAAGTTACTGGTAAGTACGCTTAGAATTACTTTTCATGGTCAGTGTTGGTCTAAAAGATGCAGCCCTGGGTTCTCTCCTGATAACAGGTGAGTAAATCGGAATTCGTAGTTCGGCTGATTTTAGAGGAATATTTGTAAGTTTAAAAAATGGACACTTAGAAACTTTTCCGGTGAAAAAAACACAATGGATTCCTATGGAAGGAAATACAAGTTACTGGTAAGTACACTTAGAATTACTTTTCAGGGTCAGTGCTGGTCTGAAAGATGCAGCACTGGGTTCTCTCCTGATAACAGCTGGGTAAATTGGAATTCGTAGTTCAACTGATTTTAGAGAAATATTTCTAAGTTTCAAAAATGGACACTTGGAAACTTTTCCGGTGAAAACCACACAATGGATTCCTATGGAAGGAAATTCAAGTTACTGGTAAGTACACTTAGAATTACTTTTTAGGGTCAGTGCTGGTCTGAAAGATGAAGCACTGGTTTCTCTCCTGATAACAGCTGAGTAAATCGGAATTCGTAGTTCAACTGATTTTAGAGCAATATTTCTAAGTTTCAAAAATGGACACTTGGAAACTTTTCTGGTGAAAACCACACAATGGATTCCTATGGAAGGAAATACAAGTCACTGGTAAGTAAGCTTAGAATTACTTTTCAGGGTCAGTGCTGGGCTAAAAGATGCAGTACTGGGTTCTCTCCTGATAACAGGAGAGTAAATCTGAATTCGTAGTTCGGCTGATTTTAGAGGAATATTTGTAAGTTTCAAAAATGGTCACTTAGACACTTTTCTGGTGAAAACCACACAATGGATTCCTATGGAAGGAAATACAAGTTACTGGTAAGTACGCTTAGAATTACTTTTCAGGGTCAGTGCTGGGCTAAAAGATGCAGCACTGTGTTCTCTCCTGATAACAGGTGAGTAAATCGGAATTCGTAGTTCAACTGCTTATAGAGAAATATTTCTAAGTTTCAAAAATGGACACTTGGAAACTTTTCTGGTGAAAACCACACAATGGATTCCTATGGAAGGAAATACAAGTTACTGGTAAGTTCACTTAGAATTACTTTTCAGGGTCAGTGCAGGTCTGAAAGATGAAGCACTGGGTTCTCTCCTGATAACAGCTGAGTAAATCGGAATTCGTAGTTCAACTGATTTTAGAGCAATATTTCTAAGTTTCAAAAATGGACACTTGGAAACTTTTCTGGTGAAAACCACACAATGGATTCCTATGGAAGGAAATTCAAGTTACTGGTAAGTACGCTTAGAATTACTTTTCAGGGTCAGTGCTGGGCTAAAAGATGCAGCACTGGGTTCTCTCCTGATAACAGGTGAGTAAATCTGAATTTGTAGTTCGGCTGATTTTAGAGGAATATTTGTAAGTTTCAAAAATGGACACTTAGACACTTTTCTGGTGAAAACCACACAATGGATTCCTATGGAAGGAAATACAAGTTACTGGTAAGTACGCTTAGAATTACTTTTCAGGGTCAGTGCTGGGCTAAAAGATGCAGCACTGTGTTCTCTCCTGATAACAGGTGAGTAAATCTGAATTCGTAGTTCGGCTGATTTTAGAGAAATATTTGTAAGTTTCAAAAATGGACACTTAGAATCTTTTCTGGTGAAATCCCCACAATGGATTCCAATGAAAGGAAATACAAGTTACTGGTAAGTACGCTTAGAATTACTTTTCAGGGTCATTGCTGGCTCAAAAGATGCAGCACTGGGTTGTCTCCTGATAACAGCTGAGTAAATCGGAATTCGTAGTTCAACTGCTTATAGAGAAATATTTCTAAGTTTCAAAAATGGACACTTGGAAACTTTTCTGGTGAAAACCACACAATGGATTCCTATGGAAGGAAATTCAAGTTACTGGTAAGTACGCTTAGAATTACTTTTTAAGGTCAATGCTGGTCTAAAAGATGCAGCACTGGGTTCTCTCCTGATAACGGGTGAGTAAATCGGAATTCGTAGTTCGGCTGATTTTAGAGGAATATTTGTAAGTTTCAAAAATGGACACTTAGAAACTTTTCTGGTGAAAACCACACAATGAATTCCTATGGAAGGAAATACAAGTTACTTGTAAGTATGCTTAGAATTACTTTTTATGGTCAATGCTGGTCTAAAAGATGCAGCACTAGGTTCTCTCCTGATAACGGGTGAGTAAATCGGAATTTGTAGTTCGGCTGATTTTAGAGGAATATTTGTAAGTTTCAAAAATGGACACTTAGAAACTTTTCTGGTGAAAACCTCACAATGGATTCCTATGGAAGGAAATACAAGTTACTGGTAAGTACGCTTAGAATTACTTTTCAGGGTCAGTGCTGGGCTAAAATATGCAGCACTGGGTTCTCTCCTGATAACAGGTGATTAAATCGGAATTCGTAGTTCGGCTGATTTTAGAGGTATATTTGTACGTTTCAAAAATGGACACTTAGAAACTTTTCCGGTGTAAACCACACAATGGATTACTATGGAAGGAGATTCAAGTTACTGGTAAGTACACTTAGAATTACTTTTCAGGGTCAGTGCTGGTCTGAAAGATGCAGCACTGGGTTCTCTCCTGATAACAGCTGAGTAAATCGGAATTCGTAGTTCAACTGCTTATAGAGAAATATTTCTAAGTTTCAAAAATGGACACTTGGAAACTTTTCTGGTGAAAACCACACAATGGATTCCTATGGAAGGAAATACAAGTTACTGGTAAGTTCACTTAGAATTACTTTTCAGGGTCAGTGCAGGTCTGAAAGATGAAGCACTGGGTTCTCTCCTGATAACAGCTGAGTAAATCGGAATTCGTAGTTCAACTGATTTTAGAGCAATATTTCTAAGTTTCAAAAATGGACACTTGGAAACTTTTCTGGTGAAAACCACACAATGGATTCCTATGGAAGGAAATTCAAGTTACTGGTAAGTACGCTTAGAATTACTTTTCAGGGTCAGTGCTGGGCTAAAAGATGCAGCACTGGGTTCTCTCCTGATAACAGGTGAGTAAATCTGAATTTGTAGTTCGGCTGATTTTAGAGGAATATTTGTAAGTTTCAAAAATGGACACTTGGAAACTTTGCTGGTGAAAACCACACAATGAATTCCTATGGAAGGAAATACAAGTTACTGGTAAGTACGCTTAGAATTACTTTTCAGGGTCAGTGCTGGGCTAAAAGATGCAGCACTGAGTTCTCTCCTGATAACAGGTGAGTAAATCGGAATTCGTAGTTTGGCTGATTTTAGAGGAATATTTGTACGTTTCAAAAATGGACACCTAGAAACTTTTCAAGTGCAAGCCACACAATGGATTCCTATGAAAGGAAATACAAGTCACTGGTAAGTATGCTTAGAATTACTTTTCAGGGTCAGTGCTGGTCTAAAAGATGCAGCACTGGGTTGTCTCCTGATAACAGGTGAGTAAATCGGAATTCATAGTTCAGCTGATTTTAGAGAAATATTTCTAAGTTTCAAAAATGGACACTTGGAAACTTTTCTGGTGAAAACCACACAATGAATTCCTATGGAAGGAAATACAAGTTACTGGTAAGTATGCTTAGAATTACTTTTTATGGTCAATGCTGGTCTAAAAGATGCAGCACTAGGTTCTCTCCTGATAACGGGTGAGTAAATCGGAATTCGTAGTTCGGCTGATTTTAGAGAAATATTTGTAAGTTTCAAAAATGGACACTTAGAAACTTTTCTGGTGAAAACCTCACAATGGATTCCTATGGAAGGAAATACAAGTTACTGGTAAGTACGCTTAGAATTACTTTTCAGGGTCAATGCTGGTCTAAAAGATGCAGCACTGGGTTGTCTCCTGATAACAGGTGAGTAAATCGGAATTCATAGTTCAGCTGATTTTAGAGAAATATTTCTAAGTTTCAAAAATGGACACTTGGAAACTTTTCTGGTGAAAACCACACAATGAATTCCTATGGAAGGAAATACAAGTTACTGGTAAGTATGCTTAGAATTACTTTTTATGGTCAATGCTGGTCTAAAAGATGCAGCACTAGGTTCTCTCCTGATAACGGGTGAGTAAATCGGAATTCGTAGTTTGGCTGATTTTAGAGGAATATTTGTAAGTTTCAAAAATGGACACTTAGAAACTTTTCTGGTGAAAACCTCACAATGGATTCCTATGGAAGGAAATACAAGTTACTGGTAAGTACGCTTAGAATTACTTTTCAGGGTCAGTGCTGGGCTAAAATATGCAGCACTGGGTTCTCTCCTGATAACAGGTGATTAAATCGGAATTCGTAGTTCGGCTGATTTTAGAGGTATATTTGTACGTTTCAAAAATGGACACTTAGAAACTTTTCCGGTGAAAACCACACAATGGATTACTATGGAAGGAAATACAAGTTACTGGTAAGTACGCTTAGAATTACTTTTTATGGTCAATGCTGGTCTAAAAGATGCAGCACTGGGTTCTCTCCTGATAACAGGTGAGTAATGCGGAATTCGTGCTTCGGCTGATTTTAGAGGAATATTTGTAAGTTTCAAAAATGGACACTTAGAAACTTTTCCGGTGAAAACAACACAATAGATTCCTATGGAAGGAAATTCAAGTTACTGGTAAGTACACTTAGAATTACTTTTCAGGGTCAGTGCTGGTCTGAAAGATGCAGCACTGGGTTCTCTCCTGATAACAGCTGAGTAAATCGGAATTCGTAGTTCAACTGCTTTTAGAGAAATATTTCTAAGTTTCAAAAATGGACACTTGGAAACTTTTCTGGTGAAAACCACACAATGGATTCCTATGGAAGGAAATACAAGTTACTGGTAAGTTCACTTAGAATTACTTTTCAGGGTCAGTGCAGGTCTGAAAGATGAAGCACTGGGTTCTCTCCTGATAACAGCTGAGTAAATCGGAATTCGTAGTTCAACTGATTTTAGAGCAATATTTCTAAGTTTCAAAAATGGACACTTGGAACCTTTTCTGGTGAAAACCACACAATGGATTCCTATGGAAGGAAATACAAGTTACTGGTAAGTACGCTTAGAATTCCTTTTCAGGGTCAGTGCTGGGCTAAAAGATGCAGCACTGGGTTCTCTCCTGATAACAGGTGAGTAAATCTGAATTCGTAGTTCGGCTGATTTTAGAGGAATATTTGTAAGTTTCAAAAATGGACAGTTAGACACTTTTCTGGTGAAAACCACACAATGGATTCCTATGGAAGGAAATACAAGTTACTGGTAAGTACGCTTAGAATTACTTTTCAGGGTCAGTGATGGGCTAAAAGATGCAGCACTGTGTTTTCTCCTGATAACAGGTGAGTAAATCTGAATTCGTAGTTCGGCTGATTTTAGAGAAATATTTGTAAGTTTCAAAAATGGACACTTAGAAACTTTTCTGGTGAAAACCACACAACGGATTCCTATGGAAGGAAACACAAGTTACTGGTAAGTACGCTTAGATTTACTTTTCAGGGTCAGCACAAGTATAAAAGATGGAGCCCTGGGTTCTCTCCTGATAACAGGTGAGTAAATCGGAATTCGTAGTTCAACTGATTTTACAGGAATATTTGTAAGTTTAAAAAATGAATACTTAGAAACTTTTCTGGTGAAAACCTCACAACGGATTCCTATGGAAGGAAATACAAGTTACTGGTAAGTACACTTAGAATTACTTTTCAGGGTCAGTGCTGGTCTGAAAGATGCTTTACTGGGTTCTCTCCTGATAACATCCGAGTAAATCGGAATTCATAGTTCAACTGATTTTAGAGAAATATTTCTAAGTTTTAAAAATGGACACTTGGAAACTTTTCTGGTGAAAACCACACAATGAATTCCTATGGAAGGAAATACAAGTTACTGGTAAGTACGCTTAGAATTACTTTTTATGGTCAATGCTGGTCTAAAAGATGCAGCACTGGGTTCTCTCCTGATAACGGGTGATGAATCGGAATTCGTAGTTCGGCTGATTTTAGAGGAATATTTCTAAGTCTTAAAAATGGACACTTAGAAACTTTTCTGGTGAAGTCCACACAATGGATTCCTATGGAAGGACATACAAGTTACTGGTTAGTGCGCTTAGAATGACTTTTCAGGGTCAGTGCTGGGCTAAAAAATGCAGCACTGGGTTCTCTCCTGATAACAGGTGAGTAATGCGGAATTCGTAGTTTGGCTGATTTTAGAGGAATATTTGCAAGTTTCAAAAATGGACACTTAGAAACTTTTCTGTTGAAAACCATGCAATGGATTCCTATGGAAGGAATTACAAGTTACTGGTGAGTACGCTTAGAATTACTTTTCAGGGTCAATGCTGGTCTAAAAGATGCAGCACTGGGTTGTTTCCTGATAACAGGTGAGTAAATCGGAATTCATAGTTCAGCTGATTTTAGAGGTATATTTGTACGTTTCAAAAATGGACACTTAGGAACTTTTCTGGTGAAAACCTCACAATGGATTCCTATGGAAGGAAATACAAGTTACTGGTAAGTACGCTTAGAATTACTTTTCAGGGTCAGTGCTGGGCTAAAAGATGCAGCACTGAGTTCTCTCCTGATAACAGGTGAGTAAATCAGAATTCGTAGTTTGGCTGATTTTAGAGGAATATTTGTACGTTTCAAAAATGGACACCTAGAAACTTTTCAAGTGCAAGCCACACAATGGATTCCTATGAAAGGAAATAGAAGTCACTGGTAAGTATGCTTAGAATTACTTTTCAGGGTCAGTGCTAGTCTAAAAGATGCAGCACTGGGTTCTCTCCTAATAACAGGTGAGTAAATCGGAATTCGTAGTTCGGCTGATTTTAGAGGAATATTTGGAAGTTTAAAAAATGGACACTTAGAAACTTTTCTGGTGAAAAACTCACAATGGATTCTTATGGAAAGAAATACAAGTTACTGGTAAGTACGCTTAGAATTACTTTTCAGGGTCAGTGCTGGGCTAAAAGATGCAGCACTGGGTTCTCTCCTGATAACAGGTGAGTAAATCGGAATTCATACTTCGGCTGATGTTAGAGGAATATTTGTAAGTTTCAAAAATGGACACTTAGAAACTTTTCCGGTGAAAACAACACAATGGATTCCTATGGAAGGACATACAAGTTACTGGTAAGTACGCTTAGAATTACTTTTCATGGTCAGTGTTGGTCTAAAAGATGCAGCCCTGGGTTCTCTCCTGATAACAGGTGAGTAAATCGGAATTCGTAGTTTGGCTGATTTTAGAGGAATATTTGTAAGTTTAAAAAAATGGACACTTAGATACTTTTCCGGTGAAAAAAACACAATGGATTCCTATGGAAGGAAATACAAGTTACTGGTAAGTACACTTAGAATTACTTTTCAGGGTCAGTGCTGGTCTGAAAGATGCAGCACTGGGTTCTCTCCTGATAACAGCTGGGTAAATTGGAATTCGTAGTTCAACTGATTTTAGAGAAATATTTCTAAGTTTCAAAAATGGACACTTGGAAACTTTTCTGGTGAAAACCACACAATGGATTCCTATGGAAGGAAATACAAGTTACTGGTAAGTTCACTTAGAATTACTTTTCAGGGTCAGTGCAGGTCTGAAAGATGAAGCACTGGGTTCTCTCCTGATAACAGCTGAGTAAATCAGAATTCGTAGTTTGGCTGATTTTAGAGGAATATTTGTACGTTTCAAAAATGGACACCTAGAAACTTTTCAAGTGCAAGCCACACAATGGATTCCTATGAAAGGAAATAGAAGTCACTGGTAAGTATGCTTAGAATTACTTTTCAGGGTCAGTGCTAGTCTAAAAGATGCAGCACTGGGTTCTCTCCTAATAACAGGTGAGTAAATCGGAATTCGTAGTTCGGCTGATTTTAGAGGAATATTTGGAAGTTTAAAAAATGGACACTTAGAAACTTTTCTGGTGAAAAACTCACAATGGATTCTTATGGAAAGAAATACAAGTTACTGGTAAGTACGCTTAGAATTACTTTTCAGGGTCAGTGCTGGGCTAAAAGATGCAGCACTGGGTTCTCTCCTGATAACAGGTGAGTAAATCGGAATTCATACTTCGGCTGATGTTAGAGGAATATTTGTAAGTTTCAAAAATGGACACTTAGAAACTTTTCCGGTGAAAACCACACAATGGATTCCTATGGAAGGAAATTCAAGTTACTGGTAAGTACACTTAGAATTACTTTTTAGGGTCAGTGCTGGTCTGAAAGATGAAGCACTGGTTTCTCTCCTGATAACAGCTGAGTAAATCGGAATTCGTAGTTCAACTGATTTTAGAGCAATATTTCTAAGTTTCAAAAATGGACACTTGGAAACTTTTCTGGTGAAAACCACACAATGGATTCCTATAGAAGGAAATACAAGTCACTGGTAAGTAAGCTTAGAATTACTTTTCAGGGTCAGTGCTGGGCTAAAAGATGCAGTACTGGGTTCTCTCCTGATAACAGGAGAGTAAATCTGAATTCGTAGTTCGGCTGATTTTAGAGGAATATTTGTAAGTTTCAAAAATGGTCACTTAGACACTTTTCTGGTGAAAACCACACAATGGATTCCTATGGAAGGAAATACAAGTTACTGGTAAGTACGCTTAGAATTACTTTTCAGGGTCAGTGCTGGGCTAAAAGATGCAGCACTGGGTTCTCTCCTGATAACAGGTGAGTAAATCGGAATTCGTAGTTCAACTGCTTATAGAGAAATATTTCTAAGTTTCAAAAATGGACACTTGGAAACTTTTCTGGTGAAAACCACACAATGGATTCCTATGGAAGGAAATACAAGTTACTGGTAAGTTCACTTAGAATTACTTTTCAGGGTCAGTGCAGGTCTGAAAGATGAAGCACTGGCTTCTCTCCTGATAACAGCTGAGTAAATCGGAATTCGTAGTTCAACTGATTTTAGAGCAATATTTCTAAGTTTCAAAAATGGACACTTGGAAACTTTTCTGGTGAAAACCACACAATGGATTCCTATGGAAGGAAATTCAAGTTACTGGTAAGTACGCTTAGAATTACTTTTCAGGGTCAGTGCTGGGCTAAAAGATGCAGCACTGGGTTCTCTCCTGATAACAGGTGAGTAAATCTGAATTTGTAGTTCGGCTGATTTTAGAGGAATATTTGTAAGTTTCAAAAATGGACACTTAGACACTTTTCTGGTGAAAACCACACAATGGATTCCTATGGAAGGAAATACAAGTTACTGGTAAGTACGCTTAGAATTACTTTTCAGGGTCAGTGCTGGGCTAAAAGATGCAGCACTGTGTTCTCTCCTGATAACAGGTGAGTAAATCTGAATTCGTAGTTCGGCTGATTTTAGAGAAATATTTGTAAGTTTCAAAAATGGACACTTAGAGTCTTTTCTGGTGAAATCCCCACAATGGATTCCAATGAAAGGAAATACAAGTTACTGGTAAGTACGCTTAGAATTACTTTTCAGGGTCATTGCTGGCTCAAAAGATGCAGCACTGGGTTGTCTCCTGATAACAGGTGAGTAAATCGGAATTCGTTGTTCGGCTGATTCTGGAGGAATATTTCTAAGTTTCAAAAATGAACACTTAGAAACTTTTCTGGTGAAAACCACACAACGGATTCCTATGGAAGGAAACACAAGTTACTGGTAAGTACGCTTAGAATTACTTTTCAGGGTCAGCACTAGTATAAAAGATGGAGCCCTGGGTTCTTTCCTGATAACAGGTGAGTAAATCGGAATTCGTAGTTCAACTGATTTTACAGGAATATTTGTAAGTTTAAAAAAATGAACACTTAGAAACTTTTCTGGTGAAAACCTCACAACAGATTCCTATGGAAGGAAATACAAGTTACTGGTAAGTACACTTAGAATTACTTTTCAGGGTCAGTGCTGGTCTGAAAGATGCTTTACTGGGTTCTCTCCTGATAACATCTGAGTAAATCGGAATTCGTAGTTCAACTGATTTTAGAGAAATATTTCTAAGTTTCAAAAATGGACACTTGGAAACTTTTCTGGTGAAAACCACACAATGAATTCCTATGGAAGGAAATACAAGTTACTGGTAAGTACGCTTAGAATTACTTTTTATGGTCAATGCTGGTCTAAAAGATGCAGCACTGGGTTCTCTCCTGATAACAGGTGAGTAAAGCGGAATTCGTAGTTTGGCTGATTTTAGAGGTATATTTGTACGTTTCAAAAATGGACACTTAGGAACTTTTCTGGTGAAAACCTCACAATGGATTCCTATGGAAGGAAATACAAGTTACTGGTAAGTACGCTTAGAATTACTTTTCAGGGTCAGTGCTGGGCTAAAAGATGCAGCACTGAGTTCTCTCCTGATAACAGGTGAGTAAATCAGAATTCGTAGTTCGGCTGATTTTAGAGGAATATTTGTAAGTTTCAAAAATGGACACTTAGAAACTTTTCTGGTGAAAAACTCACAATGGATTCCTCTGGAAGGAAATACAAGTTACTGGTAAGTACGCTTAGAATTACTTTTCATGGTCAGTGTTGGTCTAAAAGATGCAGCCCTGGGTTCTCTCCTGATAACAGGTGAGTAAATCGGAATTCGTACTTCGGCTGATTTTAGAGGAATATTTGTAAGTTTCAAATATGGACACTTAGAAACTTTTCCGGTGAAAAAAACACAATGGATTCCTATGGAAGGAAATACAAGTTACTGGTAAGTACGCTTAGAATTACTTTTCAGGGTCAATGCTGGTCTAAAAGATGCAGCACTGGGTTGTCTCCTGATAACAGGTGAGTACATCGGAATTCATAGTTCAGCTGATTTTAGAGAAATATTTCTAAGTTTCAAAAATGGACACTTGGAAACTTTTCTGGTGAAAACCACACAATGAATTCCTATGGAAGGAAATACAAGTTACTGGTAAGTACGCTTAGAATTACTTTTCAGGGTCAATGCTGGTCTAAAACATGCAGCACTGGGTTGTCTCCTGATAACGGGTGAGTAAATCGGAATTCGTAGTTCGGCTGATTTTAGAGGAATATTTGTAAGTTTCAAAAATGGACACTTAGAAACTTTTCTGGTGAAAACCTCACAATGGATTCCAATGGAAGGAAATACAAGTTACTGGTAAGTACGCTTAGAATTACTTTTCAGGGTCAGTGCTGGGCTAAAATATGCAGCACTGGGTTCTCTCCTGATAACAGGTGTTTACATCGGAATTCGTAGTTCGGCTGATTTTAGAGGTATATTTGTACGTTTCAAAAATGGACACTTAGAAACTTTTCTGGTGAAAACCTCACAATGGATTCCTATGGAATAAAATACAAGTTACTGGTAAGTACGCTTAGAATTACTTTTCAGGGTCAGTGCTGGGCTAAAAGATGCAGCACTGGGTTCTCTCCTGATAACAGGTTAGTAAATCTGAATTCGTAGTTCGGCTGATTTTAGAGGAATATTTGCAAGTTTCAAAAATGGACACTTAGAAACTTTTCTGGTGAAAACCTCACAATGGATTCCTATGGAAGGAAATACAAGTTACTGGTAAGTACGCTTAGAATTACTTTTCAGGGTCAATGCTGGTCTAAAAGATGCAGCACTGGGTTGTCTCCTGATAACAGGTGAGTAAATCGGAATTCATAGTTCAGCTGATTTTAGAGAAATATTTCTAAGTTTCAAAAATGGACACTTGGAAACTTTTCTGGTGAAAACCACACAATGAATTCCTATGGAAGGAAATACAAGTTACTGGTAAGTATGCTTAGAATTACTTTTTATGGTCAATGCTGGTCTAAAAGATGCAGCACTAGGTTCTCTCCTGATAACGGGTGAGTAAATCGGAATTCGTAGTTCGGCTGATTTTAGAGGAATATTTGTAAGTTTCAAAAATGGACACTTAGAAACTTTTCTGGTGAAAACCTCACAATGGATTCCTATGGAAGGAAATACAAGTTACTGGTAAGTACGCTTAGAATTACTTTCCAGGGTCAGTGCTGGGCTAAAATATGCAGCACTGGGTTCTCTCCTGATAACAGGTGATTAAATCGGAATTCGTAGTTCGGCTGATTTTAGAGGTATATTTGTACGTTTCAAAAATGGACACTTAGAAACTTTTCCGGTGAAAACCACACAATGGATTACTATGGAAGGAAATACAAGTTACTGGTAAGTACGCTTAGAATTACTTTTCAGGGTCAGTGCTGGGCTAAAAGATGCAGCACTGTGTTCTCTCCTGATAACAGGTGAGTAAATCTGAATTCGTAGTTCGGCTGATTTTAGAGAAATATTTGTAAGTTTCAAAAATGGACACTTAGAGTCTTTTCTGGTGAAATCCCCACAATGGATTCCAATGAAAGGAAATACAAGTTACTGGTAAGTACGCTTAGAATTACTTTTCAGGGTCATTGCTGGCTCAAAAGATGCAGCACTGGGTTGTCTCCTGATAACAGGTGAGTAAATCGGAATTCGTTGTTCGGCTGATTCTGGAGGAATATTTCTAAGTTTCAAAAATGAACACTTAGAAACTTTTCTGGTGAAAACCACACAACGGATTCCTATGGAAGGAAACACAAGTTACTGGTAAGTACGCTTAGAATTACTTTTCAGGGTCAGCACTAGTATAAAAGATGGAGCCCTGGGTTCTTTCCTGATAACAGGTGAGTAAATCGGAATTCGTAGTTCAACTGATTTTACAGGAATATTTGTAAGTTTAAAAAAATGAACACTTAGAAACTTTTCTGGTGAAAACCTCACAACAGATTCCTATGGAAGGAAATACAAGTTACTGGTAAGTACACTTAGAATTACTTTTCAGGGTCAGTGCTGGTCTGAAAGATGCTTTACTGGGTTCTCTCCTGATAACATCTGAGTAAATCGGAATTCGTAGTTCAACTGATTTTAGAGAAATATTTCTAAGTTTCAAAAATGGACACTTGGAAACTTTTCTGGTGAAAACCACACAATGAATTCCTATGGAAGGAAATACAAGTTACTGGTAAGTACGCTTAGAATTACTTTTTATGGTCAATGCTGGTCTAAAAGATGCAGCACTGGGTTCTCTCCTGATAACAGGTGAGTAAAGCGGAATTCGTAGTTTGGCTGATTTTAGAGGTATATTTGTACGTTTCAAAAATGGACACTTAGGAACTTTTCTGGTGAAAACCTCACAATGGATTCCTATGGAAGGAAATACAAGTTACTGGTAAGTACGCTTAGAATTACTTTTCAGGGTCAGTGCTGGGCTAAAAGATGCAGCACTGAGTTCTCTCCTGATAACAGGTGAGTAAATCAGAATTCGTAGTTCGGCTGATTTTAGAGGAATATTTGTAAGTTTCAAAAATGGACACTTAGAAACTTTTCTGGTGAAAAACTCACAATGGATTCCTCTGGAAGGAAATACAAGTTACTGGTAAGTACGCTTAGAATTACTTTTCATGGTCAGTGTTGGTCTAAAAGATGCAGCCCTGGGTTCTCTCCTGATAACAGGTGAGTAAATCGGAATTCGTACTTCGGCTGATTTTAGAGGAATATTTGTAAGTTTCAAATATGGACACTTAGAAACTTTTCCGGTGAAAAAAACACAATGGATTCCTATGGAAGGAAATACAAGTTACTGGTAAGTACGCTTAGAATTACTTTTCAGGGTCAATGCTGGTCTAAAAGATGCAGCACTGGGTTGTCTCCTGATAACAGGTGAGTACATCGGAATTCATAGTTCAGCTGATTTTAGAGAAATATTTCTAAGTTTCAAAAATGGACACTTGGAAACTTTTCTGGTGAAAACCACACAATGAATTCCTATGGAAGGAAATACAAGTTACTGGTAAGTACGCTTAGAATTACTTTTCAGGGTCAATGCTGGTCTAAAACATGCAGCACTGGGTTGTCTCCTGATAACGGGTGAGTAAATCGGAATTCGTAGTTCGGCTGATTTTAGAGGAATATTTGTAAGTTTCAAAAATGGACACTTAGAAACTTTTCTGGTGAAAACCTCACAATGGATTCCAATGGAAGGAAATACAAGTTACTGGTAAGTACGCTTAGAATTACTTTTCAGGGTCAGTGCTGGGCTAAAATATGCAGCACTGGGTTCTCTCCTGATAACAGGTGTTTACATCGGAATTCGTAGTTCGGCTGATTTTAGAGGTATATTTGTACGTTTCAAAAATGGACACTTAGAAACTTTTCTGGTGAAAACCTCACAATGGATTCCTATGGAATAAAATACAAGTTACTGGTAAGTACGCTTAGAATTACTTTTCAGGGTCAGTGCTGGGCTAAAAGATGCAGCACTGGGTTCTCTCCTGATAACAGGTTAGTAAATCTGAATTCGTAGTTCGGCTGATTTTAGAGGAATATTTGCAAGTTTCAAAAATGGACACTTAGAAACTTTTCTGGTGAAAACCTCACAATGGATTCCTATGGAAGGAAATACAAGTTACTGGTAAGTACGCTTAGAATTACTTTTCAGGGTCAATGCTGGTCTAAAAGATGCAGCACTGGGTTGTCTCCTGATAACAGGTGAGTAAATCGGAATTCATAGTTCAGCTGATTTTAGAGAAATATTTCTAAGTTTCAAAAATGGACACTTGGAAACTTTTCTGGTGAAAACCACACAATGAATTCCTATGGAAGGAAATACAAGTTACTGGTAAGTATGCTTAGAATTACTTTTTATGGTCAATGCTGGTCTAAAAGATGCAGCACTAGGTTCTCTCCTGATAACGGGTGAGTAAATCGGAATTCGTAGTTCGGCTGATTTTAGAGGAATATTTGTAAGTTTCAAAAATGGACACTTAGAAACTTTTCTGGTGAAAACCTCACAATGGATTCCTATGGAAGGAAATACAAGTTACTGGTAAGTACGCTTAGAATTACTTTTCAGGGTCAGTGCTGGGCTAACATATGCAGCACTGGGTTCTCTCCTGATAACAGGTGATTAAATCGGAATTCGTAGTTCGGCTGATTTTAGAGGTATATTTGTACGTTTCAAAAATGGACACTTAGAAACTTTTCCGGTGAAAACCACACAATGGATTACTATGGAAGGAAATACAAGTTACTGGTAAGTACGCTTAGAATTACTTTTTATGGTCAATGCTGGTCTAAAAGATGCAGCACTGGGTTCTCTCCTGATAACAGGTGAGTAATGCGCAATTCGTGCTTCGGCTGATTTTAGAGGAATATTTGTAAGTTTCAAAAATGGACACTTAGAAACTTTTCCGGTGAAAACAACACAATGGATTCCTATGGAAGGAAATTCAAGTTACTGGTAAGTACACTTAGAATTACTTTTCAGGGTCAGTGCTGGTCTGAAAGATGCAGCACTGGGTTCTCTCCTGATAACAGCTGAGTAAATCGGAATTCGGAGTTCAACTGCTTTTAGAGAAATATTTCTAAGTTTCAAAAATGGACACTTGGAAACTTTTCTGGTGAAAACCACACAATGGATTCCTACGGAAGGAAATACAAGTTACTGGTAAGTTCACTTAGAATTACTTTTCAGGGTCAGTGCAGGTCTGAAAGATGAAGCACTGGGTTCTCTCCTGATAACAGCTGAGTAAATCGGAATTCGTAGTTCAACTGATTTTAGAGCAATATTTCTAAGTTTCAAAAATGGACACTTGGAAACTTTTCTGGTGAAAACCACACAATGGATTCCTATGGAAGGAAATACAAGTTACTAGTAAGTACGCTTAGAATTCCTTTTCAGGGTCAGTGCTGGGCTAAAAGATGCAGCACTGGGTTCTCTCCTGATAACAGGTGAGTAAATCTGAATTCGTAGTTCGGCTGATTTTAGAGCAATATTTCTAAGTTTCAAAAATGGACACTTGGAAACTTTTCTGGTGAAAACCACACAATGGATTCCTATGGAAGGAAATACAAGTTACTGGTAAGTTCACTTAGAATTACTTTTCAGGGTCAGTGCAGGTCTGAAAGATGAAGCACTGGGTTCTCTCCTGATAACAGCTGAGTAAATCGGAATTCGTAGTTCAACTGATTTTAGAGCAATATTTCTAAGTTTCAAAAATGGACACTTGGAAACTTTTCTGGTGAAAACCACACAATGGATTCCTATGGAAGGAAATACAAGTTACTTGTAAGTACGCTTAGAATTCCTTTTCAGGGTCAGTGCTGGGCTAAAAGATGCAGCACTGGGTTCTCTCCTGATAACAGGTGAGTAAATCTGAATTCGTAGTTCGGCTGATTTTAGAGGAATATTTGTAAGTTTCAAAAATGGACACTTAGACACTTTTCTGGTGAAAACCACACAATGGATTCCTATGGAAGGAAATACAAGTTACTGGTAAGTACGCTTAGAATTACTTTTCAGGGTCAGTGATGGGCTAAAAGATGCAGCACTGTGTTTTCTCCTGATAACAGGTGAGTAAATCTGAATTCGTAGTTCGGCTGATTTTAGAGAAATATTTGTAAGTTTCAAAAATGGACACTTAGAAACTTTTCTGGTGAAAACCACACAACGGATTCCTATGGAAGGAAACACAAGTTACTGGTAAGTACGCTTAGATTTACTTTTCAGGGTCAGCACAAGTATAAAAGATGGAGCCCTGGGTTCTCTCCTGATAACAGGTGAGTAAATCGGAATTCGTAGTTCAACTGATTTTACAGGAATATTTGTAAGTTTAAAAAATGAATACTTAGAAACTTTTCTGGTGAAAACCTCACAACGGATTCCTATGGAAGGAAATACAAGTTACTGGTAAGTACACTTAGAATTACTTTTCAGGGTCAGTGCTGGTCTGAAAGATGCTTTACTGGGTTCTCTCCTGATAACATCCGAGTAAATCGGAATTCATAGTTCAACTGATTTTAGAGAAATATTTCTAAGTTTTAAAAATGGACACTTGGAAACTTTTCTGGTGAAAACCACACAATGAATTCCTATGGAAGGAAATACAAGTTACTGGTAAGTACGCTTAGAATTACTTTTTATGGTCAATGCTGGTCTAAAAGATGCAGCACTGGGTTCTCTCCTGATAACGGGTGATGAATCGGAATTCGTAGTTCGGCTGATTTTAGAGGAATATTTCTAAGTCTTAAAAATGGACACTTAGAAACTTTTCTGGTGAAGTCCACACAATGGATTCCTATGGAAGGACATACAAGTTACTGGTTAGTGCGCTTAGAATGACTTTTCAGGGTCAGTGCTGGGCTAAAAAATGCAGCACTGGGTTCTCTCCTGATAACAGGTGAGTAATGCGGAATTCGTAGTTTGGCTGATTTTAGAGGAATATTTGCAAGTTTCAAAAATGGACACTTAGAAACTTTTCTGTTGAAAACCATGCAATGGATTCCTATGGAAGGAATTACAAGTTACTGGTGAGTACGCTTAGAATTACTTTTCAGGGTCAATGCTGGTCTAAAAGATGCAGCACTGGGTTGTTTCCTGATAACAGGTGAGTAAATCGGAATTCATAGTTCAGCTGATTTTAGAGGTATATTTGTACGTTTCAAAAATGGACACTTAGGAACTTTTCTGGTGAAAACCTCACAATGGAATCCTATGGAAGGAAATACAAGTTACTGGTAAGTACGCTTAGAATTACTTTTCAGGGTCAGTGCTGGGCTAAAAGATGCAGCACTGAGTTCTCTCCTGATAACAGGTGAGTAAATCAGAATTCGTAGTTTGGCTGATTTTAGAGGAATATTTGTACGTTTCAAAAATGGACACCTAGAAACTTTTCAAGTGCAAGCCACACAATGGATTCCTATGAAAGGAAATAGAAGTCACTGGTAAGTATGCTTAGAATTACTTTTCAGGGTCAGTGCTAGTCTAAAAGATGCAGCACTGGGTTCTCTCCTAATAACAGGTGAGTAAATCGGAATTCGTAGTTCGGCTGATTTTAGAGGAATATTTGGAAGTTTAAAAAATGGACACTTAGAAACTTTTCTGGTGAAAAACTCACAATGGATTCTTATGGAAAGAAATACAAGTTACTGGTAAGTATGCTTAGAATTACTTTTCAGGGTCAGTGCTGGGCTAAAAGATGCAGCACTGGGTTCTCTCCTGATAACAGGTGAGTAAATCGGAATTCGTACTTCGGCTGATGTTAGAGGAATATTTGTAAGTTTCAAAAATGGACACTTAGAAACTTTTCCGGTGAAAACAACACAATGGATTCCTATGGAAGGACATACAAGTTACTGGTAAGTACGCTTAGAATTACTTTTCATGGTCAGTGTTGGTCTAAAAGATGCAGCCCTGGGTTCTCTCCTGATAACAGGTGAGTAAATCGGAATTCGTAGTTCGGCTGATTTTAGAGGAATATTTGTAAGTTTAAAAAAATGGACACTTAGAAACTTTTCCGGTGAAAAAAACACAATGGATTCCTATGGAAGGAAATACAAGTTACTGGTAAGTACACTTAGAATTACTTTTCAGGGTCAGTGCTGGTCTGAAAGATGCAGCACTGGGTTCTCTCCTGATAACAGCTGGGTAAATTGAAATTCGTAGTTCAACTGATTTTAGAGAAATATTTCTAAGTTTCAAAAATGGACACTTGGAAACTTTTCCGGTGAAAACCACACAATGGATTCCTATGGAAGGAAATTCAAGTTACTGGTAAGTACACTTAGAATTACTTTTTAGGGTCAGTGCTGGTCTGAAAGATGAAGCACTGGTTTCTCTCCTGATAACAGCTGAGTAAATCGGAATTCGTAGTTCAACTGATTTTAGAGCAATATTTCTAAGTTTCAAAAATGGACACTTGGAAACTTTTCTGGTGAAAACCACACAATGGATTCCTATAGAAGGAAATACAAGTCACTGGTAAGTAAGCTTAGAATTACTTTTCAGGGTCAGTGCTGGGCTAAAAGTTGCAGTACTGGGTTCTCTCCTGATAACAGGAGAGTAAATCTGAATTCGTAGTTCGGCTGATTTTAGAGGAATATTTGTAAGTTTCAAAAATGGTCACTTAGACACTTTTCTGGTGAAAACCACACAATGGATTCCTATGGAAGGAAATACAAGTTACTGGTAAGTACGCTTAGAATTACTTTTCAGGGTCAGTGCTGGGCTAAAAGATGCAGCACTGGGTTCTCTCCTGATAACAGGTGAGTAAATCGGAATTCG
Organism: Triturus cristatus; assembly: GCF_964204655.1. NCBI lineage: Eukaryota > Metazoa > Chordata > Amphibia > Caudata > Salamandridae > Triturus > Triturus cristatus. Next base: position 1,251,988,947 of record NC_140579.1, on the reverse strand, counting down.
TAGTTCAACTGCTTATAGAGAAATATTTCTAAGTTTCAAAAATGGACACTTGGAAACTTTTCTGGTGAAAACCACACAATGGATTCCTATGGAAGGAAATACAAGTTACTGGTAAGTTCACTTAGAATTACTTTTCAGGGTCAGTGCAGGTCTGAAAGATGAAGCACTGGGTTCTCTCCTGATAACAGCTGAGTAAATCGGAATTCGTAGTTCAACTGATTTTAGAGCAATATTTCTAAGTTTCAAAAATGGACACTTGGAAACTTTTCTGGTGAAAACCACACAATGGATTCCTATGGAAGGAAATTCAAGTTACTGGTAAGTACGCTTAGAATTACTTTTCAGGGTCAGTGCTGGGCTAAAAGATGCAGCACTCGGTTCTCTCCTGATAACAGGTGAGTAAATCTGAATTTGTAGTTCGGCTGATTTTAGAGGAATATTTGTAAGTTTCAAAAATGGACACTTAGACACTTTTCTGGTGAAAACCACACAATGGATTCCTATGGAAGGAAATACAAGTTACTGGTAAGTACGCTTAGAATTACTTTTCAGGGTCAGTGCTGGGCTAAAAGATGCAGCACTGTGTTCTCTCCTGATAACAGGTGAGTAAATCTGAATTCGTAGTTCGGCTGATTTTAGAGAAATATTTGTAAGTTTCAAAAATGGACACTTAGAGTCTTTTCTGGTGAAATCCCCACAATGGATTCCAATGAAAGGAAATACAAGTTACTGGTAAGTACGCTTAGAATTACTTTTCAGGGTCATTGCTGGCTCAAAAGATGCAGCACTGGGTTGTCTCCTGATAACAGGTGAGTAAATCGGAATTCGTTGTTCGGCTGATTCTGGAGGAATATTTCTAAGTTTCAAAAATGAACACTTAGAAACTTTTCTGGTGAAAACCACACAACGGATTCCTATGGAAGGAAACACAAGTTACTGGTAAGTACGCTTAGAATTACTTTTCAGGGTCAGCACTAGTATAAAAGATGGAGCCCTGGGTTCTTTCCTGATAACAGGTGAGTAAATCGGAATTCGTAGTTCAACTGATTTTACAGGAATATTTGTAAGTTTAAAAAAATGAACACTTAGAAACTTTTCTGGTGAAAACCTCACAACAGATTCCTATGGAAGGAAATACAAGTTACTGGTAAGTACACTTAGAATTACTTTTCAGGGTCAGTGCTGGTCTGAAAGATGCTTTACTGGGTTCTCTCCTGATAACATCTGAGTAAATCGGAATTCGTAGTTCAACTGATTTTAGAGAAATATTTCTAAGTTTCAAAAATGGACACTTGGAAACTTTTCTGGTGAAAACCACACAATGAATTCCTATGGAAGGAAATACAAGTTACTGGTAAGTACGCTTAGAATTACTTTTTATGGTCAATGCTGGTCTAAAAGATGCAGCACTGGGTTCTCTCCTGATAACAGGTGAGTAAAGCGGAATTCGTAGTTTGGCTGATTTTAGAGGTATATTTGTACGTTTCAAAAATGGACACTTAGGAACTTTTCTGGTGAAAACCTCACAATGGATTCCTATGGAAGGAAATACAAGTTACTGGTAAGTACGCTTAGAATTACTTTTCAGGGTCAGTGCTGGGCTAAAAGATGCAGCACTGAGTTCTCTCCTGATAACAGGTGAGTAAATCAGAATTCGTAGTTCGGCTGATTTTAGAGGAATATTTGTAAGTTTCAAAAATGGACACTTAGAAACTTTTCTGGTGAAAAACTCACAATGGATTCCTCTGGAAGGAAATACAAGTTACTGGTAAGTACGCTTAGAATTACTTTTCATGGTCAGTGTTGGTCTAAAAGATGCAGCCCTGGGTTCTCTCCTGATAACAGGTGAGTAAATCGGAATTCGTACTTCGGCTGATTTTAGAGGAATATTTGTAAGTTTCAAATATGGACACTTAGAAACTTTTCCGGTGAAAAAAACACAATGGATTCCTATGGAAGGAAATACAAGTTACTGGTAAGTACGCTTAGAATTACTTTTCAGGGTCAATGCTGGTCTAAAAGATGCAGCACTGGGTTGTCTCCTGATAACAGGTGAGTACATCGGAATTCATAGTTCAGCTGATTTTAGAGAAATATTTCTAAGTTTCAAAAATGGACACTTGGAAACTTTTCTGGTGAAAACCACACAATGAATTCCTATGGAAGGAAATACAAGTTACTGGTAAGTACGCTTAGAATTACTTTTCAGGGTCAATGCTGGTCTAAAACATGCAGCACTGGGTTGTCTCCTGATAACGGGTGAGTAAATCGGAATTCGTAGTTCGGCTGATTTTAGAGGAATATTTGTAAGTTTCAAAAATGGACACTTAGAAACTTTTCTGGTGAAAACCTCACAATGGATTCCAATGGAAGGAAATACAAGTTACTGGTAAGTACGCTTAGAATTACTTTTCAGGGTCAGTGCTGGGCTAAAATATGCAGCACTGGGTTCTCTCCTGATAACAGGTGTTTACATCGGAATTCGTAGTTCGGCTGATTTTAGAGGTATATTTGTACGTTTCAAAAATGGACACTTAGAAACTTTTCTGGTGAAAACCTCACAATGGATTCCTATGGAATAAAATACAAGTTACTGGTAAGTACGCTTAGAATTACTTTTCAGGGTCAGTGCTGGGCTAAAAGATGCAGCACTGGGTTCTCTCCTGATAACAGGTTAGTAAATCTGAATTCGTAGTTCGGCTGATTTTAGAGGAATATTTGCAAGTTTCAAAAATGGACACTTAGAAACTTTTCTGGTGAAAACCTCACAATGGATTCCTATGGAAGGAAATACAAGTTACTGGTAAGTACGCTTAGAATTACTTTTCAGGGTCAATGCTGGTCTAAAAGATGCAGCACTGGGTTGTCTCCTGATAACAGGTGAGTAAATCGGAATTCATAGTTCAGCTGATTTTAGAGAAATATTTCTAAGTTTCAAAAATGGACACTTGGAAACTTTTCTGGTGAAAACCACACAATGAATTCCTATGGAAGGAAATACAAGTTACTGGTAAGTATGCTTAGAATTACTTTTTATGGTCAATGCTGGTCTAAAAGATGCAGCACTAGGTTCTCTCCTGATAACGGGTGAGTAAATCGGAATTCGTAGTTCGGCTGATTTTAGAGGAATATTTGTAAGTTTCAAAAATGGACACTTAGAAACTTTTCTGGTGAAAACCTCACAATGGATTCCTATGGAAGGAAATACAAGTTACTGGTAAGTACGCTTAGAATTACTTTTCAGGGTCAGTGCTGGGCTAAAATATACAGCACTGGGTTCTCTCCTGATAACAGGTGATTAAATCGGAATTCGTAGTTCGGCTGATTTTAGAGGTATATTTGTACGTTTCAAAAATGGACACTTAGAAACTTTTCCGGTGAAAACCACACAATGGATTACTATGGAAGGAAATACAAGTTACTGGTAAGTACGCTTAGAATTACTTTTTATGGTCAATGCTGGTCTAAAAGATGCAGCACTGGGTTCTCTCCTGATAACAGGTGAGTAATGCGCAATTCGTGCTTCGGCTGATTTTAGAGGAATATTTGTAAGTTTCAAAAATGGACACTTAGAAACTTTTCTGGTGAAAACAACACAATGGATTCCTATGGAAGGAAATTCAAGTTACTGGTAAGTACACTTAGAATTACTTTTCAGGGTCAGTGCTGGTCTGAAAGATGCAGCACTGGGTTCTCTCCTGATAACAGCTGAGTAAATCGGAATTCGTAGTTCAACTGCTTTTAGAGAAATATTTCTAAGTTTCAAAAATGGACACTTGGAAACTTTTCTGGTGAAAACCACACAATGGATTCCTACGGAAGGAAATACAAGTTACTGGTAAGTTCACTTAGAATTACTTTTCAGGGTCAGTGCAGGTCTGAAAGATGAAGCACTGGGTTCTCTCCTGATAACAGCTGAGTAAATCGGAATTCTTAGTTCAACTGATTTTAGAGCAATATTTCTAAGTTTCAAAAATGGACACTTGGAAACTTTTCTGGTGAAAACCACACAATGGATTCCTATGGAAGGAAATACAAGTTACTAGTAAGTACGCTTAGAATTCCTTTTCAGGGTCAGTGCTGGGCTAAAAGATGCAGCACTGGGTTCTCTCCTGATAACAGGTGAGTAAATCTGAATTCGTAGTTCGGCTGATTTTAGAGGAATATTTGTAAGTTTCAAAAATGGACACTTAGACACTTTTCTGGTGAAAACCACACAATGGATTCCTATGGAAGGAAATACAAGTTACTGGTAAGTACGCTTAGAATTACTTTTCAGGGTCAGTGATGGGCTAAAAGATGCAGCACTGTGTTTTCTCCTGATAACAGGTGAGTAAATCTGAATTCGTAGTTCGGCTGATTTTAGAGAAATATTTGTAAGTTTCAAAAATGGACACATAGAATCTTCTCTGGTGAAATCCCCACAATGGATTCCAATGGAAGGAAATACAACTTACTGGTAAGTACGCTTAGAATTACTTTTCAGGGTCATTACTGGCCTAAAAGATGCAGCACTGGGTTGTCTCCTGATAACAGGTGAGTAAGTCGGAATTCGTAGTTCGGCTGATTCTGGAGGAATATTTCTAAGTTTCAAAAATGGACACTTAGAAACTTTTCTGGTGAAAACCACACAACGGATTCCTATGGAAGGAAACACAAGTTACTGGTAAGTACGCTTAGATTTACTTTTCAGGGTCAGCACTAGTATAAAAGATGGAGCCCTGGGTTCTCTCCTGATAACAGGTGAGTAAATCAGAATTCGTAGTTCAACTGATTTTACAGGAATATTTGTAAGTTTAAAAAATGAATACTTAGAAACTTTTCTGGTGAAAACCTCACAACGGATTCCTATGGAAGGAAATACAAGTTACTGGTAAGTACACTTAGAATTACTTTTCAGGGTCAGTGCTGGTCTGAAAGATGCTTTACTGGGTTCTCTCCTGATAACATCTGAGTAAATCGGAATTCATAGTTCACCTGATTTTAGAGAAATATTTCTAAGTTTCAAAAATGGACACTTGGAAACTTTTCTGGTGAAAACCACACAATGAATTCCTATGGAAGGAAATACAAGTTACTGGTAAGTACGCTTAGAATTACTTTTCAGGGTCAGTGCTGGGCTAAAAGATGCAGCACTGAGTTCTCTCCTGATAACAGGTGAGTAAATCGGAATTCGTAGTTTGGCTGATTTTAGAGGAATATTTGTACGTTTCAAAAATGGACACTTAGGAACTTTTCTGGTGAAAACCTCACAATGGATTCCTATGGAAGGAAATACAAGTTACTGGTAAGTACGCTTAGAATTACTTTTCAGGGTCAGTGCTGGGCTAAAAGATGCAGCACTGAGTTCTCTCCTGATAACAGGTGAGTAAATCAGAATTCGTAGTTCGGCTGATTTTAGAGGAATATTTGTAAGTTTCAAAAATGGACACTTAGAAACTTTTCTGGTGAAAAACTCACAATGGATTCCTCTGGAAGGAAATACAAGTTACTGGTAAGTACGCTTAGAATTACTTTTCATGGTCAGTGTTGGTCTAAAAGATGCAGCCCTGGGTTCTCTCCTGATAACAGGTGAGTAAATCGGAATTCGTACTTCGGCTGATTTTAGAGGAATATTTGTAAGTTTCAAATATGGACACTTAGAAACTTTTCCGGTGAAAAAAACACAATGGATTCCTATGGAAGGAAATACAAGTTACTGGTAAGTACGCTTAGAATTACTTTTCAGGGTCAATGCTGGTCTAAAAGATGCAGCACTGGGTTGTCTCCTGATAACAGGTGAGTACATCGGAATTCATAGTTCAGCTGATTTTAGAGAAATATTTCTAAGTTTCAAAAATGGACACTTGGAAACTTTTCTGGTGAAAACCACACAATGAATTCCTATGGAAGGAAATACAAGTTACTGGTAAGTACGCTTAGAATTACTTTTCAGGGTCAATGCTGGTCTAAAACATGCAGCACTGGGTTGTCTCCTGATAACGGGTGAGTAAATCGGAATTCGTAGTTCGGCTGATTTTAGAGGAATATTTGTAAGTTTCAAAAATGGACACTTAGAAACTTTTCTGGTGAAAACCTCACAATGGATTCCAATGGAAGGAAATACAAGTTACTGGTAAGTACGCTTAGAATTACTTTTCAGGGTCAGTGCTGGGCTAAAATATGCAGCACTGGGTTCTCTCCTGATAACAGGTGTTTACATCGGAATTCGTAGTTCGGCTGATTTTAGAGGTATATTTGTACGTTTCAAAAATGGACACTTAGAAACTTTTCTGGTGAAAACCTCACAATGGATTCCTATGGAATAAAATACAAGTTACTGGTAAGTACGCTTAGAATTACTTTTCAGGGTCAGTGCTGGGCTAAAAGATGCAGCACTGGGTTCTCTCCTGATAACAGGTTAGTAAATCTGAATTCGTAGTTCGGCTGATTTTAGAGGAATATTTGCAAGTTTCAAAAATGGACACTTAGAAACTTTTCTGGTGAAAACCTCACAATGGATTCCTATGGAAGGAAATACAAGTTACTGGTAAGTACGCTTAGAATTACTTTTCAGGGTCAATGCTGGTCTAAAAGATGCAGCACTGGGTTGTCTCCTGATAACAGGTGAGTAAATCGGAATTCATAGTTCAGCTGATTTTAGAGAAATATTTCTAAGTTTCAAAAATGGACACTTGGAAACTTTTCTGGTGAAAACCACACAATGAATTCCTATGGAAGGAAATACAAGTTACTGGTAAGTATGCTTAGAATTACTTTTTATGGTCAATGCTGGTCTAAAAGATGCAGCACTAGGTTCTCTCCTGATAACGGGTGAGTAAATCGGAATTCGTAGTTCGGCTGATTTTAGAGGAATATTTGTAAGTTTCAAAAATGGACACTTAGAAACTTTTCTGGTGAAAACCTCACAATGGATTCCTATGGAAGGAAATACAAGTTACTGGTAAGTACGCTTAGAATTACTTTTCAGGGTCAGTGCTGGGCTAAAATATACAGCACTGGGTTCTCTCCTGATAACAGGTGATTAAATCGGAATTCGTAGTTCGGCTGATTTTAGAGGTATATTTGTACGTTTCAAAAATGGACACTTAGAAACTTTTCCGGTGAAAACCACACAATGGATTACTATGGAAGGAAATACAAGTTACTGGTAAGTACGCTTAGAATTACTTTTTATGGTCAATGCTGGTCTAAAAGATGCAGCACTGGGTTCTCTCCTGATAACAGGTGAGTAATGCGCAATTCGTGCTTCGGCTGATTTTAGAGGAATATTTGTAAGTTTCAAAAATGGACACTTAGAAACTTTTCCGGTGAAAACAACACAATGGATTCCTATGGAAGGAAATTCAAGTTACTGGTAAGTACACTTAGAATTACTTTTCAGGGTCAGTGCTGGTCTGAAAGATGCAGCACTGGGTTCTCTCCTGATAACAGCTGAGTAAATCGGAATTCGTAGTTCAACTGCTTTTAGAGAAATATTTCTAAGTTTCAAAAATGGACACTTGGAAACTTTTCTGGTGAAAACCACACAATGGATTCCTACGGAAGGAAATACAAGTTACTGGTAAGTTCACTTAGAATTACTTTTCAGGGTCAGTGCAGGTCTGAAAGATGAAGCACTGGGTTCTCTCCTGATAACAGCTGAGTAAATCGGAATTCTTAGTTCAACTGATTTTAGAGCAATATTTCTAAGTTTCAAAAATGGACACTTGGAAACTTTTCTGGTGAAAACCACACAATGGATTCCTATGGAAGGAAATACAAGTTACTAGTAAGTACGCTTAGAATTCCTTTTCAGGGTCAGTGCTGGGCTAAAAGATGCAGCACTGGGTTCTCTCCTGATAACAGGTGAGTAAATCTGAATTCGTAGTTCGGCTGATTTTAGAGGAATATTTGTAAGTTTCAAAAATGGACACTTAGACACTTTTCTGGTGAAAACCACACAATGGATTCCTATGGAAGGAAATACAAGTTACTGGTAAGTACGCTTAGAATTACTTTTCAGGGTCAGTGATGGGCTAAAAGATGCAGCACTGTGTTTTCTCCTGATAACAGGTGAGTAAATCTGAATTCGTAGTTCGGCTGATTTTAGAGAAATATTTGTAAGTTTCAAAAATGGACACATAGAATCTTCTCTGGTGAAATCCCCACAATGGATTCCAATGGAAGGAAATACAACTTACTGGTAAGTACGCTTAGAATTACTTTTCAGGGTCATTACTGGCCTAAAAGATGCAGCACTGGGTTGTCTCCTGATAACAGGTGAGTAAGTCGGAATTCGTAGTTCGGCTGATTCTGGAGGAATATTTCTAAGTTTCAAAAATGGACACTTAGAAACTTTTCTGGTGAAAACCACACAACGGATTCCTATGGAAGGAAACACAAGTTACTGGTAAGTACGCTTAGATTTACTTTTCAGGGTCAGCACTAGTATAAAAGATGGAGCCCTGGGTTCTCTCCTGATAACAGGTGAGTAAATCAGAATTCGTAGTTCAACTGATTTTACAGGAATATTTGTAAGTTTAAAAAATGAATACTTAGAAACTTTTCTGGTGAAAACCTCACAACGGATTCCTATGGAAGGAAATACAAGTTACTGGTAAGTACACTTAGAATTACTTTTCAGGGTCAGTGCTGGTCTGAAAGATGCTTTACTGGGTTCTCTCCTGATAACATCTGAGTAAATCGGAATTCATAGTTCACCTGATTTTAGAGAAATATTTCTAAGTTTCAAAAATGGACACTTGGAAACTTTTCTGGTGAAAACCACACAATGAATTCCTATGGAAGGAAATACAAGTTACTGGTAAGTACGCTTAGAATTACTTTTCAGGGTCAGTGCTGGGCTAAAAGATGCAGCACTGAGTTCTCTCCTGATAACAGGTGAGTAAATCGGAATTCGTAGTTTGGCTGATTTTAGAGGAATATTTGTACGTTTCAAAAATGGACACTTGGAAACTTTTCTAGTGAAAACCACACAATGAATTCCTATGGAAGGAAATACAAGTTACTGGTAAGTATGCTTAGAATTACTTTTTATGGTCAATGCTGGTCTAAAAGATGCAGCACTAGGTTCTCTCCTGATAACGGGTGAGTAAATCGGAATTCGTAGTTCGGCTGATTTTAGAGGAATATTTGTAAGTTTCAAAAATGGACACAGAAACTTTTCTGGTGAAAACCTCACAATGGATTCCTATGGAAGGAAATACAAGTTACTGGTAAGTACGCTTAGAATTACTTTTCAGGGTCAATGCTGGTCTAAAAGATGCAGCACTGGGTTGTCTCCTGATAACAGGTGAGTAAATCGGAATTCATAGTTCAGCTGATTTTAGAGAAATATTTCTAAGTTTCTAAAATGGACACTTGGAAACTTTTCTGGTGAAAACCACACAATGAATTCCTATGGAAGGAAATACAAGTTACTGGTAAGTATGCTTAGAATTACTTTTTATGGTCAATGCTGGTCTAAAAGATGCAGCACTAGGTTCTCTCCTGATAACGGGTGAGTAAATCGGAATTCGTAGTTCGGCTGATTTTAGAGGAATATTTGTAAGTTTCAAAAATGGACACTTAGAAACTTTTCTGGTGAAAACCTCACAATGGATTCCTATGGAAGGAAATACAAGTTACTGGTAAGTACGCTTAGAATTACTTTTCAGGGTCAGTGCTGGGCTAAAATATGCAGCACTGGGTTCTCTCCTGATAACAGGTGATTAAATCGGAATTCGTAGTTCGGCTGATTTTAGAGGTATATTTGTACGTTTCAAAAATGAACACTTAGAAACTTTTCCGGTGAAAACCACACAATGGATTCCTATGGAAGGAAATACAAGTTACTGGTAAGTACGCTTAGAATTACTTTTCAGGGTCAGTGATGGGCTAAAAGATGCAGCACTGTGTTTTCTCCTGATAACAGGTGAGTAAATCTGAATTCGTAGTTCGGCTGATTTTAGAGAAATATTTGTAAGTTTCAAAAATGGACACTTAGAATCTTTTCTGGTGAAATCCCCACAATGGATTCCAATGGAAGGAAATACAACTTACTGGTAAGTACGCTTAGAATTACTTTTCAGGGTCATTACTGGCCTAAAAGATGCAGCACTGGGTTGTCTCCTGATAACAGGTGAGTAAGTCGGAATTCGTAGTTCAACTGCTTTTAGAGAAATATTTCTAAGTTTCAAAAATGGACACTTGGAAACTTTTCTGGTGAAAACAACACAATGGATTCCTATGGAAGGAAATACAAGTTACTGGTAAGTTCACTTAGAATTACTTTTCAGGGTCAGTGCAGGTCTGAAAGATGAAGCACTGGGTTCTCTCCTGATAACAGCTGAGTAAATCGGAATTCGTAGTTCAACTGATTTTAGAGCAATATTTCTAAGTTTCAAAAATGGACACTTGGAAACTTTTCTGGTGAAAACCACACAATGGATTCCTATGGAAGGAAATACAAGTTACTGGTAAGTACGCTTAGAATTCCTTTTCAGGGTCAGTGCTGGGCTAAAAGATGCAGCACTGGGTTCTCTCCTGATAACAGGTGAGTAAATCTGAATTCGTAGTTCGGCTGATTTTAGAGGAATATTTGTAAGTTTCAAAAATGGACACTTAGACACTTTTCTGGTGAAAACCACACAATGGATTCCTATGGAAGGAAATACAAGTTACTGGTAAGTATGCTTAGAATTACTTTTCAGGGTCAGTGATGGGCTAAAAGATGCAGCACTGTGTTTTCTCCTGATAACAGGTGAGTAAATCTGAATTCGTAGTTCGGCTGATTTTAGAGAAATATTTGTAAGTTTCAAAAATGGACACTTAGAATCTTTTCTGGTGAAATCCCCACAATGGATTCCAATGGAAGGAAATACAAGTTACTGGTAAGTACGATTAGAATTACTTTTCAGGGTCATTACTGGCCTAAAAGATTTAGCACTGGGTTGTCTCCTGATAACAGGTGAGTAAGTCGGAATTCGTAGTTCGGCTGATTCTGGAGGAATATTTCTAAGTTTCAAAAATGGACACTTAGAAACTTTTCTGGTGAAAACCACACAACGGATTCCTATGGAAGGAAACACAAGTTACTGGTAAGTACGCTTAGATTTACTTTTCAGGGTCAGCACTAGTATAAAAGATGGAGCCCTGGGTTCTCTCCTGATAACATCTGAGTAAATCGGAATTCATAGTTCAACTGATTTTAGAGAAATATTTCTAAGTTTCAAAAATGGACACTTGGAAACTTTTCTGGTGAAAACCACACAATGAATTCCTATGGAAGGAAATACAAGTTACTGGTAAGTACGCTTAGAATTACTTTTCAGGGTCAGTGCTGGGCTAAAATATGCAGCACTGAGTTCTCTCCTGATAACAGGTGAGTAAATCGGAATTCGTACTTCGGCTGATTTTAGAGGAATATTTGTACGTTTCAAAAATGGACACTTAGAAACTTTTCCGGTGAAAAAAACACAATGGATTCCTATGGAAGGAAATACAAGTTACTGGTAAGTACGCTTAGAATTACTTTTCAGGGTCAACGCTGGTCTAAAAGATGCAGCACTGGGTTGTCTCCTGATAACAGGTGAGTAAATCGGAATTCGTAGTTTGGCTGATTTTAGAGGAATATTTGTACGTTTCAAAAATGGACACCTAGAAACTTTTCTAGTGAAAACCACACAATGAATTCCTATGGAAGGAAATACAAGTTACTGGTAAGTATGCTTAGAATTACTTTTTATGGTCAATGCTGGTCTAAAAGATGCAGCACTAGGTTCTCTCCTGATAACGGGTGAGTAAATCGGAATTCGTAGTTCGGCTGATTTTAGAGGAATATTTGTAAGTTTCAAAAATGGACACAGAAACTTTTCTGGTGAAAACCTCACAATGGATTCCTATGGAAGGAAATACAAGTTACTGGTAAGTACGCTTAGAATTACTTTTCAGGGTCAATGCTGGTCTAAAAGATGCAGCACTGGGTTGTCTCCTGATAACAGGTGAGTAAATCGGAATTCATAGTTCAGCTGATTTTAGAGAAATATTTCTAAGTTTCAAAAATGGACACTTGGAAACTTTTCTGGTGAAAACCACACAATGAATTCCTATGGAAGGAAATACAAGTTACTGGTAAGTATGCTTAGAATTACTTTTTATGGTCAATGCTGGTCTAAAAGATGCAGCACTAGGTTCTCTCCTGATAACGGGTGAGTAAATCGGAATTCGTAGTTCGGCTGATTTTAGAGGAATATTTGTAAGTTTCAAAAATGGACACTTAGAAACTTTTCTGGTGAAAACCTCACAATGGATTCCTATGGAAGGAAATACAAGTTACTGGTAAGTACGCTTAGAATTACTTTTCAGGGTCAGTGCTGGGCTAAAATATGCAGCACTGGGTTCTCTCCTGATAACAGGTGATTAAATCGGAATTCGTAGTTCGGCTGATTTTAGAGGTATATTTGTACGTTTCAAAAATGAACACTTAGAAACTTTTCCGGTGAAAACCACACAATGGATTCCTATGGAAGGAAATACAAGTTACTGGTAAGTACGCTTAGAATTACTTTTCAGGGTCAGTGATGGGCTAAAAGATGCAGCACTGTGTTTTCTCCTGATAACAGGTGAGTAAATCTGAATTCGTAGTTCGGCTGATTTTAGAGAAATATTTGTAAGTTTCAAAAATGGACACTTAGAATCTTTTCTGGTGAAATCCCCACAATGGATTCCAATGGAAGGAAATACAACTTACTGGTAAGTACGCTTAGAATTACTTTTCAGGGTCATTACTGGCCTAAAAGATGCAGCACTGGGTTGTCTCCTGATAACAGGTGAGTAAGTCGGAATTCGTAGTTCAACTGCTTTTAGAGAAATATTTCTAAGTTTCAAAAATGGACACTTGGAAACTTTTCTGGTGAAAACAACACAATGGATTCCTATGGAAGGAAATACAAGTTACTGGTAAGTTCACTTAGAATTACTTTTCAGGGTCAGTGCAGGTCTGAAAGATGAAGCACTGGGTTCTCTCCTGATAACAGCTGAGTAAATCGGAATTCGTAGTTCAACTGATTTTAGAGCAATATTTCTAAGTTTCAAAAATGGACACTTGGAAACTTTTCTGGTGAAAACCACACAATGGATTCCTATGGAAGGAAATACAAGTTACTGGTAAGTACGCTTAGAATTCCTTTTCAGGGTCAGTGCTGGGCTAAAAGATGCAGCACTGGGTTCTCTCCTGATAACAGGTGAGTAAATCTGAATTCGTAGTTCGGCTGATTTTAGAGGAATATTTGTAAGTTTCAAAAATGGACACTTAGACACTTTTCTGGTGAAAACCACACAATGGATTCCTATGGAAGGAAATACAAGTTACTGGTAAGTATGCTTAGAATTACTTTTCAGGGTCAGTGATGGGCTAAAAGATGCAGCACTGTGTTTTCTCCTGATAACAGGTGAGTAAATCTGAATTCGTAGTTCGGCTGATTTTAGAGAAATATTTGTAAGTTTCAAAAATGGACACTTAGAATCTTTTCTGGTGAAATCCCCACAATGGAGTCCAATGGAAGGAAATACAAGTTACTGGTAAGTACGATTAGAATTACTTTTCAGGGTCATTACTGGCCTAAAAGATTTAGCACTGGGTTGTCTCCTGATAACAGGTGAGTAAGTCGGAATTCGTAGTTCGGCTGATTCTGGAGGAATATTTCTAAGTTTCAAAAATGGACACTTAGAAACTTTTCTGGTGAAAACCACACAACGGATTCCTATGGAAGGAAACACAAGTTACTGGTAAGTACGCTTAGATTTACTTTTCAGGGTCAGCACTAGTATAAAAGATGGAGCCCTGGGTTCTCTCCTGATAACAGGTGAGTAAATCGGAATTCGTAGTTCAACTGATTTTACAGGAATATTTGTAAGTTTAAAAAATGAATACTTAGAAACTTTTCTGGTGAAAACCTCACAACGGATTCCTATGGAAGGAAATACAAGTTACTGGTAAGTACACTTAGAATTACTTTTCAGGGTCAGTGCTGGTCTGAAAGATGCTTTACTGGGTTCTCTCCTGATAACATCTGAGTAAATCGGAATTCATAGTTCAACTGATTTTAGAGAAATATTTCTAAGTTTCAAAAATGGACACTTGGAAACTTTTCTGGTGAAAACCACACAATGAATTCCTATGGAAGGAAATACAAGTTACTGGTAAGTACGCTTAGAATTACTTTTCAGGGTCAGTGCTGGGCTAAAATATGCAGCACTGAGTTCTCTCCTGATAACAGGTGAGTAAATCGGAATTCGTACTTCGGCTGATTTTAGAGGAATATTTGTACGTTTCAAAAATGGACACTTAGAAACTTTTCCGGTGAAAAAAACACAATGGATTCCTATGGAAGGAAATACAAGTTACTGGTAAGTACGCTTAGAATTACTTTTCAGGGTCAACGCTGGTCTAAAAGATGCAGCACTGGGTTGTCTCCTGATAACAGGTGAGTAAATCGGAATTCGTAGTTTGGCTGATTTTAGAGGAATATTTGTACGTTTCAAAAATGGACACCTAGAAACTTTTCAAGTGCAAGCCACACAATGGATTCCTATGAAAGGAAATACAAGTCACTGGTAAGTATGCTTAGAATTACTTTTCAGGGTCAGTGCTAGTCTAAAAGATGCAGCCCTGGGTTCTCTCCTGATAACAGGTAAGTAAATCGGAATTCGTAGTTCGGCTGATTTTAGAGGAATATTTGTAAGTTTCAAAAATGGACACTTAGAATCTTTTCTGGTGAAAAACTCACAATGGATTCCTCTGGAAGGAAATACAAGTTACAGGTAAGTACGCTTAGAATTACTTTTCAGGGTCAGTGCTGGGATAAAAGATGCAGCACTGGGTTCTCTCCTGATAACAGGTGAGTAAATCGGAATTCGTACTTCGGCTGATGTTAGAGGAATATTTGTAAGTTTCAAAAATGGACACTTAGAAACTTTTCTGGTGAAAACCTCACAATGGATTCCTATGGAAGGAAATACAAGTTACTGGTAAGTACGCTTAGAATTACTTTTCAGGGTCAGTGCTGGGCTAAAATATGCAGCACTGGGTTCTCTCCTGATAACAGGTGATTAAATCGGAATTCGTAGTTCGGCTGATTTTAGAGGTATATTTGTACGTTTCAAAAATGGACACTTAGAAACTTTTCTGGTGAAAACCTCACAATGGATTCCTATGGAAGGAAATACAAGTTACTGGTAAGTACGCTTAGAATTACTTTTCAGGGTCAGCACTAGTATAAAAGATGGAGCCCTGGGTTCTCTCCTGATAACAGGTGAGTAAATCGGAATTCGTAGTTCAACTGATTTTACAGGAATATTTGTAAGTTTAAAAAATGAACACTTAGAAACTTTTCTGGTGAAAACCTCACAACGGATTCCTATGGAAGGAAATACAAGTTACTGGTAAGTACACTTA
This sequence comes from Triturus cristatus, assembly GCF_964204655.1. Lineage (NCBI taxonomy): Eukaryota > Metazoa > Chordata > Amphibia > Caudata > Salamandridae > Triturus > Triturus cristatus. The sequence continues at coordinate 1,251,973,508 of NC_140579.1, read as the reverse complement.
GAATTACTTTTCAGGGTCAGTGCTGGTCTGAAAGATGCTTTACTGGGTTCTCTCCTGATAACATCTGAGTAAATCGGAATTCGTAGTTCAACTGATTTTAGAGAAATATTTCTAAGTTTCAAAAATGGACACTTGGAAACTTTTCTGGTGAAAACCACACAATGAATTTCTATGGAAGGAAATACAAGTTACTGGTAAGTACGCTTAGAATTACTTTTTATGGTCAATGCTGGTCTAAAAGATGCAGCACTGGGTTCTCTCCTGATAACGGGTGATGAATCGGAATTCGTAGTTCGGCTGATTTTAGAGGAATATTTCTAAGTCTTAAAAATGGACACTTAGAAACTTTTCTGGTGAAGTCCACACAATGGATTCCTATGGAAGGACATACAAGTTACTGGTTAGTGCGCTTAGAATGACTTTTCAGGGTCAGTGCTGGGCTAAAAAATGCAGCACTGGGTTCTCTCATGATAACAGGTGAGTAATGCGGAATTCGTAGTTTGGCTGATTTTAGAGGAATATTTGCAAGTTTCAAAAATGGACACTTAGAAACTTTTCTGTTGAAAACCATGCAATGGATTCCTATGGAAGGAAATACAAGTTACTGGTGAGTACGCTTAGAATTACTTTTCAGGGTCAATGCTGGTCTAAACAATGCAGCACTGGGTTGTCTCCTGATAACAGGTGAGTAAATCGGAATTCATAGTTCAGCTGATTTTAGAGGTATATTTGTACGTTTCAAAAATAGACACTTAGGAACTTTTCTGGTGAAAACCTCACAATGGATTCCTATGGAAGGAAATACAAGTTACTGGTAAGTACGCTTAGAATTACTTTTCAGGGTCAGTGCTGGGCTAAAAGATGCAGCACTGAGTTCTCTCCTGATAACAGGTGAGTAAATCAGAATTCGTAGTTTGGCTGATTTTAGAGGAATATTTGTACGTTTCAAAAATGGACACCTAGAAACTTTTTAAGTGCAAGCCACACAATGGATTCCTATGAAAGGAAATAGAAGTCACTGGTAAGTATGCTTAGAATTACTTTTCAGGGTCAGTGCTAGTCTAAAAGATGCAGCCCTGGGTTCTCTCCTAATAACAGGTGAGTAAATCGGAATTCGTAGTTCGGCTGATTTTAGAGGAATATTTGTAAGTTTAAAAAATGGACACTTAGAAACTTTTCTGGTGCAAAACTCACAATGGATTCTTATGGAAAGAAATACAAGTTACTGGTAGGTACGCTTAGAATTACTTTTCAGGGTCAGTGCTGGGCTAAAAGATGCAGCACTGGGTTCTCTCCTGATAACAGGTGAGTAAATCGGAATTCGTACTTCGGCTGATGTTAGAGGAATATTTGTAAGTTTCAAAAATGGACACTTAGAAACTTTTCCGGTGAAAACAACACAATGGATTCCTATGGAAGGACATACAAGTTACTGGTAAGTACGCTTAGAATTACTTTTCATGGTCAGTGTTGGTCTAAAAGATGCAGCCCTGGGTTCTCTCCTGATAACAGGTGAGTAAATCGGAATTCGTACTTCGGCTGATTTTAGAGGAATATTTGTAAGTTTCAAAAATGGACACTTAGAAACTTTTCCGGTGAAAAAAACACAATGGATTCCTATGGAAGGAAATACAAGTTACTGGTAAGTACACTTAGAATTACTTTTCAGGGTCAGTGCTGGTCTGAAAGATGCAGCACTGGGTTATCTCCTGATAACTGCTGGGTAAATCGGAATTCGTAGTTCAACTGATTTTAGAGAAATATTTCTAAGTTTCAAAAATGGACACTTGGAAACTTTTCCGGTGAAAACCACACAATGGATTCCTATGGAAGGAAATACAAGTTACTGGTAAGTACACTTAGAATTACTTTTCAGGGTCAGTGCTGGTCTGAAAGATGAAGCACTGGGTTCTCTCCTGATAACAGCTGATTAAATCAGAATTCGTAGTTCAACTGATTTTAGAGCAATATTTCTAAGTTTCAAAAATGGACACTTGGAAACTTTTCTGGTGAAAACCACACAATGGATTCCTATGGAAGGAAATACAAGTCACTGGTAAGTAAGCTTAGAATTACTTTTCAGGGTCAGTGCTGGGCTAAAAGATGCAGTACTGGGTTCTCTCCTGATAACAGGAGAGTAAATCTGAATTCGTAGTTCGGCTGATTTTAGAGGAATATTTGTAAGTTTCAAAAATGGTCACTTAGACACTTTTCTGGTGAAAACCACACAATGGATTCCTATGGAAGGAAATACAAGTTACTGGTAAGTACGCTTAGAATTACTTTTCAGGGTCAGTGCTGGGCTAAAAGATGCAGCACTGGGTTCTCTCCTGATAACAGGTGAGTAAATCGGAATTCGTAGTTTGGCTGTTTTTAGAGGAATATGTGTACCTTTCAAAAATGGACACTTAGAATCTTTTCTGGTGAAATCCACACAATGGATTCCTATGGAAGGAAATAGAAGTTACTGGTAAGTACGCTTAGAATTACTTTTCAGGGTCATTGCTGGCCTAAAAGATGCAGCACTGGGTTCTCTCCTGATAACAGGTGAGTAAATCGGAATTCGTAGTTCGGCTGATTTTAGAGGAATATTTCTAAGTTTCCAAAATGGACACTTAGAAACTTTTCTGGTGAAAACTACACAATGGATTCCTATGGAAGGAAACACAAGTTACTGGTAAGTACGCTTAGAATTACTTTTCAGGGTCAGCGCTGGTATAAAAGATGGAGCCCTGGATTCTCTCCTGATAACAGGTGAGTAAATCGGAATTCGTAGTTCAACTGATTTTACAAGAATATTTGTAAGTTTGAAAAATGAACACTTAGAAACTTTTCTGGTGAAAACCTCACAACAGATTCCTATGGAAGGAAATACAAGTTACTGGTAAGTACACTTAGAATTACTTTTCAGCGTCAGTGCTGGTCTGAAAGATGCTTTACTGGGTTCTCTCCTGATAAAATCTTAGTAAATCGGGATTCGTAGTTCAACTGATTTTAGAGAAATATTTCTAAGTTTCAAAAATGGACACTTGGAAACTTTTCTGGTGAAATCCACACAATGGATTCCTATGGAAGAAAATACAAGTTACTGGTTAGTATGCTTAGAATGACTTTTCAGGGTCAGTGCTGGGCTAAAAGATGCAGCACTGGGTTCTCTCCTGATAACAGGTGAGTAAAGCGGAATTCGTAGTTTGGCTGATTTTAGAGGAATATTTGCAAGTTTCAAAAATGAACACTTAGAAACTTTTCTGTTGAAAACCATACAATGGATTCCTATGGAAGGAAATACAAGTTACTGGTAAGTACGCTTAGAATTACTTTTCAGGGTCAATGCTGGTCTAAAAGATGCAGCACTGGGTTGTCTCCTGATAACAGGTGAGTAAATCCGAATTCATAGTTCCGCTCGTTTTAGAGGAATATTTGTAAGTTTCAAAAATGGACACTTAGACACTTTTCTGGTGAAAACCACACAATGGATTCCTATGGAAGGAAATACAAGTTACTAGTAAGTATACTTAGAATTACTTTTCAGGGTCTGTGCTGGGCTAAAAGATGCAGCACTGGGTTCTCTCCTGATAACAGGTGAGTAAATCGGAATTCGTAGTTCGGCTGATTTTAGAGGAATATTTGTAAGTTTAAAAAATGGACACTTAGAAACTTTTCTGGTGAAAATCACACAATGGATTCCAATGGAAAGAAATACAAGTTACTGGTAAGTACACTTAGAATTACTTTTCAGGGTCAGTGTTGGTCTAAAAGATGCAGCCTTGGGTTCTCTCCTGATAACAGGTGAGTAAATCAGAATTCGTAGTTCAACTGATTTTACAGGAATATTTGTAAGTTTAAAAAATGAACACTTAGAAACTTTTCTGGTGAAAACCTCACAATGGATTCCTGTGGAAGGAAATACAAGTTACTGGTAAGTACGCTTAGAATTACTTTTCAGGGTCAGTGCTGGTCTGAAAGATGCAGCACTGGGTTCTCTCCTGATAACAGGTGAGTAAATTGGAATTCGTAGTTCAACTGATGTTACAGGAATATTGTTAAGTTTCAAAAATGGACACTTAGAAACTTTTCTGGTGAAAACCACACAATGGATTCCTATGGAAGGAAGTACAAGTTACTAGAAAGTACGCTTAGAACTACTTTTCAGGGTCAGTGCTGGGCTAAAAGATGCAGCACTGGGTTCTCTCCTGATAACAGGTGAGTAAATCGGAATTCGTAGTTCGGCTGATTTTAAAGGAATATTTCTCAGTTTCAAAAACGGACACTTGGAAACTTTTCTGGTGAAAACCACACAATGGATTCCTATGGAAGGAAATGCAAGTTACTGGTAAGTACGCTTAGAATTACTTTTCAGGGTCAGTGCTGGTCTAAAAGATGCAGCACTGGGTTCTCCCCTGATAACAGGTGAGTAAATCAGAATTCAGCTGATTTTAGAAGAATATTTGTACAATGATGAAGAAAGGGGGTGGGGTCTGAGGTGACGTGTGCAAACACGCCCTTTGGCTCATTTTAAGTTGGGGAATTAATTCCTCTTCAATCTTGCGGTCCCCTGGGGGCCATCTAGTCCACCAGGTCCCTCAAGTATGTGCCAGGGAGCTGCGTTGCAGAGGTGTTCAGAGGCCAAGCCCCTTTTTTACAACACTCTGCAATGCAGCTCCGTGTCGCTTACAGGAGGTATCTGGTGGGCTAGTTGACCCCTAGGGGACCTCTGGATTGAAGAGGAATTGATTTCCCAACTTAAAACATGCCACAGGGCGTGTTTGCACACATATCACCTCAGGCCCGCCCCCTACCTTCACCACTGTGCAAACGCGCACCGTGGCATGTTTTAAGTTAGGGTATTAAGTCCCCTCGAATCCTGAGGTCTCCTGGCGGCCAACTAGCCCACCAGGTACCTCCAGTATGCGCCAGGGAGCTGCGTTGCAGAGAGGTGTTAAGAGGCCACGCCCCTTTTTACAACACTCTGCAACTCTGCTCCGTGGCGCTTACTGGAGGTACCTGGTAAGCTAGTTGGCCCCTAGGGGACCTCTGGATTGAAGAGAGATGAATTCCCCAACTTAAAACGTGCCACAGGGCATGTTTTCACAGTATCACCTCAGGCCCTGACCCCCTACCTTCACCACTGTGCAAACGCACCCTGTGGCACATTTTAAGTTGGGGGATTAAGTCCCCTTGAATCCTGAGGTCCCCTGACGGCCAACTAGACCACCAGGTATCTCCGGAAAGCGCCACGGAGCTGCGTTGCAGAGAGGTGTAAAAAGGGGCGTGGCCTCTTTACACCTCTCCCTGGCGCATACTGGAGGTTCCTTGTGGGCTAGTTGGCACCCAGGGACCCCAGTATTCAAGGGGAATTAGTTTCCCCTCTGCAAACGTGCCAGGGGGAGCGTTTGCAGATTGGTGTAAGGAGGGGGAGTGGCCTCTTTCTTTTCTTCTTTTTTTTAGAAGGGGGGCCCCCCTTCTTTTTCTATTTTTTGGGTCCTGGGGACCCCATCTCCCAGGGCCTGCCCCCAATTTTTATTTATAAAAAAAAATCAGGAAGGGGGCCGCGTGGCCCCCCTACTGAGGCCATAATTTGCCCCGGGGACCCCATCCCCTGGGGCATGGCCCTTTTTAAAAAAAATATTTACTTTTTGTTTAGGTGGGCTATGTAGCCCCCCTCCTCTGGCCACTTTAAGACCCCAGGGACCCCATCCCCCGGGGCCGGCCATTGTTTTTTTTATTTTTTATTTTTTTATTTTGTAATGGTGGAGGGGAGTCACGTGGCCCCCCTCCCAGGCCACTCATGGTCCCGGGGACCCCAACCCCTGGGGCCTGGCCTCCGTTGGGGGCCGTGGGGGGGTCCCCAATCCCCCCACGGTCCCAGCCGGCTCCCCACGTCCTGCGGGAGCCGGCATTGCTTTTCCGCATGGGGAGCAGCTAACATGCTGTTCCCCATGTGGAAAAGCAATCAGCTTTGCTTCATTGAAGCGAGAGCAGGTTTCCCTGCTCTCGCTTCAATCATTTGTCATTGCAAACTACAGTGTCCCGGGGGTGGGCACCCCGGGACACTGCAGGAGCTGGCCCTGGGGGGTGGTGGTCCCCAGGGCCTATACAAGGCTCCAGGAGGGGGACTGCGTGGCCCCCTCCCACATTTACAAGTTGCCCCAGAGGGTGGCGGTCCCTGGGGGGGCCTGAGAGACCCTCACCCCTAATTATTTCAAGACCCGGGGGGTGGCAGTCCCCACCCATGTTCAAAAAGCCCCGGGGGTGGCAGTCCCCGGGGCTGTAGGGGGGCCATAAGCCTCCCCGCATATACTATGTTTGAGCCCCGGGGGTGGCGGTCCCCGGGGCAGTGTGGGGGGGATTGGGACCCCCCACACTTTTTTTTTATTATGCCCCTGGGATTTGGCCCCACCGGGGAAAATAAGCATATTCAGCGCGGGAGCCCGCGCTGAATTTTTTTATCTATCTGGATGATCCGCGCATCCAGCGCGCATCCTCCCATTAAAAAAAAAATCCCTTGTGGGACCCCCTGAGCAGGCCTAGGGAGTCAGGGTGTTTCTACCCTGCCCCCTTGTCGCGTTTTGTGTCGTTTCTTTTTGGCTTTCTTGTGCCTCAGTTCTACCGAGGCACAAGAGGGCTGCCAACACTTCCTGATTCAGAGTGTTGGCAGCCAATTAAAATTCAGCTCGTGATCGGGAGGGTGCGCGGATCCTCTGAGGCCATAGATATATGTACTTTTAACTCTAATTTTCTCAGGAACTACTGAACGTATTTACACCATTTAAGCAAAAGGCACGAGTCTGAACTGAGGACTACCTCTTTGCCAAATTTAGTGTAATTCTGTTAAGCAGTTTGGGCTGTAGCTGCGGCTAAAGGTCCTATGGGAAAATGCATGGGGAAAATGTGTTTTGGGACCCCCCTTTTTTCTCGGCCCCCGCTTGACGAATCACCGTGAAACTTTCAGGATAGAAGCGGACTGGAGCTGGCCAAAAGTTTTGAAAGGTTTGCGAAGATTCGTCAATCGGCGCCAAAGTTATTCCAAATAGAATGTTGCGGATTTCCTATGAAAAATAGGTCCTAACTATATCTACCTACTGGCGACCGCCAGTAGGTAATATATATATATTATCTGCTGGCGGTCGCAAGTAGATAGTTATAGTTAGGACCTATTTTCCATAGGAAATCCGCAACATTCTATTCCCAATAAGTCCGGTTGATGAATCCTCATGAAATTGTCCAAACTTTTGGCCAGCTCCGCTCCGCTCCTACCCTGAAAGTTTTGTGGTGATTCGTCAAGCGGGGGCCGAGAAAAAAGGGGGGTCCCAAAATGCATTTTCCCCATGCAATTTCCCATAGGATCTGTTGTCGCAGCTACAGCCCGAACCGCTGAACGGAATGACACCAAATTTGGCAAAGAGGTAGTCCTCAGTTCAGACTCGTGCCTTTTGCATATATGGTGTGAATCCGTTCAGTAGTTCCTGAGAAAATTAGAGTTAAAAGTACATAAATATCTATGGCCGCGGAGGATCCGCGGACCATACACGCACCGTAAGCGCACCCTCCCCGAACTGAGTGCGCACCCTCCCGATCTCACGCTGAATACTAATTGGCTGTCGAGTGTCTCCCTACATTCGAAACCAGGAACTGTTGGCAGCCATTTTCTGCCTCGGTAGAAGCGAGGCTGAAGAAGCAAGGGGAAAAAGTGTGTAAAACATATAAAGGGGGCAGAGTGGAAATACTCTGACCCTCTAGAGGTGGTTAGGGGGTCCCAGAAGGACCCCCTGGGGCCCCCCTTTTTAAAAAAAATAAAAACGGCGAATTGCGCGCACAGTGCGCCCATCCTATCGCGTTGGATGCACGGATTCTCACGCGGTGGGTTCGCGGATTCAAGGGAAAAAAAATGAAATTGTTGGGAGATAAAGATTAAGCTTAAGTGTTTTGTTCTTGAGTGGCTCTAAAAAGAGCCGTTGTGTTCATTCAGAGTTTTTGGTACTTATAAGTAAGTACCTATACAGAGTCTAAAGTTGTTGAGGAAGACTCTGTTTCCTTCATCAGTAAAGTGTACTCCATCTCTCCTATGCATCTCTTGCATGTGAAAGCTCAGATTGTTATTGTAAATGGACCCCATTCTGTAGTCTCGGAGAAAAGCAGAAACAGATTTATTCACATGTTTCCTAGCTTTCTCAATCTGTGGACAAAAATGATCGGACCAGTTCCATTTCTGCCTTTGGCATATGTTAGAATACACAAAGGCAGTTTTAGGGAAAAGTGAAATCAGTTCTGCAAAGGTGTCCTTCATAAGCATTTCCAGACCTACCCCAGTCAAAGTGCCTAGGTCATTGCCACCACAGTGCACTATTATGAGGTCAGGGTGTTAGATTTGCATGAAGGATTTCACCAATGGCATCAATTGGTGCCACTTTAACCCTCTCTGTCCAATCCATTTAATGTCTACATTTGGCAAACCTAGGTCTTTGTGAATGCCTTTGTTTTCTGCATACCTTTGGCTCCAGAAAATGTAGCTCTGTCCCACAATCCACACTGTAAGCATCTTGTAAGGAGGTCTGGATGCACTCAGATGGTCTCTGTAAATGAAATGGCAGTTTGGAAAGTAAGATGTTTGTAAAATGGTGGCTAAGATGCAATTTTGAAAAAAGACAAGAAATCATTGGTTGTTTGACAACCTTCTACACTGAAAGGTAGGGTGCATATTTCTGTTTTTTAAACGCATGATTCTTATTGGTTAACAAAAACTTATTGTAAGGAACATTATATATGATAAGCTGATATGTTGAGAAGTCAAGCACACTTGCTGTTTTGATTAGCAACATTGTGTGTGCTGAACTTGTGACCTGTGTGCTCAGTACAGTATTCCATGACCTGTTTCTATGGTAACGGGCAGAAGGCAGATTGGGGGAAGGGTTGAAGTTTATGTAATTTGGAAAGGGTTGAAATGTTTAACCAATAGAAATGTGTTTGCTTTTGAATTTATGTGAGAAGGAATGTGATTTGATGTTTACATGTATATGTGTGGAAAATGAGAGGGAAACTTTGCCATTCTTTGGTTCTGCTGACAGGTGCACAGTGCAGAGATTCTGTATAAGAAAATCTGGTGTGTGCCTGATATCTGGTGTGTGACTGATATACTTCTTAATCTACAAAACATCTTGAAAGGTGAGTTATTTAATTGTGAGGGGATGTATGTAGACTATTTTTATTTTAATCAGACTAATGCATTTCTTCTGCTAAAGTGTAGGCAGTACCTTTTTTTCTCTACAATCTTATTGACAGTGTGTGTGCATGTAGAAACCATTTTGTGATATGGATTTGTTTTTTTCATGTGTTTGTAGACAGATAACTATGCAGTTTTTATATTTTGGTAGAATTAGAAACCAGTCATTGTTTATGAATTTGTGAAATGAGTTATGTTTCTGCAGTAAAATGTAGTACTCCTTGTAGATGAAGAAATGTGTTTTGGTATAGTGCAAGGGATAGTGTTGTTTGTCTAGAATCACACACAGAGCCTGTGTGCATTTGGGAACCACTGTGAGAGAAGCATTTAGTAACATTTTGTATTTGCTGACAGATAACTCTTTTAAAACCTGTCATGTTGTCAAGTTTTAGTAGCATTAGAAGCCACTCTTTGCTTATTCGTTGATTAAATGAGTCAGGCTTTGACACAAAAGTGCACTTTTGAAATATGCACATTGTGTGCAGTTCCCTTACCACTTCCATAGTAGTAAATAAGGTTTGGTAAACTCATAGGGATAGTGGTGCTTGTCTAGAATCACACTGTAAGTCTGTGTACATTTGGGAACCACTGTGAGAGAAGCGTTTGGTAACATCATGTATTTGCTGACAGATAACTGTTTTAAAACCTGTCATGTTGTCCAGTTTTAGTAGCATTAGAAGCCAGTCTTTGCTTATGCGTTGATTAAATGAGTCAGGCATTGACACTAAAGTGCAGTCGTGAAATATGTAGATTGTGTGCAGTTCCCTTACCACTTCCACTGTAGTGAATGAGTTTTGTTAAACTCCTAGGGATAGTGGTGCTTGTCTAGAATCACACTGTGAGTCTGTGTACATTTGCGAACCACTGTGAGAGAAGCGTCTGGTAACATCGTGTATTTGCTGACAGATAACTGTTTTAAAACATGTCATGTTGTGAAGTTTTAGTAGCATTAGAAGACAGTTATGGCTTATGCTTTCATTAAATGAGTTAGGTATTGACAGTAAAGTGCAGTCGTGAAATATGTAGATTGTGTGCAGTTCCCTTATCACTTCCACTGTAGTGAATGAGTTTGGGTAAACTCCTAGGGATAGTGGTGCTTGTGTAGAATCACACTGTGAGTCTGTGTGCATTTGGGAACCACTGTACGAGAAGCATTTGGTAACATCGTGTATTTGCTGACAGATAACTATTTAAAAACCTGTCATGTTGTTAAGTTTTAGTAGCATTAGAAGCCAGTCATTGCTTATGCTTTGATTAAATGAGTCAGGCATTGACACTAAAGTGCAGTCGTGAAATATGTAGATTGTGTGCAGTTCCCTTACCGCTTCCACTGTAGTGAATGAGTTTTGGTAAACTCCTAGGGATAGTGGTGTTTGTGTAGAATCACACTGTGAGTGTGTGTGCATTTGGGAACCACTGTGAGAGAAACATTTGGTAACATCGTGTATTTGCTGACAGATAACTATTTTAAAACCTGTCATGTTGTCAAGTTTTAGTAGCATTAGAAGGCAGTCATTGCTTATGCGTTGATTAAATGAGTCAGGCATTGACACTAAAGTGCAGTCGTGAAATATGTAGATTGTGTGCAGTTCCCTTACCACTTCCACTGTAGTGAATGAGTTTTGGTAAACTCCTAGGGATAGTGGTGCTTGTCTAGAATCACACTGTGAGTCTGTGTGCATTTGGGAACCACTGTGAGAGAAGCATTTGGTAACATTGTGTATTTGCTGACAGATAACTATTTTAAAACCTGTCATGTTGTCAAGTTTTAGTAGCATTAGAAGCCAGTCATTGCTTATGCGTTGATTAAATGAGTCAGGCATTGACACTAAAGTGCAGTCGTGAAATATGTAGATTGTGTGCCAGTTCCCTTACCACTTCCACTGTAGTGAATGAGTTATGTTAAACTCCTAGGGATAGTGGTGCTTGTCTAGAATCACACTGTGAGTCTGTGTGCATTTGGGAACCACTGTGAGAGAAGCGTTTGGTAACATCGTGTATTTGCTGGCAGATAACTGTTTTAAAACATGTCATGTTCTTAAGTTTTAGTAGCAGTAGAAGACAGTTATGGCTTATGCTTTCATTAAATGAGTCAGGTATTGACAGTAAAGTGTAATCGTGAAATATGTAGATTGTGTGCAGTTCCCTTACCACTTGCACCGTAGTGAATGAGTTTTGGTAAACTCCTAGGGATAGTGGTTGTTGTCTAGAATCACACTGTGAGTTTGTGTGCATTTGGGAACCACTGTGAGAGAAGCATTTGGTAACATTGTGTATTTGGTGGCAGATAAGTGTTTTAAAACCTGTCATGTTGTCAAGTTTTAGTAGCATTAGAAGCCAGTGTTTGCTTATGCATTGATAAAATGAGTCATGCTTTGACACTAAAGTGCAGTACCATGTAGTATTGTCTTCACTGCACCAGAACTGAAAATTTAACATTTTTACCCAGGCACTGTCCTAGAAGTAGTCTGATGATTTAGTCAGTTTCTAAGTACTTAGGCTGTGAACCATTCATTACCAAATAGACTGCTTCAAATGTCTATGCAGTAGTCATGTAGTTCTCTAACCACCTACACAGTTGTTTTTCACACCTTCAAATCCCTAGTCAGTATCTATACACTTACAGGAAACACCCTGTCACTCCCTTTGCAGTCTTCTAGTGACCCATTCAGCACCATGTAGTAATCCATTCACTGTGCCAAAACCCAAACACTTATAAATTCACCAAGACACTCTCTTTCCAGTACTCTAATGATTCAGTCACTGCCTAAGTTTTCATGCACTGAGCCAGGCCTTAGCACATGGACTGCTTCAAACCCCTATGCACTATGCATGCAGTCTTCTAACCACCTAGACACTTGTCTTTTACCCTTTCAATTCCCTAGTCAGTATCCATATAGTCCAGCAAACATCCTGTCACTCCCTTTGCACTCTTCTAGTGACCCATTCAGTACCAAGTACTAATCCATTCCCTGTGCGAAAAGCCTATAACTCATAAATTCATCCTGGCAGTCTCCTTGCTGTAGTCTAATCATTCAGTCAGTACCCAAGTACTCATACAGTGAGCCAGGCCTTAGCACATGGACTGCTTTAAATGCCTATCCAGTATGCATTCAGTCCTCTAATCAGCTACACAGTTGTCTTTCACACTTTCAATTCCCCAGTTAGTATTCATACACTTCTAGCAAACACCCTGTTACTCAGCCAGTGTGTCTCCTTTTAGTACTGTAATCATTCAGTCAGTTAGCATGTAGTCTTTTAGTGAGGTAGGCTTTAGGGCATGAACTGCTTCAAAGTAGTATGCACTATGTATGTAGTGTTTTAATCATTGTCACACTTGTGGATCAGTCCTATAGTTTCTTAGTCAGTTTTTATATAAAATGTGTTTGTACAGTAATGGAATACTGTAAATTTGAAAGTTATTAATATACATTTTTTTGTGATTCTTTTTTGCAGATACTGTTTTTCAACGTTAAAATAGAGAAATTATGTCAGAACAAAAAAGAAAAAGAAAAGAACAGAGACAGGAGGATTATTTGAAGAAACATCAACCACAAGTATTGAATGAACAAGATAATGTGGCTAAAAGGAAAAAATCTTCTGGTAAGATCACGGAGCAATTTATTAAAAATGTTTGTAGGAGCAAACTGAATGTAGATAATGCTGCAACTTCAGAAAATTTTTTAAGTAAGAAAAAAAATCAAAATAAGAGGAAAAGTAAAAAAGCAAATGTTCAGTCAAAGGAGATAAAGTATGGTAAAAGAAGACAAAATCAGTATAAGGAATTACGCAAAAAAATATTTTACAAGAGAGTAGTGCATAATTTGCTGAAAGATGTGAAGAAATATAAAAAGAGAGTTTTATTTTATAAAAAGAAGAAGCATATTGAAAGCATTGTGGAAAAGGCTTTTGAAGTAAAAAGGAAACTGTTTATTTTAGTGTTAAACAGAATTTGATCACTAGATAAACCAATATATGTAATGAAGGCCAAAAGTAGGAGGAAAAGTTATTAATAAAAAAAACAATTTGTGATGTTTTTTTGGGAGAATGGAAACACAGTTCTAGTTCAGAGCCTTTTTTTAATGAAGAGAGTTATTCACTAAGTGAAAAATTATTGTATGCAGTTGACACCAGTGGTAGAGGTTATGAGGTTAGTGATGGTTGTCCAATGGAGAAAGCGAAAATGGTTGAAAGAAATGCAGAAGAAGTGATATCTGATGAAGTTTTAGGGAGACGTGCTAAAAACCCTGTGTACACTTGGAATTGCAGTAGTGTTTGTAGTGTACGACAGGAATCTATTGAAACATTATACAGTTTTTTACGAGTCTATACTAAAAAAAGTGTAAAACAAAAGATTAAGCTGTTGCAAGGACTAGACCCTAGCAGAGTGAGAAAACATACTGGTTTGCAAGGTCATTCTCTGGCTTGTCTTTCTAGGAAAGTTTGTGAAAGTGTTTTTCACCATTTCAGAATGCTGGCAGTACATCATACTCAAATGCGGAAGTTAGTGAGAAGGTTGTATTATGCAAAAAGTCCAGCACTAAAGTTAAGTGAGTTGAACAGTGCTCTTTTACGTGGTTCAGTTTCAGATGTGAAGCAGGTCTGTGAGGATATTGAGTTTTGTTACTTTGGGCCTCAGCAAGAGAGTGAAGAAACTGACACATTAGTAGAACAAAATGTTGAAGACAATGTAGAACCTGTAATTACAGAAACATTTGAGGATGAAATCACAAAGTTTAAGGTAATTTCAGGTGAAAGACCAAATGTTTCTTGTATTTGTTGTCGGCGAAGTCATTATAAAAATCAGACTAGGGGTGTCAATCTGTATTTAAAAAGTGAAATAGAAGATAATGATAAGTGGATGGAATTTGCAACTTATTTGTTGGTAGAGAATTGTTTTGATTTGGGATGTGAGCAGCGTATTTGCAAATATTGTTATAATAAATTAGATGAGAATAAAATGCCTGCTAGAGCTGTTCATAATAATCTAGAGTTGGTTGCTATTCCTCCAGAGCTGATAGATTTAAATACGTATGAGTCTATTCTGATACAATGTGTTCACCCGTTTCAGTCTATTGTTCGTATGGAGCCCAAAACAAGTAAATTACCTCCATCAGAGTTGCAAAGAGGATTGGAAGGAAGAGTTGTGTATTTACCATTAGATTTAAGGAAAAATGTTGAAACTATTGGTGAAGATCATGCAGAAAATGACCCACTAGTCATTCTAGTTAATGGTGTTCCTACTAAGAATAAGAAAATCTGGCAAGAGTTAGTGGATGTTAGAAAAGTACAAAAGGCATCATTGTATCTGTTAAAAAATAATGAGTACTATAGAAATGTGTTTGTTGGAGAAGAAGAAATAGATTTAGCAGAAGATAGTGAAACATTAAGTGGACACATTGAAAAAGTGGACATGTCCAGATGTGAAGAGATCTATGAACATTACAGTGTACATCCACTTCATTCCAAAGAGGTGATGGGGAATACAATTGAGTTGTTTCAAATGAAAAAAGCAACAGGAAGTCCCATGAGTGTATGGGAAGAGAGCTTGGAAGCTCGTTGTTTCCCGCAGTTGTTTCCAACAGGAAAAGGTGGACGATATGATGAACTTCCTGTGCAGATTCCTGCATCTGAATATCGGACAACAAGATTATATGCAGAAGATCCAAGATTTCGACAATGTATACCTTATATGTTTCATCTTCTGTTTGAAAGTGACTTGTCTGGACTTTCATATGCAGTAAATCACATTTTAAACACTGGAATGCATCTTCAAAATATAACTGCAAAGGATTTTATGGATAAAGTGCATCAGAGAGATGATCATTTAGAATCTCAGTTGATTAATCTGATGGCATGTCAGTGTGGGACTAATGAATATTGGTACCGTCGACATGGAGAACTGAAATGTATGCTACGGAACTTGGGAACTCCTACACGGTTTGTTACACTAAGCTGTGCTGAGTATGCTTGGGATGATTTACTTGAATTTCTTCGAGAGGCAAATTCCAATATAAAAAATATTGAGTACAAGACACCTGGAGAATTGTGCTCTTTGGATCCTGTCAATGTATGCAGATATTTCAATCATATATTTGAAGCTATGATGTCTTTCATCTGCAATAAAAAGAATCCTCCTCTTGGAGAAGTTGTGGATTTCTTTTGGAGAAAGGAGTATCAAGCAAGAGGTGCTCCTCACATACATATGTTGTTATGGGTCAAGGACGCCCCCAAATTTGGAACAGATTCAGATGAAACTGTTTTGTCTTTCATTGAAAATTATGCTACATGTGCTCTTCCAAATAGCAGAGAAGAGAAAAACTTAAAACAGCAAGTCTTACGATTTCAAAGCTACAGGTGTGGAAAATACTGTCGACGAAAGTACAAGTCAAAGGATAAGTTCTATACCAAATGTCGTTTTGGATTTCCACGTCCTGTATTATCCAAAGAAAGAGTGAACAGTTTTATGTCAGCTGTACGACATACCATAACAAGAAAGTCTCCGAAAAACACCTACAACTTAAGAAGAAGCGAAGAATCAAAATGCTACAATCCAGTTATTTTATCCATGTGGAACGCTAACATGGATATTCAGTATGTTGCGGACAATTCCATTGCTGTTGCTCGATATGTAACGTCTTACATTACTAAATCAGAAAAGACTGAATTGAAAGAAATGTGGGAAGATATTTCTCACGAGAAGACTCTAAGTAAGAAATTATACAGTTTCAGTTTGAAGATGTTATCGCATCGTGAAATTGGAGCATATGAATGTTCAGATCGGTTATCATCTGCAAGTCTATATTCCAAAAGTAGAAGAATCATTTGGGTGAGTCTAGGTCTTGCAGGAATGCGAAATCGGGTACTGAAATCTGTTCAAGAAATTGAATATTTAGCAGAAAATGACCCTAAAAGTACAGATATTTTGAAAACTAATATGTTGGACACATACTATCCAAAGAGAAGTCATCATCTTGAGATCATGTGTCTCAATGAAGTGCTGCAAAACTACACTTTTAAACGGAATATTACAGAGAACATTAACGATGGAAAATATGGAGTGATTGGTTCTGAAGGATGTCTGGTGAAACAAAGGAAAGGAAATTTAACTAATCACAGAAAACTGAGTTGCGACACTGGTGACAAAAGGGAATTTTACTATTTAGCCCTTTTGCAAATGTTCAAACCATGGCGTTCTGAACTGGAATTACTTGGAGATTTTCCCAGCTATGAAGATTCATTTAATGCTTGTAAAGATAGCATACAATGCAGTGCTTTCGCAAATTATGTCAAAATGTTGAATGATGAAATTGATCAAGAAGCTACAATTGCAGCTGAGATTGCTAGAGACAGTTCTCAAGACAGTCAATGTTCTGCTGCACTGAGTCAAGATCCACTAGGACAACCAATTGTTGAAAATGAAGCAGCGATTGCAATGAATGAGGTGGAAACAGCAATGTATCAAGCACAAGAAGATGCAATACAGTTAGGAAACTTGGAAGAGCAACTAAATGTTGAACAGAAACAAATATATCAGCAAGTGAAAGAGCAGATTGACCATGGATTACTTCATGAAAAGAGAGTGTGCTCATGTACATCATTTCAACCTATCCGAATGTATGTGAATGGTCAAGCTGGAACAGGAAAGAGTTTCTTAATTAAAGTAATTACAAGTTATCTGCAAAAAACAACTGAGTCGCATTTGTCTTGTGTTGTCACTGCTCCAACTGGGTTGGCAGCACATAACATTCAAGGAATTACTTTACATCGTTTACTAATGCTGCCAGTAGAGCATGAGAACAAATTGGAATACCACAAGCTATCTGGAGAAGCTTGTTGTGAAGTTTCAAGAGTGCTGAAGAAAATTAAACTTCTCATTATTGATGAGGTGAGCATTCTTTCAAACTTGATGCTTGCCTTTGTGCATTTAAGAATGCAGCAAATTCTTAAAATAGAGTATGATGTGTTATTTGGAGGAAAACACGTCATAGTTTTTGGAGATCTACTGCAACTGACACCGGTAAAAGGACAACCGGTATTTAAAACACTTGCCCATGAAGATACCAGAAAGTCTCTTGGCAGTGTTGGTAATGTGAACATTTGGAGTAATTTTGAATACAAAGAACTGACAACAAATATGCGACAGGCAAATGATGCTGAATATGGAAGTATTCTTCAAGATATAAGAATTGGAATTCTTTCAAAAAAAGGGAAAGAAGCTTTAGAGAGTCGATTACTTTGCAATGTCTTTCCAAATAAAAATGCAGTTCCTGCAAAAGTGTACGTGGAAATTGCTATAAATAAGTCGGTGATTTGCTTAATGCCAACACTGCGTGAGTGTTCAATATTCAACGAAGAATTATTAAAATTGGAAAATGAAGAAATTGTAAAAATGGAAGCCATCGATAAAATACTACATGAAGGAATCACTATTATTTTGATGGGTAAGTTGAGATCAAAACTAGATTGTTTAGAAAAAAAAATATGTAAAACTGCTGGTTTGGAAAAGACACTGTATGCGTGTGTAAACTGTCAGGTAATTTTAAGGCATAATTTGGATGTAGAGAAAGGTTTAGTTAATGGTGCAATGGGCAAAGTGGTGGATTTTGTGAATTATCAGAAAAAAGAAGGAATTGAATTTTTTAAAATTTAATTTGATCAGATTGATGAAGTTAAAGAAATCGGTCGTTGTTCAGTTCGTTTTTTGCTTGTTAAAGATTTATATGTCCATAGGAAACAATTTCCATTTTCTCTGGCATATGCAGTGACTATTCATAAATCTCAAGGATTAAGTGTTGAGAGTGCATTGGTGAACATTGCATCTACTGTATTTAAAGAGGGTATGGCATATGTTGCTTTGTCACGAGTCAGAACATTATCTGGTTTGTTTTTGAGTGATTTTGATGAGACAAAGGTTACTGCAGATGCAAACTGTGTAAAAGAGTATAATAGGTTAAGAAGGGTGTATGCTCCAAATTTAGGTCAATATCCTGTATTTGAAAAGCGTATGGTTGGTCGAAAAAGAAGGTTAGAGAATATCTGTTCTGAAGGTATCAAGAAAAGAAAAGAACAAGATAATGTGATTGCAGGTAAAAAGAAATTGGACACTGTTGAAGAGATTGTTGGTTATCAGTTTGAAAATAGTTCTGGTGTCAACTGCTATGCTAATGTAGTGGTCAATGTTGTTTTTTATCTGGAAGGTTTGCAAGAACAAATTATGCAGAATCGGGAAAAAAGATTTTGTTCTCTGTTGCATTCTGTTTATGAAAATTTGACAACAGATAGAAGTAAAATACAATCTGTTTCAGATGTTCGTAATCTTTTGGATGTGTGTTCTGGTTCTACACAATTTACACAAAATATCCAACAAGATGCTCAGGAATTTTTAATGTATATGCTTACCATTTTTGAAAATGAAGGTGTAGAAATAGAAAATATTTTTGGCCTTTCTTACAAATGGGAACATTATTGTGAAAATTGCATGTATACATGTAGCACCAATGTAGACACTGAGAGATTTCTGTATTTAACATTACCAGACTGTAAATCAGTGTCTTTCAATAAATTAGTGAAAGGTGCAATTCAACACATGGAGTGTAGCCAATGTAAATCAGAAATGTTATCCACATTATTCTTAACAAAATATGGAAAATACATAATTTTGTCAGTCAGTCAGTCAAAAAGCTTTTATTCGATATGCAAGATATCTTGTAAGCACATAAAAAATACAATAGACACATGAAAATCACATTTACAAGAAGCCAGTATGAAATGCATAAGAATATAAAAAGGGCATAAATTTCCCATAATAAATTATCTAAAAAAAGAATTAAACAGCTACTGACAATCTCTTGCAGCGAATGAGCCAGGACCACTTTAAAAATTTCGCAATTCCACACACAAAGAGGGGGGAAGTGTCCGTAGTTAAAATACGCAGGGCTTCAAGGTGACTACGTGTGCCCATATTGCGACAGAGGGGTTTCAACCAGACACCCCTGGGCCTTGCATAGTCCGGGCAAACAAATAAGACATGTGCAATAGTCTCAACCTTGCTAGG
Source organism: Triturus cristatus (assembly GCF_964204655.1). Classification (NCBI taxonomy): domain Eukaryota; kingdom Metazoa; phylum Chordata; class Amphibia; order Caudata; family Salamandridae; genus Triturus; species Triturus cristatus. The sequence goes on along the minus strand of NC_140579.1, from coordinate 1,251,954,231 downwards.
GCAACACGCACAGTTGGGAGAAATGCGGGGCACAGGTGACCAACTCGATACCAATGCACCTAGGGGGAGGCATCCAACTCTAAATTTGAAGTAAAGGGCTCGGTCATAAGGGAGAGTTATCAAGTCCAGGTAGGGTTCAAAAGCCACAGTGTCTTTAATTTGCAAAAAGGCGACAGTCGACTTGCAGTGATTAGAGGTTGTATTTAACCGCTCCGCACACCAGTTCCAATAATGCGCCTTGACAACTTCTTTTGTAGGGGCTGAACGTGATGACCAGCAGCCTCCTAGACCGACATTCTCCAAAAGCTTTTTGGTGTCTCTAAGCCACTTTATTTTAGCCCAGCCCCCCAAACTCATAATTTCGCCCAAGGCAACAGCATAAGATTTCAATTCTTCACCCCTCCAGATTCTTGTCCATAACAAAAGCGGGCGAAGCTGGGCCTGGTCTTTAATATTTTTGCAGCCCATGTCCAACCGGACAGGTACGGATGGAGTACTCAGGGGGACGGAGATAAGGGATTTCAATAACTTACTCTCCGCTGTCTCTAGGTCTTTCAAACAACAGTGGCCCCACAATTCTGCCCCATACAAGGCTGATGACACTACTTTAGCCTTGTAAATATCAACTACTGGGGTGAGTGATCTTCTTGGAGAGGCCCTGAACTCCCTCATAAGGGCACCTCCCACTCTCCTGTGACTGAGGACCATTTTATCAATATGACTTGCCCAGGACATCCTATCCGTAATCCGGATGCCAAGGTAGTCGAATTCGGCTACTTTCTCTAGGGGGATCGAATTTAAAGTCGGAGGGCAGCCCAGTTTCTTAGGAGGATTTAGGACTAGATATTTTGTTTTATCCACATTTATTGTTAATCCTCTTGCATCACAGAACTCCTGAAATCGCGTTAATAATTTCTGGAGACCTTGAGGGGTCTTCGAAATCAGGAGCGTATCGTCCGCAAATAACAGGGTGGGGATCCGGACTCCACCGAGGCAGGGGGCATCGGCTGGTTCTTGCTGAAGATATTTTACCACCCCATTCACATAAAGTGAAAATAGGGTTGGTGCCAAGACGCAGCCCTGCCTTACGCCCCTAGAGACTGGAATCTTCTCAGTAAGTTCACCGTTTTTACCCCAACGGACCTGGGCAAAGGTATGGGCGTGAAGGCTGATAAGAAGTGACAAGATGTAAGGGGGTAAGCCCAGCTCGAGGAGTACCCTCCAAAGATCCTCTCGGGGAACTAGGTCAAAGGCAGTCTTCAGGTATATAAAAGCCAGATAAAGGCTGCCCTTGCCCAGCTCCACCACCTTCCACCCCAATAATACTAGCCTAAACACCTGCTCAATTGTCCCCATACCAACCCGAAAACCTGCCTGAAAGTCTGAAAGAATGTTATTCTCCTCCACCCAATGGAGAATCCTTCCAAGGATAGCTTTACCTGCTATCTTTTGGGTGGAGTCAATCAGACTTATGGGTCGGTAATTACCTGGAGCTTCCCTGCACCCTTTTTTATAAATTGGGACCACCACCGCCCCTTTCCAGGATTCAGGTACTGCCCCACCCATCATGATGTCATTAAGTAGCGCTGCTATGACCCGTGCCCATTCCGCTGGGTATGCCCTCATAAGGTCTCCCGGGAGGCCATCGGGACCCGCAGCCTTGCGTGGGGCTACCCACCCTATAACCCCCTCAAGTTCTAGCGGGGTAAAGAGATCGTAGGCATGCGGTTCAATTATATGCGTAAGAGCCATCCCCGCATTACAATCCCCATCTGGAGGGAGGTATAAAGACCCAAAGTGCTTTACCCAGCTTTGTGGCGAGATGTTACAGGGTCTCATAAGTGCATCGGGGTTATTCCGTGCACTTATAAGTTTCCAAAATGCCCTTGGATCTCTACTTTTGCTGGCCTGGAGCAGGTCATCCCAATATTTATCTTCCCACTCCCTCCTGGCTAGTTTAAGAGAGTTATTGTAGGCCCTCCTTGCTTCCTGTATCTCAAGACGGGACTTAGCTTTGATCGCCTCAACTAACTTAGCCTTTAGAACCCTACATGGTTGGGAATACCAACCGTCGGGGGGTTTTTTAGAGAGTTTATTACCCAATTTATTGTGGTGAAGAGTAAAGACATTAGTCAAGGCATCTGTCAGGGAGACGAAGAGGTGGAAACAGCAATGTATCAAGCACAAGAAGATGCAATACAGTTAGGAAACTTGGAAGAGCAACTAAATGTTGAACAGAAACAAATATATCAGCAAGTGAAAGAGCAGATTGACCATGGATTACTTCATGAAAAGAGAGTGTGCTCATGTACATCATTTCAACCTATCCGAATGTATGTGAATGGTCAAGCTGGAACAGGAAAGAGTTTCTTAATTAAAGTAATTACAAGTTATCTGCAAAAAACAACTGAGTCGCATTTGTCTTGTGTTGTCACTGCTCCAACTGGGTTGGCAGCACATAACATTCAAGGAATTACTTTACATCGTTTACTAATGCTGCCAGTAGAGCATGAGAACAAATTGGAATACCACAAGCTATCTGGAGAAGCTTGTTGTGAAGTTTCAAGAGTGCTGAAGAAAATTAAACTTCTCATTATTGATGAGGTGAGCATTCTTTCAAACTTGATGCTTGCCTTTGTGCATTTAAGAATGCAGCAAATTCTTAAAATAGAGTATGATGTGTTATTTGGAGGAAAACACGTCATAGTTTTTGGAGATCTACTGCAACTGACACCGGTAAAAGGACAACCGGTATTTAAAACACTTGCCCATGAAGATACCAGAAAGTCTCTTGGCAGTGTTGGTAATGTGAACATTTGGAGTAATTTTGAATACAAAGAACTGACAACAAATATGCGACAGGCAAATGATGCTGAATATGGAAGTATTCTTCAAGATATAAAAATTGGAATTCTTTCAAAAAAAGGGAAAGAAGCTTTGGAGAGTCGATTACTTTGCAATGTCTTTCCAAATAAAAATGCAGTTCCTGCAAAAGTGTACGTGGAAATTGCTATAAATAAGTCGGTGATTTGCTTAATGCCAACACTGCGTGAGTGTTCAATATTCAACGAAGAATTATTAAAATTGGAAAATGAAGAAATTGTAAAAATGGAAGCCATCGATAAAATACTACATGAAGGAATCACTATTATTTTGATGGGTAAGTTGAGATCAAAACTAGATTGTTTAGAAAAAAAAATATGTAAAACTGCTGGTTTGGAAAAGACACTGTATGCGTGTGTAAACTGTCAGGTAATTTTAAGGCATAATTTGGATGTAGAGAAAGGTTTAGTTAATGGTGCAATGGGCAAAGTGGTGGATTTTGTGAATTATCAGAAAAAAGAAGGAATTGAATTTTTTAAAATTTAATTTGATCAGATTGATGAAGTTAAAGAAATCGGTCGTTGTTCAGTTCGTTTTTTGCTTGTTAAAGATTTATATGTCCATAGGAAACAATTTCCATTTTCTCTGGCATATGCAGTGACTATTCATAAATCTCAAGGATTAAGTGTTGAGAGTGCATTGGTGAACATTGCATCTACTGTATTTAAAGAGGGTATGGCATATGTTGCTTTGTCACGAGTCAGAACATTATCTGGTTTGTTTTTGAGTGATTTTGATGAGACAAAGGTTACTGCAGATGCAAACTGTGTAAAAGAGTATAATAGGTTAAGAAGGGTGTATGCTCCAAATTTAGGTCAATATCCTGTATTTGAAAAGCGTATGGTTGGTCGAAAAAGAAGGTTAGAGAATATCTGTTCTGAAGGTATCAAGAAAAGAAAAGAACAAGATAATGTGATTGCAGGTAAAAAGAAATTGGACACTGTTGAAGAGATTGTTGGTTATCAGTTTGAAAATAGTTCTGGTGTCAACTGCTATGCTAATGTAGTGGTCAATGTTGTTTTTTATCTGGAAGGTTTGCAAGAACAAATTATGCAGAATCGGGAAAAAAGATTTTGTTCTCTGTTGCATTCTGTTTATGAAAATTTGACAACAGATAGAAGTAAAATACAATCTGTTTCAGATGTTCGTAATCTTTTGGATGTGTGTTCTGGTTCTACACAATTTACACAAAATATCCAACAAGATGCTCAGGAATTTTTAATGTATATGCTTACCATTTTTGAAAATGAAGGTGTAGAAATAGAAAATATTTTTGGCCTTTCTTACAAATGGGAACATTATTGTGAAAATTGCATGTATACATGTAGCACCAATGTAGACACTGAGAGATTTCTGTATTTAACATTACCAGACTGTAAATCAGTGTCTTTCAATAAATTAGTGAAAGGTGCAATTCAACACATGGAGTGTAGCCAATGTAAATCAGAAATGTTATCCACATTATTCTTAACAAAATATGGAAAATACATAATTTTAATGATGCAACGTTGTACAGCTGACGGAAGAAAATTGGATACTTTAATAAAACAATTTGTAGCAGCACAACTATCAATATCAGGAAGGACTTTTGTAGCAATTGCAATAATGTTCCATGATGGTCCTTCCACCACATCTGGACATTACACTGCCTATCTAAAATGGGACAAAGGCTGGACACTTTGTAATGATGCCCAGTTGGTTTTCAAACAAAGTTTGCCTAGTGAATTACCAAATTCTTACCTAATATTTTTAAAGCCAAAGTTTTAGGAAGATAATTCACTCTCTGAGGAATTTAATATTATAATTTAATAGGACTACCATTGGATAATTTACATAAAGAAGAAGTGCAAAAATACCATTTGGCCTCAAGGAAAGGTATATTTTTGAATTATGGACTTTTTGGTGGTCATTTATTCGGTGATTATTTTAATGCGGCAACATTTGCAGTTTTATAACTTAAAGTTATAAAATGTTGTAATCTGTAAGCATTTCATATATGTATGATTTTTATTTTCTGGTATTTTACTGAGAATAGTATGTTGGGTTTTTTCTAATTGTTTTTTTTTTGCCCGCTGTTAAGTGATGAGTACCATTGAAATCACTATTTCTAGTGAAATTCAATATATTCTGAGAACAGCGAAAAAGGCAAACAAATTACTTTGTGGAAATTATGTTGTGTTGTAAAAAATTTATTATTACATGTTATCATTTTTTTTTCTTTTCTTTCACAGATCCAAATTTTAAAATAAGCAATTTTTAAGAATTTATATTTGAATGAAAAACAGAAAGAAATTATACAATTTTTTATTCCTATTACTGTGAAGGTAAGTTTAACTAAGTCTCAATATGCAGAATGAAAAGACCTGCAAGAAGCTACAAAGTTGAAACATGTTTCTAATAACACTCTGTTTATGTAGTTTTGAAATCTGACCATAATCAGATATCATGTGACCTGCAAAAAAAGAGATTTGAGGGGTTCATAATATTTCACCTTTTTAGCTGTTGAAGGACCGCAATCATTTCAATCATTCTTCTTTGAACATCTTTGCAGACAAAACTCTGTGCTTACTTTTATCATTCGCAAGGAATTTCAAAAACGGAAATATGTCACTTTTTGTAACATAGTTATTGTGTAAGATACTGTTTTATATTTAGAAAGAGAGGAAAAGGCACTCTGTGCACTTTTTATACTCCATGTAAATACAACCTCATCATGCAGACCACTTTGCGTTGATAGGGTGTTCTATAAGTGTTGTTGTGCATGATTGCAGTGAATACTCATAGAACAAGACACATGTCTAGATTTATCAGAAATCATTAATCTCGATATGTGTGTGAATGCTGTAACATTCTAAAATTGGTGTGGGAAAGCACAACAAGGATAATTGTTTTCATTTCTCCACATTTTTATATCTTCAATGTATGCTGAAATGTTCAGCATACATTGAAGGAGAAAAATGCATTTTCTCATTGTTTTTTTGCAGGAAGGTGTGTCTTCCTGCATAAAAACAAACAGCATATGACACAGATATCCTTGCACTATGGTGCAAGGGTGCCTGTGTCACCACATGGCTGCAGTTTAAGCAGCCGTGCAGAGAGAAGCATAGATTTGCAACATATTTATCGTACATATGTTGCATCCCTGTGCTTCGGAAGTACTACAGCACACTGCAGTTAAAGAGGTTACTGTGTGATGCTGCAGCACTTCCTCATAGTTCTGCACTTATACATTCACCATACGCTACTAATGCATTCATTCAGTCAATTACGTACTACACATACATTCATCTAAACTTTCACACACTAACAAAGAAATGTAGCTCTTTTTTTAAACCAGGAAAGTTAGTTCTTACAAGAACTTTTTTTTTTCTTCTTTTATAATTTTTTTTGGGTTTTCTGAACAATTTTTAATTTTTTGGGGTTTTTCTGCAAAAAAAAAACAAAAAACAAAACAGGAGAAACCAAACAATGAACTTCAGGGAACAATAAAAAAAACAAAAAAAACCTAGCAAATGTGACTTTCTTGGCGGCGGCAGATCAGATCGATCGACTGCTGACTATAGCACAAAGTCGCATTGCATTTAGTGCAGAGCACTTTTAAAAATTTAAATTGAGGACGGATGTCCAAGGTTTGGGCTGATGGATGCACTCTTGATGTGCTCGGCTGAGATGAGGTGGATGGCGCAGGAGCAGGAGTGTTTCTCATCCGTCGGCACTCTTCTCGTGCAAGATTGTTTGGATGAAGGGTCCTCATGTGCTTCATCATACTTGCCGTGCCGCAAGAGCATTTCTTGTTAGGATCCCCTCACGATAGGACTCTTTTGCAAATCTTGCATGTGACCAAGGTGGCATTGGTCTTATTCTGCCCCTCGGGAAAAGTAAAACATTTCCACACCACTGAAGAAAAACGTTTTTTGAGTGGTGCCTCTGGCAAAAATTCATCCCCAGAAGTATGAGGTGATGCAGGTGATGCCTGCTGCACTGAAGCCATTCTTGGTTGAAAAAAATTAGAGCTAAGTGTAAGCTTAGTCTAAAAAATCTTCTTCTTTTCAAAGAGATGGTGCTCTAAAGAAGGTCAAAGAAGAATGATTGAAATGGGTGGGGTCTTTCAATAGTTAGAAGAGGAAGTGTATTGAACCAATCAAATCTCTTTTTTTGCAGGTCACATGGGACCCGCACACCCTGCGCTTACGCAGCACGCACCCAGCGCGCATCCGCGAAATTGAATTAAAAAAAAATTATAGGATTAGATGTAAAAATGTATTCGTTTCAAGACTAGTTTAGAGTTTGTCTTCAATTAATATTCACATGAAATACATATATATATGTTTTTTTAATGTTAAATATTTTGCGTGATCCGCGCACCTACCGCGTCATAGATGCAGATGACGCGTCGCGGAAGCGCGTAAACGTCGCGTTATGTACATCGAACGTGTCGCGTATAGGCTGGGAGTCGAGTACCGGTTGCATTGCGAATGCGCACTAAACACGTACCCAACACGTACCATGTGCGGATGCTATCGCGTAGGGATTGAGAACGGTGCGCATAGGGTGCGCGGATCCAATAAACATTGAAAAAAATATATATAAAATAAAGTTTTTCACATATAGTTAAAAAAATATTTTGAAAAATATAAAAAAATATGTTTGAAAAACCCATTAAGTTCAAATAATATTTTTTAATTTTTTAAAGAATTAATTGAAAAAATAAGTTTAAAAAATGGTGATAAAAAAGTATTTTAAAAAAACTTAATTAATTAAATTGACACACTGAATTTGAAAAATATAGAAATCCAATTAAAATCATTAAACATGATATCTTTATAGATAAGTTATAGATAGGAATTAGCATTTAAAAAACCTTTGAAATTCACTGAAAAAACCATAGGTTTCATGCACGTTATAGTTAGGAATTGGCATTTAAAAAACCTTTGAAATTCACTGAAAAAACCAAAGGTTTCAGGGGCATTATAGTTAGGAATTGGCATTTAAAAAACCTTAGAAATTCACTGAAAAAACCATAGGTTTCAGGGGTGTTATAGTTAGCTGGACATTTCCCTCTTACAAAACCCTAGAAATTCCCCTGTTATAGTTAGTTCAGCTTACTATAATTCGCGCCCCCGCAATGCACTGCTGATGACGTCACATATTACATCACTCATGACATGGTCAGTGACATCACTGATGACATCACTGATGACATCTCAAATGACATCACTGATGACATCACTGATGACGTCATCCATGTGATAAATGAGTGCATCTTCTCACACCCTAATATAACCTTTGATACACTGACTCAAAATTTCCGACGGCCATTTTTAAAACCATAGATACTCCAATACGAATAACTACATACCCACTTATTATCTCTTAGGTCTACATACACCTCCACTCACTCACCTGTACAGTCACTCATTCTTACAGTCACTCCGTACAAGACTATAATATGCATTTATACACCTACATAGACACTCACACACCACCAATCATCCATAGAGGTACTTTCACACCTAGTCAGTCATGCAAATAATTAATCACACTCCCATTTACTCACCTACGCAGTTATACACACTCAAGTTCACTTACTCATAAAAATAGTACCACATTCTTACGCTCTTATACAATTGTTGATACAAGCACACACTCATCCATACAGCCACTCTCACAATCACACACTCTCACATATACCCAGTTATATACTCTTACACACATATACCCTGCCTTTCACATATGTATTTACTCACACATGTACCACTGAGATATACATTCAATCACTAACTCACCCATACATACACTCACCCAACCATACAGTCCATCACAGATGCACTCTTAAAACCATGCACCCATAGAATCAGCCACTCACACATCTATGCAGAGAGTCACACACACCCTACCCACACAACCACTCAGGCACCCATACAGATACTCAGACAACCAATCAATAACCCATATAGGCACTCATATAGCTATTCACAAAACCATGCAGCCACTTATACACCAACAGACAGACAGATACAGACATTCACACAGTTTAGTCACTAGTCTGCAGTAAGATACATTTAATGACTCACTTATAGAGGTGTATAAATGCATATGATAGTCCTGTACTGACTGACTGTATGAGTGATTCTACAGGTGAGTGAGTGGAGGTGTGTGTAGACCTAAGAGTCAATGAGTGGGTATGTAGTTATTGGTATTGGAGTATCTATGGTTTTGAGAATGGCTGTCTGAAATATTGAGTCGGTGTATCAAAGGTTATAATAGGGTGTGAGAAGATGCACTAATTTATTACATGGATGATGTCATCAGTGATGTCATTTGAGATGCCATCAGTGATGTCATCAGTGATGTCACTGACCATGTCATGAGTGATGTAATATGTGATGTCATCAGCAGTGCATTGCAGGGGTGCACGAGTTATAGTTAGCTGAACTAACTATAATGGGGGAATTTCTAGGGTTTTGTACGAGGGAAATGTCCAGCTAACTATAACACCCCTGAAACCTATGGTTTTTTCAGTGAATTTCTAAGGTTTTTTAAATGGCAATACCTAACTATAACGTGCATGAAACCTATGGTTTTTTCAGTGACTATATATATATTATCTACTGGCGGTCGCCAGTAGATAGTTATAGTTAGGACCGTGTTTCCATAGGAAATCTGAAAATTCTATTTTGAATAACTTTGGTGCCGGTTGACGGATCCTCGCGAAATTTTCAAAACTAATGGGGCGCTCCGCTCAGCTCCTACCCTGGAAGTCTCGGGGTATTTCGTCAAGCAGGGGCTGAGAAAAAAGGGGGGTCCCAAAACGCGTTTTCCCCATGCATTTTCCCGTAGGACCTTTAGTCGGAGGTACAGCCCGAACAGCTGAAGAGAATTACTTGAAATTTGGCAAAGAGGTAGTCCTCAGGTCAGGGATGTGCCTTTTGCATATATGGTGTCAATCTGTTCAGTAGTTCCTGAGAAAATTGCAGTTAAAAGCACATAAATATCTATAGCCGCGCACCGTGCGCGCACCGTGCCGTGCGCGAGTGTAATTCTGATTGGTGGATTCATGTCAGTCAACATTCAAATCGGTAGAAATCAGGAAGTGTCGGCCGCCATTTTATGTGCGACAGTAAAAAAGAAAGGTGGAGAACGTGAAAAGGGGGCAGGGTACAGAGTTCCTGACCCCCTAGCTTTTGTCAGGGGGTCCCTGAAGGACCATGGAGGGTGAAAAAAACATTTTTTTTTTTTTTTAAATCGCGGGGTGCGCGCACGGTGCGCGCACGGCGGAAAAAAATCATTAAAAAAATAGAATTAAAAATCAAATTTAAGTGTTTAGATGTTAGTTGGCTCTAAAAAGAGCCGTTGTGTTAATTGAGGAACAGAGGAACAAAAAAATGACAACAATTATAGGGTGCCGCACGTGTGCTGCTGTATCTTGCTCTCTATTAGGGGAATGCTGGTGTCCCCATAAGAGAGAAGAGCATTGCACGCATTGCACCGTATATGCACCCTCTTAAATAGAGGGTGTTTATCCAGAGGAACAGAAGCAGGTGAAGCTGCCGCCGCAGATGAAGTGCTTAGCTGAGCTGCCGATGATGTGCTCGGCTGAGATGCTGCGGATGTGCTCGGCTGAGCTGCTGGAGGGTTTTCTCTAGCAGCTCGAGCATAAGCCACAGGATGCACATCTCTAACGTGCCTGATCATAGTGAAGATACTAAAAGAGTATTTCTTTTTAGGATCTCCTCTTGATAAGACACCATTACAAATAGTGCAGGTGACTTTTGGAGCATTCACTTTCTTCTGCCCCTCTGGAAAAGTGAAAAATTGCCATATAAAAGAGTTTTTTTGTTTCCTCTGTCTCTGTGGCACAAGGGTCTCCTGCTCACTCCCAGAAGATGACTGCTGCGCTGCCATTCTCAAGTACTGGAGTACTGGAAAAGCTGCTCAGCTCCTTCTCCCAGGGAATCAGAAGTAATAATGAGGGGAGTGGGTGTGGTGTTGGAAGTTTCTGGAACTGAAACTACTATAAACCAATGAAAAGTGTTGTTTCTAAATCACATGACCTGAAACTACTATAAACCAATGAAAAGTGTTGTTTCTAAATCACGGTGCGTGCACGGAGCACGCACGCATGCACCTACACAGCACGCACGCATGCACGTACGCGCACGGAGCATGCACGCATGCGCGTACGGAGCCCGCGCGTACGGAGCACGCACGACGTACGCATGCGCACGTGGAGCACGTACAAATGCGCACACAGAGCACGTACGCATGCATGCACCGTGCACGCACCGTGCGTGCCGTGCACGCACCGTGCACACCGTGCGCGCACCATGCATGCACCGTCAAAAACACTTTAAAAAAAAATAATAATTAAAAGTGTTTATAAGTTTATAGAAGATATTAACTATGCTGTTCAACTCTATCCAAATTTTTTAAAAAAACTGAGCCATTCCATATTACAGGATAAAGTTAATCTATAACTATATATATAGGTAGCTTATTGTAAAATAAATATTTAAAAAATATAATAATACATTCATAAATTAGCATTTAAAAAACCTTGCAAATTCACTTAAAAAACCATTGATTTCACACACGTTATAGTTAGGAATTAGCATTTAAAATACCTTGCAAATTCACTAAAAAAACATAGGTTTCACACACGTTATAGTTAAGAATTAGCATTTAAAAAACCTTATAAATTCACTGAAAAAAACATAGGTTTCACACAAGTTATAGTTAGGAATTAGCATTTAAAAAACCTTGCAAATTCACTGAAAAAACCATAGGTTTCACACATGTTATAGTTAGCTGGACATTTCACTCGTAAAAAACCAATGAAATTCCCCCGTTATAGTTAGTTCAGCTAACTATAACTCGCGCGCCCGCAATCCACTGCTGATGACGTCACATATTACATCACTCATGACATGGTCAGTGACATCACTCATGACATCACTGATGACATCTCAAATGACATCAATGATGACATCACTGATGACGTCATCCATGTGATAAATTACCACATCTTCTCACACCCTAATATAACCTTTGATACACCGACTCAAAATGTAAGAGTTCCATTTTCAAAACCATACATACTGCAATACCAATAACTACATACCCATTTATTAACTCTTAGGTCTACATACACCTCCACTCATTCACCTATACAGTCACTCATACTTACAGTCACTCCATACAAAACTATCATATGCATTTATACACCTATATAGACACTCACACACTACCAATCATCCATAGAGGTACTCTCACACCTACTCAGTCATGCAAATAATCACACTCCCATTTACTCACCTATGCGGTTATACACACTCAAGTTCACTTACTCATAAAAATAGTATCTCATTCTTACGCTTTTATAGAATCATTGACACAAGGACATACTCATCCATACAGTCACTCTCACAATCACACACTCTCACATCTACCCACTTATATACTCTTACACGCATATATGCTGCCTTTCACATATGTAGTTAGTCACAAATGTACCACAGAGATATACATTCAATCCTTAACACACCCATACATACAATAACTCAACCATACAGTCCATCACAGATGCACTCTTAAAACCATGCACTCATAGAATCACCCACTCACACATCTATGCATAGAGTCACACACACCCTACCCACACAAACACTCAGGAACCCATACAGATACTGAAACAAGCAATCAATAACTCATATAGACACTTATATAGGTATTCACAAAACCATGCCGCCACTTATACACCAACATACAGACACATACAAACATTTACACAGTTTAGTCACTAGTCTGCAGTAAGATACATTTAATGACTCACTTACAGAGTCAGTTACGCACCACAGAAAATCATCCATTTACACACTTGTACACCCACTCATTCTTCAACAGGCCTTTCCCTATATATATTAAACATATTAAAATTGTTCAGAAACACATACTCAATGGATGATGTCATCAGTGATGTCATTTGAGATGTCATCAGTGATGTCATGAGTGATGTCACTGACCATGTCATGAGTGATGTAATATGTGACATCATCAGCAGTGGATTGCGGGCGCGCGAGTTATAGTTAGCTGAACTAACTATAACGGGGGAATTTCATTGGTTTTTTACGAGTGAAATGTCCAGCTAACTATAACATGTGTGAAACCTATGGTTTTTTCAGTGAATTTGCAAGGTTTTTTAAATGCTAATTCCTAACTATAACGTGTGTGAAACCTATGGTTTTTTCAGTGAATATATATATATAAAAATTCTATTTGGAATAACGTTGGCGCCCATTGACGAATCTTCACAAAGTTTTCCAAACTTTTGGCCAGCTCCGGTCCGCTCCTATCCTGAAAATTTCACTGTGATTCGTCAAGCGGGGGCCGAGAAAAAAGGGGGGTCCCAATATGTGTTTTCCCCATGCATTTTCCCATAGGACCTGTTGACGCAGCTACAGCCCGAACTGCTGAATGGAATTACACCAAATTTGGCAAAGAGGTAGTCCTCAGTTCAGACTCGTGCCTTTTGCTTAAATGGTGTAAATCTGTTCAGTAGTTCAAGAGAAAATTAGAGTTAAAAAGATAGATATATCTGGGCGGAGCCTAACCACACATCTCATCGTGAGATCTGATTGGCTGTCAGTACTTCATCCAAGAAGTGTTGGCAGTCATCTTGGCACCAATATACATGATAGCACCTCATTAAAAAGCATTGCAGTTTATAGAAGGTTTTAAGACTTTAGTTACATTATAAATCATTTGTTGATGGTACCATACTCATTTTAGGAATTGTGGTGTGTTCTAAGTTGATTTTACCATGTGAAAAAGCCTTCTGCTGTGATCTCATGAATCATGTTTGAGAGAAAACTATTTTCTCATGCTTTTCACACAGAGGTTTGGAAGGTGATCTATAAGCTAAACTGAGAGCATATTTTCTGTAAAATCACATTATCTTTCTCAGTCATGTGAGAATGAAGTCTGACATTCTCAGTAAAACATGCACATCCAACAAGGGCAGAGACTGTCAGTTGATTCCTTTGTGTTCTACTGCAGCTTCCCAGAGTGTTCTATAGAGCAACTAGAGCGCTAACAGTCCTACTTATGACAAATGTATTGCACACCTGAAGCCATCTTGATAGGAATAAAGAGGTAACTCTTAAAACATTTAATTTAAAAAGGAACAAAAGGAGGGGGTTCATTTTGCCATAACAAGTATGATTAGTGCTTCAGAAAGAAAAATTAGGGCATATTTTGAGTGACTTCTCAAATCCTCTTCTATTTCATTAAAAAATTCTGACATGCAGACTGAAACATGCACTTTCAATACCAGCAGCAGACTTCCCTGGTGAGCAGTAGCTTTACTACAGTGATCTAATAAGCAACTAGAGTGCTAACATTCTGAATTTATGGCAAATGTGTGACACATCTGAATGCCTTCTTGATGGAATCAAAGTAAAAAACTGAAAGTATTTTCTACTGAGGAGACTGTAGTAAATGAGGAAATTAGGAAACTTCATAACAAATAAATCTCCCAAGATGGCCACCAGAGACAAAAGAGCCCAAATGTAGCCCAAATATCACCCAGATGTAGCCCAAGTATAGCCCAATGACAGAATGTCCCAGAGTGTTCTTACGAACAACTAGAGCGCTTACTGTCTTACTTATGACAAAAGTATGGCACACCTGAAGCCATCTTGATTGGAATAAACTGGTAACACTTAAAACATTTAATTTAAAAAGGAACACAATGAGGGGGTTCATTTTGCCATAGAATTTATGATTAGTGCTGAAGAAAGAAAAATTAGGGCACATTTTGAGTGACTTCCCAAATCCTCTTCTATTTCATTAAAAAATTATTTTATGCAGACTGAAACATGCACTTTTAATACCAGCAGCAGACTTCCGTGGTGAGCAGTAGCTTTACTACAGTGATCTAATGAGCAACTAGAGTGCTAACATTCAGAATTTATGGTAAATGTGTGACATATCTGAATACCTTCTTGATGGAATCAAAGTAAAAAACTGAAAGCATTTCCTACTGAGGAGACTGCAGTAAATGAGGAAATTAGGAAACTTCATAACAAATAAATCTCCCAAGATGGCCACCAGAGACAAAAGAGCCCAAATGCAGCACAAATATCAGCATTTTTGTCATGAACATGCCTGCTAAACGGTATTGGTTAATCTGCTTTCCATCCCAGTAGCAGCATGGCTTATTCCATTCTGTAGTTAGTCGATACATCTTTGTCTGTAGATGGGTTTTTAAGTCTTTAGAGGTATACAGCTTGGTGCACATACAGTTGAATGTACCGTCTTCTGCTGTATTTGGCATTAGCTAGTTTTTCTCCCTTTCTCTTTGTCTTCTAGAGCGTTGCCTCACGCCCTGAGTTGTAACCAGGAGTGTAGGTGCATCCCCGACTTTTTGCGGGTAAGGAGACTACGCAGTCTGCACGCTTGACAAATGTTTATGTACGAGACATTTGTATTAGTTTAAAGAAAAAGAGTAGTTTTGTTCAGCATATTCATGTACTATTGTTTCTGTTTTACCTTCAGGTGATTAAGTCACATCACTACGGTGCCACATATCCACGGATAAGTAGGTACTTCTGTAGGTTGTATCGTTCTTTTTATTTCACTCTTTAGTCACTCACGATCTTGCAGTAGTGTTACCTTTTGGTCCTGACGAAAGCCATAGTCATTGGGTAGACACAGGTTGGCTGAAACATGTTGACCCACGAGGGCGTGGCCCTATAACGTTTGTGGACACGCTCCCCTCACAAT
Organism: Triturus cristatus; assembly: GCF_964204655.1. NCBI lineage: Eukaryota > Metazoa > Chordata > Amphibia > Caudata > Salamandridae > Triturus > Triturus cristatus. The sequence continues at coordinate 1,251,938,565 of NC_140579.1, read as the reverse complement.
TTCTGCTGTTTTTAGTTTGGTGTCATTGGATACAGAATAAAATTTATTTTCCAATGATGATCAATTTTAAACCACTTTCTTCTACAAACTGCATTTAGATTCACCACACTTATGACAGCTTTCTCAGTCTGAGTTTATCGACCCTCCCAATTACAGGAATCAAAACATCCCGGAGCTCCTCCTTATTACAGTAAACAAAGGAGTAGCAGCTCTATAACTACACCAGGTGTAGTTATGGGAGGTCCCAGATGATGAAGCATGCCACTTCGGTGGGTGATGGGACTTGGCCCTCTTCATGAGGACTCTTTTCATTTTTGAATGTGCTGACCTGTCACTTTTTTCCTTTTGAATGTTTGGCTTAGACCCGCAGACTCTTTTTGTTGTGTTGATTCAAGTGATTTGGGGATTTGTCTGCGCAGGTCTTTAAAATTCCCTCAGACCCTATGACCAGTTGTTTTGTATTATTATTGTGTGCAGCTACGGCTGCGGGTCTTCCTGTACGTCATACACCCAGCAGTGCTGTTGTGTTTCTCTTTAGTTGTCCATCCTCATAGGTGTGTTACAGCCTTTTTACAGACTAGTTGTGTTTGTTTGACTCCCCTTTAGCAACATGACAGAACTCACAGGCTTGGCTTTTGATGATGAGATGGCCCGCCTCATATTGACTACCACTCCAAGTATCCTAGAAATCACGTACAACCCGGCAGTAGCAACGGGTGACGACTGGGCGAAACTTCTCATTTTGAAGAAATCGCACACTCGCACCAGCATTCATGGTGCCATTTTGACAGAGTATTTGCGGGGGAATTGTGCACCTACTGGCCTAATCGTTACCAACACACCCCGCCTCTTCTTGCAGGATAAAGTCTTTCTCAAGGATTGGGCCCTGATAGCGTGGCGTTGCACTCGCGATTGGCTTATTTTGATCATTAGCACTGCCAAACGCATCGCCGACGCTATCATGATTGAGATCCAAATACTAGAAGGACAGATTAAGACAACTTTGTCCCATTCCATCTACAAAAAGAATCTCGATGATAACAACAAGTCTAATAAAGACTTTCGAGATGGCATACTGTCATCCAAGATAGAAAAATTTAAGAAAGACTTGGCCAAATTTTCCTTTGAACGCGTCTATCCCTACACACAAGAGAACTACGTACCACCTGAGTTCAATAGGAAAGGTAGACGATTTGGCTCTAACTACTCTTCTTCTGGATCAGAAGATTGGTCTAGCGACTCTGATTCCACCACTCAAGAGTCAGCACGAAACAGAGGTAGAGGCAGTAATTCCAGGCGCAACTGGCGAGGGAATCAACAACCACAATGGTGGCAACCTCCACCATGGCAATATCCCAATCCCCCTTTTCCGCCGAACATGATGCCTTTCAATCCCCCTCCACAGTTCTTCTACAACCAGCCTTTTTTAGGCCAGGGCCGGGGACGTTCGAGGGGACGAAGAAGAGGCCAGCAAACCCCAAACCAAACGAGGGTTCATTGGAGCCCACCTCCACCAACATCACCACGGCACCTCCGCAGCTTGGCGAAGGGCCCAGCAGGGGCGGGACCCAGCAGCAGCTAGTGGTCAATCTCAGTTCTTACACCTTAACCGCCATGGAAGAGAAGGTCCTCAACAAAGGTTTGGGCTTTGTCCCGACCAATACGGGTGATCCGTTCACTCTCCAATGCGAGCTTGCCAAGTTCTTTCGAAAAATAAGATTGCATTTTTTCTTTCATGACAAGAGCCACGAAGACATTACTCTGGCAGATGGTGTGACGGATAGTGGCCTCAGAAATAAATCCACATTCAATCCACCTACACATGCCTTGCCACCTCATGTTCTTGCTTTCGAGACAGCGGTCACGAAAGAAACCTCTGCCATGATGAATAAACCAACTCATCAGTATCACAATCTACCTAACCTAGAGAAGCAGGCTCTGTCCTCTCTGTCCAGGAACTCTACAATTATCATCAAACCTGCCGACAAGGGAGGGGCGATTGTGATCCTAGATGCTCTTGACTACAAGGCAGAGTGTTTAAGACAGCTCAGCAATGAGAGATTTTACAAAATCCTCAACCAAGATCCCACACTGCGCATTAAAAAAGAAATCTCGGAACTTGTCCATGAGGCTAAACTAGAAGGTTGGATTTCGGCACGAGAAGCAGAATTTTTGGTGACTGAACATCCGGTCACCCCGTACTTCTACGTTCTGCCCAAAATCCACAAGACCCAACGCCCACCCCCCGGGAGACCGATCATCTCTGGGTTGGGCTCTTTACTTGAACCCCTCTCAACGTTTGTGGATGTTTTTCTTAGACCTTTGGTTAAAACCATGCCGACATACTTGCAGGATACCAAGGAAGTCTTACAACTACTTCCAGATCTAGACTTCAACACTGACACGGATTTTCTCGTCAGCTTTGACGTAGAATCCCTGTATACCTGCATCCCTCAGATGGAGACTCTCGAAGCTATCAGAGGGCTCCTTGAAGAAAACAGTACTGGGTTTAGTTCGCCAGTGGGATTCATTATGGAGTGTGCCAGGCTGGCTATGACTGAAATTTTTTTTCAGTTCGAACACCAGTTGTACCTTCAAACATCTGGTACATCTATGGGCAGTGTTTTTGCTCCCAGCCTGGCGAATCTATATGTACACTTGTTCGAACAACAATGTGTCCTGTGTACTAATAACCCTTTCCGTGACTGTATAGTCACATGGAAACGCTATATTGATGATATTTTCGTCATATGGCGAGGTGACTGCGAAATTCTAGAGACCTTTCATCTGTGGCTCAATGAACAGAATTCCTTCCTTAATTTCACCATGGAAGCAAGCAAACTGAGTCTACCATTCCTTGACCTTCTCATCTTCCCAACAGCCAACGGAATAGGGAGTGAGCTGTATACCAAGCCCATGGCCAGGAACTCTCTCTTGTCTTACGACAGTTTCCACCCCAAATCACTCAGGTCCGGTCTACCGTTTGGGCAATTTCTTCGACTGCGACGGAACTGCACTGACACAGAGAAGTTCAGAGAGCATGCTGACGTCCTTGCGAAGAATTTAAGGGCTAGGCAGTACCCTGCGAAATTGATCAAACAATCATACAAGCGGGCCAGCAATAATAATCGCGATGCCCTATTAGAACCATCTGTACCCAAGGCCACCTTGGACAGATTGACATGTGTGCAGACGTTCAGCACCCATTCTAATCAACTACAAAAAATCATACGAAAAAACTGGCGCATTTTGAATGTGGGACAGATACATCTTAGCCCCCCGCTTTTTTCGTTCAAGAGGAGCACTAACCTGCGGGACACATTAGTACACACGCGCCCTAAGAACAGAGCGATCATCAAGACCAACACCCTGTGGAATTTGCCTCCTGTTCAAGGACATCATGCATGTGGCAACTGTGCTGCTTGCCCTAACACTAGACACACTACAGAAGTAGACATAGGGACCAACAAACCCTGGAGGCAGATCAAACACACTAACTGCAACAGTGAGAGGGTTATCTATTTGATCACTTGTCCCTGCAACTTGAGGTACGTGGGCATGACCACCAGGAAGGTGAAACTCAGGATAATGGAACACAAAAGCACCATCAGATGTCAAAGGCAGGCAACCCGCATGACCAGACACTTTGTTGAACACAAGCATAGTCCTGATGACATTAGGTGGACGGTTTTAGAACAACCTTTCATTCCGCCCCACATGACCGATATATCCACTTTCCTATTCAGAAAGGAGCAACGCTGGGTTTTTACACTCAGAAGTGACACGACAGGGCTAAACGAGTCAATTCCTTGGACTTCGTTATAATACTCTAGGGTCTGAGCCCATTCTGTTGGTACTGGGGCCCATTATTTTTGGGTCGTGTTCTGTGTCGAGTCTCTAGATACAACACACCAGTCTGACAAGCATCTCTAGTTTAATCGAGTGGCGCTCTAGTCAGAGTTGTCAAGTATCCCTAGTATACAACATTTTCACAGCGAGAAAGATATTCTCTTGCGTGACGACTAGAGCTTGGTGACGGTCATTATCAATAAACTCAAGACGCATTCACCTTGTCTACCCATAGTTAAACCTGATTAGTCTGTTCTCCTGGTCGTACTACCATAGACGGAGAAACATGGGGCCGAGATTGTATCTTCTAGGGATACCTCTGTTCGAGGTATTACGCCATTCTGGCTATGAGCGCGCTACATATAGCTCAAACTACAGCTTGCACGCTCTGCACCCTTGTCCTAACCTAACCTTGTCTACCCGTAGTTAAACTTGATTAGTCTGTTCCCCCGGCCGTACTACCATAAACGGAGAAACATGGGGCCGAGATTGCATCTTCTAGGGATACCTCTGTTCGAGGTATTACGCCATTCAGGCTATGAGCGCGCTGCATATAGCTCAAACTACATTTTGCACGCTCTGCACCCTTGTCCTAACCTCATTTGTCTGGTCATCCTGGTCAATCATGGTCAGTCAACATAATAAGTGTAGTTCAGGGTTTTGTTGTTCAGAACGGGGAAATGTGGGGCAGAGATGGTATCTTTTAGCGATACTTTTTGTCCGATGCATTACATCGCTCAGGTTACGAGCGCCCTCGATTATTGCCCAAACTACGATTCCCATGAACCTTTGGAATACACACGCACGCTCAGGGCACGTTCCACGTCATCGCGCCTCTACGCGATGATTGGCTCGCTGTCCGGAGCGTCACACAGTTGAAAGGCAGGCTTACGAGGCCCCCGTCACGCTCGTTACAACCAGGAAGAAAGTCCGGGGTAACGACGGACAGGTAAGCCAGCTCCCTACACCTTAGTACACACTTATTTGGTCTTTGCACTTGACTCTACCATTAAGATAGGGCTTAGAGCCACCCGTGATGGATGTGTGTAACTTTATCAGCATTTTTGTCATGGACATGCTTTAATTGCACTTGACTCTACCATAAAGATGGGGCTTAGAGCCACCCGTGATTGATGTGTGTAACTTTATCAGCATTTTTGTCATGAACATGCCTGCTAAACGGTATTGGTTAATCTGCTTTCCATCCCAGTAGCAGCATGGCTTATTCCATTCTGTAGTTAGTCGATACATCTTTGTCTGTAGATGGGTTTTTAAGTCTTTAGAGGTATACAGCTTGGTGCACATACAGTTGAATGTACCGTCTTCTGCTGTATTTGGCATTAGCTAGTTTTTCTCCCTTTCTCTTTGTCTTCTAGAGCGTTGCCTCACGCCCTGAGTTGTAACCAGGAGTGTAGGTGCATCCCCGACTTTTTGCGGGTAAGGAGACTACGCAGTCTGCACGCTTGACAAATGTTTATGTACGAGACATTTGTATTAGTTTAAAGAAAAAGAGTAGTTTTGTTCAGCATATTCATGTACTATTGTTTCTGTTTTACCTTCAGGTGATTAAGTCACATCACTACGGTGCCACATATCCACGGATAAGTAGGTACTTCTGTAGGTTGTATCGTTCTTTTTATTTCACTCTTTAGTCACTCACGATCTTGCAGTAGTGTTACCTTTTGGTCCTGACGAAAGCCATAGTCATTGGGTAGACACAGGTTGGCTGAAACATGTTGACCCACGAGGGCGTGGCCCTATAACGTTTGTGGACACGCTCCCCTCACAATTTCTGCTGTTTTTAGTTTGGTGTCATTGGATACAGAATAAAATTTATTTTCCAATGATGATCAATTTTAAACCACTTTCTTCTACACACTGCATTTAGATTCACCACACTTATGACAGCTTTCTCAGTCTGAGTTTATCGACCCTCCCAATTACAGGAATCAAAACATCCCGGAGCTCCTCCTTATTACAGTAAACAAAGGAGTAGCAGCTCTATAACTACACCAGGTGTAGTTATGGGAGGTCCCAGATGATGAAGCATGCCACTTCGGTGGGTGATGGGACTTGGCCCTCTTCATGAGGACTCTTTTCATTTTTGAATGTGCTGACCTGTCACTTTTTTCCTTTTGAATGTTTGGCTTAGACCCGCAGACTCTTTTTGTTGTGTTGATTCAAGTGATTTGGGGATTTGTCTGCGCAGGTCTTTAAAATTCCCTCAGACCCTATGACCAGTTGTTTTGTATTATTATATAGAACATAGTCCTGAGAGCACGATTGAAAATGAAAACTAGATATAGTATATGGTATAAACTATGCACCAAAAAGTGTGATATAAGATGAACCGGGGCGTGAAATATAATATGTAATACATTGTGCGCAATGACAGATTCATTGGAGAGCGCGAGATAGCACAGGCACTAGCGCGTGCTATGCGATATGCGCCTTGGAGTGTAATATGCACAGGGCAGTGTTGTGTAAACTTGCTAGTCTCTAAAGTTGTAATATAAAATATGTGCTGGGGAGTGTAACGTTGCATATGCACTGTGACAAAGATATGGATCCCAGATTGTAATATGTATGGCATAGCGCTGTGCGTTATAACATAGGCATCGAGGAAGGCACGTTAGATGGGGCAATATAACCCGTGCGAAGGCAAGTGTGGCATGACATATTCACGGGGTGGTGTTACAGTGCACATGGGCTAGAGAGTGTCATAGCATACGCACTAGCTGGTGGAATACAACACAGAGGTGTGTGGCACTCGTCGGGCACTGGTGGGTGTAAAACAGCATTGGGCTCAGCCAGGAGCATGCTGTGACTCTCAAGTGAGGTTTGTCTCCTTTCCAGAGAGTAAAATAAAAGTATTACACATCCGGCGGTGGATGTGTGTTTTATTAACCGTGAGGGGGGTTTCTTGCATAGTTTGGTCGAATTTTTGTCGATTCCCCTTTGAATGGCTTGGTATGTATGTGTATTAAATGTGCCCGTCAATAGCTACCCATGTTTGTATAAATAAACGACAAGGGTGTCTACTTGGAGAGTACCCACTGGCGGGGGCGCCGGGATTAGTCACGGTAGGGGACACGTCAGAGCTTCACTAGCGGTGTAAATACATTCCACGTGGATTCATCGTGTGCATAGTCATTTTTTAATGAATATCACGCAAATCGTCATGGTGATAGGTACATACGGTTTATCCAGCATGTCCTAGGTGTTTCTATAAATATATTTTAAATAATAAAAAACAAAGGCCGGCCCTGGGGAATGGGGTCCCTGGGGCCATAAGTGTCCTGAGGAGGGGGGCAATGCAGCCCCCCTCCTAAAGATATTTTTTTTTTAAAAAGGCCATGACCCGGGGGTTGGGGTCCCCGGGGCCGATTAAGGCCTTGGGAAGGGGCCACCCGGCCAATAAATTAGAAAAAAAAAGGGGGGCCACACAGCCCTCCTTCTTAAAAAAATAAAATAAATAAAAGACCGGCATCGAGCCAGAGGCCACGTCCCCTCCTTGCAGCAATCTGCAAATGCGCCCCCTGGCCAGTTGTAAGTTGGGGAATTAATTCCCCTTCAATACTGAGGGTCCCCGAGGGCCAACTAGCCCAACAGGTATCTCCAGTATGCACCAGGGAGCTGCGTTGCAGACAGGTGTTCTGAGGCCACGCCCCTTTTTACACCTCTATACAACGCAGCTCTGTGGCGCTTACTGAAGGTACCTAGTGGGCTAGTTTGACCCTAGGGACCCTTAGGATTCAAGGGGACTTAATCTCTCAACTTAGAACGGCCACAGGGCACGTTTACACAGTGGTGAAGGGAGGGGACGGGGCCAGAGGTGACGTGTGCAAACACGCCCTGTGGCGCGTTTTAAGTTGGGGAAATAATTCCCTTTCAATCCTGAGGGACCCTGGGGGCCAACTAGCCCACCAGGTGCTTCCAGTAAGTGCCACTGCGCTGCATTGCAGAGAGGTGGTCTAGGCCGTGCCCCGTTTTACATCTCTCTGCAACGCAGCTCTGTGGCGCTTACTGAAGGTACCTAGTGGGCTAGTTTGACCCTAGGGACCCTTAGGATTCAAGGGGACTTAAGCTCTCAACTTAGAATGGCCACAGGGCACGTTTACACAGTGGTGAAGGGAGGGGACGGGGCCAGAGGTGACGTGTGCAAACACGCCCTGTGGCGCGTTTTAAGTTGGGGAAATAATTCCCTTTTAATCCTGAGGGACCCTGGGGGCCAACTAGCCCACCAGGTGCTACCAGTAAGCGCCACTGCTCTGCGTTGCAGAGAGGTGGTGCGGCCGTGCCCCTTTTTACACCTCTCTGCAATGGCGCTTACTGGACGTACCTAGTGGGCTATTTTGCACCTAGGGACCCTCAGGATTCAAGAGGACTTAATCTCCCTACTAAAAATGGCCACAGGGCGTGTTTACACAGTGTTGAAGGGAGGGGACGGGGCCTGAGTTAACGTGTGCAAACACGTCCTGTGGCGCATTTTAAGTTGGGGAAATAATTCCCCTTCAATCCTGAGGGACCCTGGGGGCCAACTAGCCCACCAGGTGCTTCCAGTAAGTGCCACTGCGCTGCGTTGCAGAGAGGTGGTCTAGGCTGTGCCCCGTTTTACATCTCTCTGCAACGCAGCTCTTTGGTGCTTACTGGAGGTACCTAGTGGTCTAGTTGGACCCTAGGGACCCTCAGGATTTAAGGGGACTTAATCTCCCAACTTAAAACGCCCACAGGGCGTGTTTACACAGTGGGGAATGGAGGGGACGGGGCCTGAGGTGACGTGTGCAAACACGCCCTGTGGCGCATTTTAAGAGGTAGTTTTAATCCCCTGCCCTATTATATACTAGGGGCTTACAGAGGAGGTCATGCTAATCACAGGAGGACCCCAACGCATAGTGTTCCCTAATGTATGTAGGTGTTTTCACTGTATTCTAAGTGTCTTTTAACATAGCACTGGCACTAGGACTGGTTAGTCAGACTCAGTTACCACCAGTATCCATCTGAAAAAGTTGAGGGTACAGGATGATTTTGCAACAAGGCTTCTTTTTGCTCTTCTCTTTGTTCTTTCTGCACGTTATCTTTCTTCCTGCACTTTTCTTCGTCTTTGAGGACTTCTGTTGCTTCTTTCTGCATTTCTTTTTTTTCTTTCTGTGCGTTTTTTCTTCTTTCTTGACATATCCTATCTCTGTAGGCATAGTTAGAAATTAGCATTTAAAAAACCTTTTAAATTCACTGAAAAAACCATAGGTTTCAGGCACGTTATAGTTAGGAATTAGCATTTAAAAAACCTTAGAAATTCACTGAAAAAACCATAGGTTTCAGGGGCGTTATAGTTAGCTGGACTTTTCACTCGTACAAAACCATTGAAATTCCCCCGTTATAGTTAGTTCAGCTAACTATAACTCGCCCGCCCGCAATGCACTGCTGATGACGTCACATATTACATCACTCATGACATGGTCAGTGACATCACTCATGACATCACTGATGACATCTCAAATGACATCACTGATGACATCATCCATGTAATAAATCAGTGCATCTTCTCACCTCCTCTACCCCTAATATAACCTTTGATACACACATTCAAAAATAGAAACTAAATTTTTCTAGACAACGGACATACCAATACCAGGTACAACAACCTATTCAGTAATTCTAAGATCCACATACACATCCACTCATTCACCAACAGTCCTATACAATCACTCATACATGTACTCACTCATCATATGTACTCATACACCTATACATCCTGTTACACAACGCCACTCATCCATAGAGTTACTCACACACATAGTCACTCATGCTAATAAAGAATCAAACATCCATTTGCTTGCATATACAGTTATACACACACCACCACACTTACTTCTACAGAAACTTACACATACTTAGTCTTTTAAACATTCACTTATAGAAACACATACTTATACTCACTTATATACACCAATAGTCACATATACTAGTTTAAAACATATGTAGTTACTCATAAAGACACTATTGAGACAGTCATTCACTCACTAACACACCCATGCACACACATTTTTTTTCTTTCTGTGCATTTTTTCTTCTTTCTTCACATGTCCTATCTCTGTAGGCATAGTTAGAAATTATCATTTAAAAAACCTTTGAAATTCACAGAAAAAACCATAGGTTTCAGGCACGTTATAGTTAGGAATTAGCATTTAAAAAACCTCAGAAATTCACTGAAAAAACCATAGGTTTCAGGGGTGTTATAGTTAACTGGACTTTTCACTTGTACAAAACCATTGAAATTCCCCCGTTATAGTTAGTTCAGCTAACTATAACTCGCGCGCCCGCAATGCACTGCTGATGACGTCACATATTACATCACTCATGACATGGTCAGTGACATCACTCATGACATCACTGATGACATCTCAAATGACATCACTGATGACATCACTGATGACATCATCCTTGTGATAGAGTGGCAGACCTCCTCTCACCCTAATATAACCTTTGATACACACATTCAAAAATAGAGACTAAAATTTTCAAAACAATGGACATACCAATACCAGTTACAACAACCTCTTCAGTAATTCTAAGATCCACATACACATCCACTCATTCACCAACAGTCCTATACAGTCACTCATACATGTACTCACTCATCATATGTACTCATACACCTATACATCCTGTTACACAATGCCACTCATCCATAGAGTTACTCACACACATAGTCACTCATGCTAATAAAGAATCAAACATACATTTACTTGCATATACAGTTATATACACACCACCACACTTACTTCTACGGAAACTTACACATACTTAGTCTTTTAAACAATCACTTATAGAAACACATACTTATTCATACAGGAATTCTTTCAATCTCTCACTCTCACATATACTCACTTATATACACCAATAGTCACATATACTAGTTTAAAACATATGTAGTTACTCATAAAGACACTATTGAGACAGTCATTCACTCACTAACACACCCATGCACACACTCATCCACCCATACAGTCCTGCACACATGCTGTCTTCAACACATACAGACAGTGAGTCACTCATTCATGCACCTGTGCACTACGTAATAACCCCCACCGAACCATACACACACTCAGACACTCATACTGATACTCAAAAAAGACAACTAATAACCTATATAGACACTCATGTAGCTACTCACCAACCCATGCAGCCACTTACACACAAAGTGAGAGACTGATTCAGATATTTACATATTTAAACATTACTCACTAAGCCATGTATTCACTAAGATGCACTTAATCAGTCAGTTATACAATCAATTTTTCAAATCATCCATTTAGACACTTATATACCCATTTATTCTTCCATCGACCTTGAGATATACATATATAAAACATATGTAATTTTCAGAAAAACACACATTCACTGGATGATGTCATCAGTGATGTCATTTGAGATGTCATTAGTGATGTCATGAGTGATGTCACTGACCATGTCATGAGTGATGTAATATGTGACGTCATCAGCAGTGCATTGCGGGTGCTCGAGTTATAATTAGCTGAACTAACTATAACAGGGGAATTTCAATGGTTTTGTACGAGTAATAAGTCCAGCTAACTATAACGCCCCAGAAACCTATGGTTTTTTCAGTGAATATTTATATATATATGTATATATATGGCAATAAACCTTTCTTTGGACGATCCTCTGTTCTCCGGATCAAGAAGGGAACGGACTCCACTTTTGTTTTACCCAAATTAATTTATTTTTTTGAATTCGTGCGCTCTGCCGCCATGACGCGTTTCGGGCTCTGCAGCCCTTGATCACATGACGTGCCCCTTGCATTTGTCCCGTTTTTAAAGTGCCAGTGCATAAATGCTTGCCATAGGCATAGACAAAATACTACCATGCCGTAAGTGTTTGTATCTCAAATATTTGTTCCATTATTACATGATGTAACTGTAAAATACATTACAAAAATTGTCACATGTCTCATAATTCATGACTTTTGAGCTGTTGGCTCACTTATCATAAAGTGCACTTGTGTACGTATAAATACATAAATAAACAGCACTTATAAAATCAGAGAAATACAAATGGTAAACACATGTTTAAAATACCTAAACATGATTAACATTAGCATACAAGTATCGATCAAATATTAGCAGCATGGTTTTTTGACTGTGCAAAATTGGCAAATAAAGTGCAAAATTGTGTTTAGATATCACCTGTGCACAATCCAGTCTAGAACCGAATTGGTTAATCCTACATATCCATCTATAAATTTAAGATTTATAAGAATGGAAGGAAAGTCAAGGGGAAAAGAAAGGGGAAAAAGAAAGAAGAGAGGAGAAAAAGATTAAGAATATATATATATATATAAATATATATTTTTTGTAATTTTCATTTTTGAGGGCCTTTGAGGAATAAGACTGTATCATTGACTTTTGTTAAGGAGTACCGGTTACCCAGTTTTTCATAAACTCCCTAAAGCCACGTATACAGATCTTCTGTGGTGTTTAACCCATGTGGGCTTTTGCTGTCCAATTCAAGGATATACTTAGTCTCTAATTTCCTGAGGAGAGCCTCACGATCTCCGCCCCTTCTAAGAGCAGGAATACAGTCAATGACAAAGTATTTAAGGAATTGTGTGCTGCTTTCATGAAATTCCCTAAATGTATATATATGTATATATGTATATATGTTATCTATTGGCGGTCGCCAGTAGATAGTTATAATTAGGACCTATTTTCCATAGGAAATCCGCAACATTCTATTTGGAATAACGTTGGCGCCGGTTGACGAATCTTCGCGAAATTTTCCAAACTTTTGGCCAGCTCTGCTCCGCTCCAACCCTGAAAGTTTTGCGGTGATCCGTCAAGCGGAGGCCGAGAAAAAAGGGGGGTCCCAAAACGCGTTTTCCCAATGCAATTTCCCATAGGATCTGTTGTCGCAGCTACAGCCCGAACCGCTGAACGAATGACACCAAATTTGGCAAAGAGGTAGTCCTCAGTTCAGACTCGTACCTTTTGCATATATGGTGTGAATCTGTTCAGTAGTTCCTGAGAAAATTAGGGTAAAAAAGTTAGTGATATCTATGGCCGTGGTGGATCTGCGGACCATACCCGCACCGTAAGCGCACCCTCCCCGAACCGAGCGCGCACCTTCCCGATCGCGCGCTGAATGCTAATTGGCTGTCGAGTGTCTCTCTACATTCGAAACCAGGAACTGTTGGCGGCCATTTTCTGCCTCGGTAGAAGCGAGGCTGAAGATGCAAGTGGAATAAGTGTGTAAAACATATAAAGGGGCAGAGTGGAAATACTCTGACCCTCTAGAGGTGCTTAGGGGGTCCCAGAAGGACCCTCTGGGGCCCCCTTTTTTTTGTGAGGGGATGTATGTAGACTATTTTGATTTTAATCAGACTAATGTATTTTTCCTGCTAAAGTGTAGGGAGTACTTTTTTTCTCTACAATGTGTGTGCATGTAAAAACCATTCTGTGATAAGCATTTGTGTTTTTCATGTGTTTGTAAACAGATGACTGTGCAGTTTTTATATTTTGGTAGAATTAGAAACCAGTCATTGTTTATGAATTTGTGAAATGAGTTATGTTATGTTTCTATACTAAAATGTAGTACTACTTCTAGATGAAGAAATGTGTTTTGGTATAGTGCAAGGGATAGTGTTGTTTGTCTAGAATCACACAGTGAGTCTGTGGGCATTTGGGAACAACTGTGAGAGAAGCATTTGGTAACATCGTGTATTTGCTGACAGATAACTCTTTTAACTTGTCATGTTGTGAAGTTTTAGTAGCAATAGAAGACAGTTATGGCTTATGATTTGATTAAATGAGTCAGGCTTTGACAGAAAAGTGCAGTCCTGAAATATGTAGATTGTGTTCAGTTCCCTTACCAGTTGCACTGTAGTGAATGAGTTTTGGTAAACTCATAGGGATAGTGGTGCTTGTCTAGAATCACACTGTGAGTTAGTGTGTATTTGGGATCAGTGTGAGAGAATCATTTGGTAACATCATGTATTTGCTTACAGATAACGTTTTTAAAACCTGTCATGTTGTGAAGTTTTAGTAGCATTAGAATCCAGTCTTTGCTTATGCGTTGATTAAATGAGTCATGCTTTGACACTGATGTGCTGTACTTAAATATGTAGATTGTGTTCAGTACCATTAACTCTTCCAGACTAGTGAATGAGTTTTGGTAAACTCCTAGGATAGTGTTGATTGTCTAAAATCACACTGTGAGTCTGTGTGCATTTGGGTAAGGATTGTGAGAGAAGCATTTGGTAACATCGTGTATTCACTGACTGATAACTGTTTTAAAACCTGTCATGTTGTCAAGTTTTAGTAGCATTAGAAGCCAGTCTTTGCTTATGCGTTGATTAAATTAGTCAGGCATTGACATTAAAGTGTAGTCGTGAAATATGTAGATTGTGTGCAGTTCCTTTACCACTTCCACTGTAGTGAATGAGTTTTGGTAAACTCCTAGGGATAGTGTTGTTTGTCTAGAATCACACTGTGAGTCTGTGTGCATTTGGGAACCACTGTGAGAGAAGTGTTTGGTAACATCGTGTATTTGCTGACAGATAAGTTTTGTAAAACATGTCATGTTGTCAAGTTTTAGTATCATTAGAAGACAGTTATGGCTTATGCTTTCATTATATGAGTCAGGCATTGACAGTAAATTGCAGTTGTGAAATATGTAGCATGTGTGCAGTTCCCTTACCACTTGCGCTGTAGTGAATGAGTTTTGGTAAACTCATAGGGATAGTGGTGCTTGTCTAGAATCACACTGTGAGTTAGTGTGTATTTGGGATCACTGTGAGAGAAGCATTTGGTAACATCATGTATTTGCTGACAGATAACTGTTTTAAAACCTGTCATGTTGTGAAGTTTTAGTAGGATTAGAATCCAGTCTTTGCTTATGCGTTGATTAAATGAGTCATGCTTTGACACTGATGTGGTGTACTTAAATATGTAGATTGTGTGCAGTACCATTAACTCTTCCAGAGTAGTGAATTAGTTTTGGTAAACTCCTAGGATAGTGTTGCTTGTCTAAAATCACACTGTGAGTCTGTGTGCATTTGGGTAATGATTGTGAGAGAAGCATTTGGTAACATTGTGTATTTGCTGACATATACCTGTTTTAAAACCGGTCATGTTGTGAAGTTTTAGTAGCATTAGAAGCCAGTCTTTGCTTATGCTTTGATTATATGAGTCAGGCGTTGACATAAAAGTGCAGTCCTGATATATGAATATTGTGTGCAGTTCGCTTACCACTTCCACAGTAGTGAATGATTTTTGGTAAACTCCTAGGTATAGTGGTTGTTGTCTAGAATCACACTGTGAGTCTGTGTGCATTTGAGAACCACTGTGAGAGAAGCATTTGGTAACATCGTGTATTTGCTGACAGATAACTAATTTAAAACCTCTCATGTTGTCAAGTTTTAGTAGCATTAGAAGCTAGTCTTTGCTTATGCATTGATAAAATGAGTCAGGGTTTGACACTAAGGTGCAGTACCCTGTACTATTCTGTTCACTGTGGCAGAACTGAAAATTTAAACGTTTTACCTAAGCACTGTCCTAGAAGTAGTCTGATTATTTAGTCAGTTTCTAAGTACCAAATAGACTGCTTCAAATGTCTATGCAGTATGCATGTAGTGTTCTAACATACTATACACTTGTCTTTTACACCTTCAATTCCCTAGTCAGTATCCATACACTTCCAGGAAACATCCTGTCACTTCCTTTGCAGTCCTCTAGAGACCCATTCAACAGCATGTACTAATCCATTCACTGTGCCAAAACCCAAACACTAATAAATTCACCAAGACACTCTCTTTCCAGTACTCTAATGATTCAGTCACTGCCTAAGTATTCATGCACTGAGCCAGGACTTTTTCAAACCCCTATCCACTATGCATGCAGTCCTCTAAGCACCTACACACTTGTCTTTCACACCTTCAATTCCCCAGTCAGTATCCGTTCACTTCCAGCAAACACCCTGTCACTCCATTTGCACTCCTCTAGTGACCCATTCAGCATCATGTACTGATCCATTCACTGCGCCAAACCCTAATAAATTCACCCATGCACTCTCCTTGCAGTACTCTAATCATTCAGTCAGTACCCAAGTACTCATCCAGTGACCCAGGCCTTAGTATATGGACTGCTTCAAACCCTTATCCACTATACATGCAGTCCTCTAACCACCTACACAATTGTCTTTCTCACCTTCAATTCCCTAGTCAGTATCCATACACTTCCAGGAAACACCCTGTCACTCCCTTTGCAGTCCTCTAGTGACCCATTCAGCACCATGTACTAATCCATTCACTGTGCTAAAACCCAAACACTTATAAATTCACCAAGATACCATCTTTGCAGTAATCTAATCATTCAGTCAGTGCCTAAGAATTCATACACTGAGCCAGGCCTTAGCACATGGACTGCTTCAAACCCCTATGCACTATGCATGCAATCTTCTAACCACCAAGACACTTGTCTTTCACACTTTCAATTTCCTAGTCAGTATCCACACAGTCCAGCACTCGTGACTGCCTTTGCACTCCTCTAGTGACCCATTCAGTACCAAGTACTAATCCATTCCCTGTGCGAAAAGCCTAGCACTTATAAATTCACCTAGGCACTCTCCTTGCTGTACTCTAATCATTCAGTCAGTACCCAAGTAGTCATGCAGTGAGCCAGGCCTTAGCACATGGACTGCTTTAAATGCCTATGCAGTATGGATGCAGTCCTCTAATCACCTACACAGTTGTCTTTCACACCTTCAATTCCCTAGTCAGTATTCATACACTTCTAGCAAACACCCTGTTACTCACCCAGTGTTTCTCCTTATAGTACTGTAATCATTTAGTCAGTTAGCATGTAGTCTTTTAGTGAGGTAGGCTTTAGGGCATGAACTGCTTCAAAGTAGTATGCACTATGCATGTAATGTTTTAACGATCGTCACACTTGTGGTTCAGAGCTATAGTTTCTTAGTCAGTTTTTATATAAAATGTGTTTGTACAGTAATGGAATAGTTTCAATTTGAAAGTTATTAATATACATTTATTTGTGATTCTTTTTTACAGATACAGAACAGGAGTGTTTCTCATCTGTTTGCACTCTTCTCGTGCAAGATTGTTTGGATGAAGGGTACTTAGGTGTTTCATCATACTTGCTGTGCCGCACGAGTATTTTTTGTTAGGATCCCCTCGTAACAGAACTCTTAGGCAAATCTTGCGAATGAAGAAGGTGGCATTGGTCTTTGTTTGCCCCTTGGAAAAAGTTAAAAATGTCTTCACCACTGAAGAAAAACGTTGTGGGCGTGGTGCCTTCTGCAAAAACAATTCCTCAGATTCGGTAAATATTTTAAAGCGGCAACATTTACAGTTTTTGTAAGTTAAACTTATAAAATTTTGTTAGCTGTATACATTCTATATATCTGTGATTTGTTTCTTGTGGTATTTTGTTGAGAATACCATGTTTTTGTTTTTTTAACAATCTTTCTGATTGTCCAGGTCTATCGTCGACATCCGTGGTTCCCACAGGAGAGTTCCGCCTTGTTGTTTTGTATTATTGTTGTTACATTTTGTTTATTAGTTTATTGTTTATATTTATGTTAATAAAAAAATAAAGTTTGAAAATAGTTTATCGTTTATATATTTATTATTATAAAAACAAAAGTTGAAAAAAAAAATAATAATGTTTTTGGTTGTTCTCTTAACTGCTGTGTGACTCTTTCTTGTTCTTATTACTGTTATTTGATGGAGTCCACCATGTTGTTAAATTTTGGGGCACTTATCGCTGGAATACAGGTGATATCTGCAGTTTGCACCAACTTCTGAATAGTGTGTTAGATTTATCTCAACTTTACTTCCGTTAAAGTGCTGATAATGAAATGGAGAGTAGCCGTTCCCGTGCAAAAAGACATGAGGTGCACCTTTGCGATTTATTCTAAATACTAAAATCCTGTATTGTATTGCACTGAGGTATTGGCTGCACTTACAGTGTACACACAAAATCTATTAAGAAATCTCATTGTATTTATATTGATTGGGAATAGTGCGTCAGGTGCTGGATCTTGACGAGATACACTGCTCAGTTCGTATATTGTTGTGCACATGAAAAAAATCACATCACAACTTTCACACCAATTGCAATGCGAAACAAATTCCGGCGATAAGACACGTTAGCACCAGGGATTTTACACATGCTTTCTGCTGGTGTTAAGCAGGACAACTACCTGCACCATGAAAGGGAACACAGCCAAGAGCCACACCAGAACACCCACAGGTGCCATAGAGTCAATGAGCATGATACAGGGATACCCATGAGGGCCAGAAGACTCATCTCAACAACTCCAGGACCGCCAATGCCCCCTAAACCCACATCTTCGTAAGTGTGTCCCTGTGATCATTGTCTTAGCATGATAGGCACGAGCCCTGCAACATCACAGTGTGCTGTCACCTCAGCGTTGGCAGTGAGCCTGGATGTGTAGCTACGTACGCATCCTCCTGCATGCACAACTGGCGTGTGCTGGTCTGTTGTTCACAGGTCAGTGCAGGGGTGTGCCTATCCGGCAAGGGGAACGGAGTGTTTCGGACATGTCCGTGTACAGGAAGTGCGGTAAGTGTGTCCCTGTGTTCTGGTGTGGCCTGTTACAAGAGCCGCAGCAGTTGATGTTGTAAAGTGGCATGCACCACCTCCAAACGGCACTGTGATGTTGTAGTTGGAATGTAGCACGACATGAGCAAATAGGCATTACAAATGGCGTGCCGTACGAGTGCACGAGATACATCAGCTCAACGTACAAAAGTGTGGGGCTCGTGGGAGGGAGGAGCAGCCGTTTGGCAACATAACACACAGTGAACTCGACCATGTGCCACATGCTGGGCATCTCATCCATGATGGTCGCAGACATCCCACAACACCAACGACTGGCCTTTGTACACATCCTGTATGAATGCAGCGTGGTTTTCACCCCTATGCTTGTTCAGTGGTGTGATGTTGGCAGGTTGTGTGACTTGTGCTCCTTGTTGGTGTGTTTCATTTTGGCCATTGTTAGTCTATATGTGTGTTGTACTTAATTGTGCATGTGTGCCATTCTGCCCATCTCCCCCCTCCCCCCACTCGATGCTTCTTCCTCTTCCTAGTGCTGTTGTGTCTATAATGTTGTTGCTGCACACATAAATATATGTAAAGAATACATTAGAATAGTTCCTTGATTCTTTTAGGTTTCAAAACTTCTCTATTGGTTTCTTTTTAATTTTCCATATGAACCGTTTTTTTTAATATTCAAAAACACATAGAAGTCAGAAGTGCAACGTATTCTATCAACACACTTTCTAGAACATTCTACAATATGTGCTGGTTAAAAGTTCATAAATTTTTTTAAACTTTACGATATTTTTTTGTAACATTTTCTTGAACATTTAACGACTCGTGCAGGTTAAAAGTTGACGATTGTTTTAAGTTCAAACAATGCCTTCCAAATGCAAGTAGCAGGTGTGGTTGAGCTGAGCAAATTTTATCCTATGATATGTACTCCACGTTGAAACTGCTTTTTCTTAACCAATCACAAAGATGCTTTTCCACAAAACTAATGTGCACCCTACTTTTAAAAAAGAATGCTTTTCATGATATCTTCAGAGATAAGTTATAGATAGGAATTAGCATTTAAAAAACCTTTGAAATTCACTGAAAAAAAACATAGGTTTCATGCACGTTATAGTTAGGAATTGGCATTTAAAAAACCTTTGAAATTCACTGAAAAAACCAAAGGTTTCAGGGGCGTTATATTTAGGAATTTTCATTTAAAAAACCTTAGAAATTCACTGAAAAAAACATAGGTTTCAGGGGTGTTATAGTTAGCTGGACATTTCCCTCGTACAAAACCCTAGAAATTCCCCTGTTATAGTTAGTTCAGCTAACATTTAATTTAAAAAGGAACAAAATGAGGGGGTTCATTTTTCCATAAAAAGTATGATTAGTGCTGCAGAAAGAAAAATTAGGGCACATTTTGAGTGACTTCTCAAATCCTCTTCTATTTCATTAAAACATTCTGACATGCAGACTGAAACATGCACTTTCAATACCAGCAGCAGTTTTCCCTGGTGAGCAGTAGCTTTACTACAGTGATCTAATGAGCAAAAAGAGTGCTAACATTCTGAATTTATGGCAAATGTGTGACACATCTGAATTCCTTCTTGATGGAAACAAAGTAAAAAACTGAAAGTATTTCCTACTGAGGAGACTGCAGTAAATGAGGAAATTAGGAAACTTCATAACAAATAAGTCTCCCAAGATGGCCACCAGAGACAAAAGAGCACAAATGTAGCCCAAATATCACCCAGATGTAGCCCAAGTATAGCCCAATGACAGATTGTCCCAGTGTTCTTAAAAACAACTAGAGCGCTTACTGTCTTCATTATGACAAAAGTATGGCACACCTGAAGCCATCTTGATTGGAATAAACTGGTAACACTTAAAACATTTAATTTAAAAAGGAACACAATGAGGGGGTTCATTTTGCCATAGAAATTATGATTAATGCTGAAGAAAGAAAATGAGGGCACATTTTGAGTGACTTCTCAAATCCTCTTCTATTTCATTAAAAAATTCTGACATGCAGACTGAAACATGCACTTTTAATACCAGGAGCAGACTTCCATGGTGAACAGTAGTTTTACTACAGTGATCTAATGAGCAACTAGAGTGCTAACATTCAGAATTTATGGCAAATGTGTGACATATTTGAATACCTTCATGATGGAATCAAAGTAAAAAACTGAAAGCATTTCCTACTGCAGTACATGAGGAAATTAGGAAACTTCATAACAAATAAATCTCCCAAGATGGCCACCGGAGACAAAAGAGCCCAAATGTAGCCCAAAATCACCCAGATGTAGCCCAAATATAGCCCAATGACAGAAGTGTGCAAAACACTTATTATTTTGTGTTTTTGCAGTGTTATATAGTGCAGACTTGTCAGGTATTGGAGTGCTTTACATGAGCATTGGTTACATCACACAAGAACAAATTCATTTTGGTTGTAGACATGGGGAGACTAAGGGAATTGACCAGAATCACAGAATGTCGAGCTGAAGCAGAAACTCCAACCTGGTTCCCCAGTTGCAAAGTCTGCAGTTCTGGAAGTAACACCACATCCTCTCCCCTAAGTGCAACATTTAATCAAGTGGTCAACTGGATAAAAAAACATAAAAATAACAAATAATTTAAAAGTGCTTTGTCGCTATTTGAAAACTCAGAAAATGTATCCTTATTTTAGTCTTTTAGAGCACTAACCATAATTTTGATGCCAATAAGACCCTCTCATATATGTAATTTCTAAAGGAAATGCTCTAGGTATTACAGTTTTGATTACATCAAGAGGACGTCAGGCGTTCCACACTTTTGTAATAAATATAGAATGTTAGCAATCTAGTTGTTCATTAGGATACTGTTGAGAGGCAGAGGCCAGGGGCACGGACTCTGAAAATTGAAGGCAGGTAGGAGGGTGCAAAGGCAACAATTTAACCACACTGAGCAGGCAGGAAGGGCCGTGGCAGCACAACAGACGATGGAGGGCAGTGGAAAGGGGGGCAGGGGCAACAAACCAACAATACAGGACTTGCAAGAGAGGCTGTGGCAATGTATTAGACCATTGTGGGCAGAAGGAAGAGGCAATGGTAGTACAACCATAAATGCCAACAGACCCGATTCAGCCAGGAAACGTCCAATGTTTTTAAGCTCAAATGGGCTTTATTTGATCTGTCTCCTGTCTACAATCTCCTCTTTTTCAATGTAACTCAAAGGGGAAAATCAATACCCCAGTTTTTTTTCAAAATCTCCCTCTTACCAAGTTCAAAATGTTCGCAAGTATGGTACATTGGATCATGGAAGGAAATGGGGTAGGGACATGGACTTGGATAACAGAGGACAGGAGGGACATGGAGAGGTGCACCAAACTGACCCTGCAGGGCAGGCATCAGGGTTTGCAGCAGCACAATACACCACACAGGGCATGCGGGACGGGAGTGCAGCACAACAATCCATAGAAAGCAAGAGGGAGGGAACAGGACCATGCACATGGACAACAGAGAACAGAGGGGCAAGAGGCAATGGTAGCTAGCTGACCATAATGGACAGACAGGAGAGAAAGCTGCAGCATAACAGACCATAAAGGGCAGGAGGGACAGATCAGTGGCATTACAATGGAACAGACAAGCCAGGAGGGAGGGAGTAGGGGTCTGCACATGTAAACAGAGGGCTGGGGGCAAGGGGGCAGGGCAGGAGCAGCAAGATAGCCATGGAGGTCAGGCAGGATGGGCACTAGAAGCAAGACACACCATGAAGAGCAACAGTGAGACTGTGATGGCATACACACAGACCATGGAGGGAAGGTGGGAGGGGGTCAGGGGCAGCTAACTGACCACACAGGGAAGGTGGGAGGGGCCATGGCAGCACAGAAGACCATGCATGGCAAGTGGGAGGGTTAGTGGCAGCACAATGGCTATGATGGGCAAGAAGGAGGGTGCAGGGGCATGCAAAAAGGACGATGGAGGATAGAAGGGAGGGTCAGGACCTGTGCACAAGAAAGTTCAGGAGAAGGGGCCTCACAACAGACCGCACGGGGCAGGCAGGAGGAGCAGTTGCAGCACAACAGACCAAGGAGGGCAGAAGGGTGTGGCAGTACAATGGACCATGTAGGACAGGAGGAAGAGGATAGGGGCATGGCATGTGGACAGGCAGGGTGGAGGTGGCAGGGACAGGTTACAGTCATCTGACAATGCTAGGCAGGTGGGAGGGGAGTGGCAGCTCAACAGAACACTCAGAGTAGATAAGAGTGGCAGGTCCATGGAACAAGGTGGGCAAAAAGGATGGAGCAGGGGCATGCTCAAAGACATCGGAGGGCAGGGGGAAGGAGAATAGGGGCAGCAAGCTAAGCACAGAGTTTAAGCAGGAGGTCAATGATGGGGCATAGAATTGGGCAATGGAGGGCAGGAGGAGTGGACTGGTACATCATACTAAATTGAGGGCAGTGGCAGCACATCAGACCATGCATGGCAGGAGGGAGGAGGCTAGTCCATGGATTCACACAACAGAGGATAGGGAGGAGGGGGATGGGGCAGCAAGCTAACTGTTCAGAGAAGGTGGGTATTAGGAACTTTATTGTTTTTAAAACGTGTGTCTGTGCGAACTACTTAAAATATGAACAAGTATGCAGCATAATCTCCCTTTTATTCAGGAAGAAGAGGATGTTTGTGACTGTGACTCCGGGCTCACTTGGCAGAAACACCCCCTGACCCTCCACCCCCTATCGCAAAATGTAATGCCCGTGAAAAGGGTAGGTGAACACAGTGTTATATAGAACATAGTCCTGAAAGCACGATTGAAAATGAAAACTAGATATAGTGTATGGTATAAACTATGCACCAAAAAGTGTGATATAATATGAACCGGGCATGAAATATAATATGCAATACATTGTGCGCAATGACAGATTCATTGGAGAGCGCGAGATAGCACAGGCACTAGTGCGTGCTATGCGATATGCGCCTTGGAGTGTAATATGCCCAGGGCAGTGTTGTGTAACCTAACTAGTCTCTAAAGTTGTAATATAAAATATGTGCTGGGGAGTGTAACGTTGCATATGCACTGTGACAAAGATATGGATCCCAGATTGTAATATGTATGGCATAGCACTGTGCGTTATAACATAGGCATCGAGGAAGGCACGTTAGATGGGGCAATATAACCCGTGCGAAGACAAGTGTGGCATGACATATTCACGGGGTGGTGTTACAGTGCACATGGGCTAGAGAGTGTCATAGCATATGCACTAGCTAGTGGAATACAACACAGAGGTGTGTGGCACTCAGCAGGCAATGGTGGGTGTAACACAGCATTGGGCTCTGCCAGGAGCGCGCTGTGACTCTCAAGTGATGTTCGTCCCCTTTCCAGAGAGTAAAATAAAAAGTATTACACATCCGGCAGTGGATGTGTGTTTTATTAACCGTGAGGGGGGTTTCTTGCATAGTTTTGGTCGAATTTTTGTCGAATCCCCTTTGAATGGCTTGGTGTGCATGTGTATTAAATGTGCCCGTCAATAGCTACTCATGTTTGTATAAATAAACGACAAGGGTGTCTACCAGGATTAGGCACGGTAGGGCATCAGACATGTCAGAGCTTCACTAGTGGTGTAAATACATTCCACGTGGATTCATTGTATGCATAATCGCCTTTTAATGAATATCACGGAAATCGTCATGGTGATAGGTACGTACGGTTTGTCCAGCATGTCCTAGGTGTGTCTATAAATATATATTTTTTAAAAATAATAAAAAACAGTGGCCGGCCCTGGGGATTGGGGTCAAAAAAATATAATTAGAAGACAGACCCTGGGGGATGGGGTCATCAGTGCCAATAAATTAGAATAAGAAGGGGAACCACACAGCCCCCCTTCTTAAAAAATGTAAATAAATAAAAGACTGGCATCGTGCCGGAGGCCACGCCCTCTCCTTGCAGCACTCTGCAAACGCGCCCCCTGGCGAGTTGTAAATTGGGGAATTAATTCCTCTTCAATACTGAGGGTCCCTGAGGGCCAACTAGCCCAACAGGAATCTCCAGTATGCCCCAGGGAGCTGCGCTGCAGACAGGTGTTCTGAGGCCAAGCCCCTTTTTACACCTCTCTGCAACGCAGCTCTGTGGTGCTTACTGGAGGTACCTAGTGGTCTAGTTTGACCCTAGGGACCCTTAGGATTCAAGGGGACTTAATCTCTCAACTCAGAACAGCCACAGGGCGCGTTTACACAGTGGTGAAGGGAGGGGACGGGGCCTGAGGTGACGTGTGCAAACACGCACTATGGCACGTTTTAAATTGGGGATATAATTTCCCTTCAATACTGAGGGCCCCTGGGGGCTAACTAGCCCACCAAGTGCTTCCAGTAAGCGCCACTGAGCTGCATTGCAGAGAGGTGGTCCAGGCCGTGCCACTTTTTACACCTCTCTGCAACGCAGCTCTGTGGCACTTACTGGAGGTACCTAGTGGGCTAGTTGGACCCTAGGGACCCTCAGGATTCAAATGAACTTATCTCCCAACTAAAAACGGACACAGGGCGTGTTTACACAGTGGTGAAGGGAGGGGACGGGGCCTGAGTTAACGTGTGCAGAGGTAGTTTTAATCCCCCTGCCCTATTATATACTAGGGGCTTACAGAGGAGGTCATGCTAATCACAGGGGGACCCCAACGCATAATGTTCCCTAGTGTATGTAGGTGTTTTCACTGTATTCTAAGTGTCTCTTAACATAGCACTGGCTCTAGGACTGGTTAGTCAGACTCAGTTACCACCAGTATCCGTCTGAAAAAGTTGAGGGTACAGGATGATTTTGCAACAAGGCTTCTTTCTGCTCTTCTTTTTGTTCTTTCTGCACGTTATCCTTCTTCCTGCACTTTTCTTCGTCTTTGAGGACTTCTGTTGCTTCTTTCTGCACTTATTTTTTTTCTTTCTGTGCATTTTTTCCTCTTTCTTCACATGTCCTATCTCTGTAGGCATAGTTAGAAATTATCATTTAAAAAACCTTTGAAATTCACAGAAGAAACCATAGGTTTCAGGCACGTTATAGTTAGGAATTAGCATTTAAAAAACCTCAGAAATTCACTGAAAAAACCATAGGTTTCAGGGGTGTTATAGTTAACTGGACTTTTCACTTGTACAAAACCATTGAAATTCCCCCGTTATAGTTAGTTCAGCTAACTATAACTCGCGCGCCCGCAATGCACTGCTGATGACGTCACATATTACATCACTCATGACATGGTCAGTGACATCACTCATGACATCACTGATGACATCTCAAATGACATCACTGATGACATCACTGATGACATCATCCTTGTGATAGAGTGGCAGACCTCCTCTCACCCTAATATAACCTTTGATACACACATTCAAAAATAGAGACTAAAATTTTCAAAACAATGGACATACCAATACCAGTTACAACAACCTCTTCAGTAATTCTAAGATCCACATACACATCCACTCATTCACCAACAGTCCTATACAGTCACTCATACATGTACTCACTCATCATATGTACTCATACACCTATACATCCTGTTACACAATGCCACTCATCCATAGAGTTACTCACACACATAGTCACTCATGCTAATAAAGAATCAAACATACATTTACTTGCATATACAGTTATATACACACCACCACACTTACTTCTACGGAAACTTACACATACTTAGTCTTTTAAACAATCACTTATAGAAACACATACTTATTCATACAGGAACTCTTTCAATCTCTCACTCTCACATATACTCACTTATATACACCAATAGTCACATATACTAGTTTAAAACATATGTAGTTACTCATAAAGACACTATTGAGACAGTCATTCACTCACTAACACACCCATACACACACTCATCCACGCATACAGTCCTGCACACATGCTGTCTTCAACACATACAAACAGTGAGTCACTCATTCATGCACCTATGCACTACGTAATACCCCCCACCGAACCATGCAGACACTCAGACTGATACTCAAAAAACCAACTAATAACCTATATAGACACCTATGTAGCTACTCACCAACCCATGCAGCCACTTATACACAAAGTGAGAGACTGATACAGATATTTACATATTTAAACATTACTCACTAAGCCATGTATTCACTATGATACACTTAATCAGTCAGTTACACAATCAATTTTTCAAAAACAAATCATCCATTTAGACACTTATATACCCATTTATTCTTCCATCGACCTTGAGATATACATATATAAAACATATTTAATTTTCAGAAAAACACACATTCACTGGATGATGTCATCAGTGATGCCATCAGTGATGTCATTTGAGATGTCATCAGTGATGTCATGAGTGATGTCACTGACCATGTCATGAGTGATGTAATATGTGACGTCATCAGCAGTGCATTGCGGGCGCGCGAGTTATAGTTAGCTGAACTAACTATAACGGGGGAATTTCAATGGTTTTGTACAAGTGAAAAGTCCAGCTAACTATAACACCCCTGAAACCTATGATTTTTTCAGTGAATATCTGAGGTTTTTTAAAAGCGAATTCCTAACTATAACGTGCCTGAAACCTATGGTTTTTTCTGTGAATATATATATACATATTATCTACTGGCGCTCGCCAGTAGATAGTTATAGTTAGGACCGAATTCCCATAGGAAATCTGAAAATTCTATTTTGAATAACTTTGGCGCCGGTTGACTTATCTTCGTGAAATTTTCAAAACTAATGGGGCGCTCCGCTCAGCTCCTACCCTGAAAGTCTCGGGTGATTCGTCAAGCGGGGGCTGAGAAAAAAGGGGGGTCCCAAAACGCGTTTTCCCCATGCATTTTCCCATAGGACATTTAGTCGAAGGTACAGCCCGAACGGCTGAACAGAATTACTTGAAATTTGGCAAAGAGGTGGTCCTCAGGTCAGGCATGTGTCTTTTGCTTAAATGGTGTAAATCCGTTCAGTAGTTCCTGAGAAAATCAAAAGTAAAATCACATATATATCTGGGCGGAGCCTAACCACACATCTCATCGTGAGATCTGATTGGCTGTCAGCACTTCATCCAAGAAGTGTTGGCAGCCGTCTTGGGACCAATATACATGATAGCACCTCATTAAAAAGCACTGCAGTTAATAGAAGGTTTTAAGACTTTAGTTACATTATAAATCATTTGTTGATGGTACCATACTCATTTTAGGAATTGTGGTGTGTTCTAAGGTGATTTTACCATGTGAAAAAGCCTTCTGCTGTGATATCATGAATCATGTTTGAGAGAAAACTATTTTCTCATGCTTTTCCCACAGAGGAAGGGGATCTATAAGCTAACTGAGAGCATATTTTCTGTAAATTCACATTATCTTTCTCAGTCATGTGAGAATGAAGTCTGACATTCTCAGTAAAACATGTACATCCAACAAGGGCAGAGACTGTCAGTTGATTCCTTTGTGTTCTACTGCAGCTTCCCAGAGTGTTCTAAAGAACAACTAGAGCGCTAACAGTCCTACTTATGACAAACGTATGGCACACCTGAAGCCATCTTGGTTGGAATAAAGTGGTAGTTCTTAAAACATTTAATTTAAAAAGGAACAAAATGAGGGGGTTCATTTTGCCATAGAAAGTATGATTAGTGCTGCAGAAAGAAAAATTAGGGCACATTTTGAGTGACTTCTCAAATCCTCTTCTATTTCATTAAAAAGTTCTGACATGCAGACTGAAACATGCACTTTCAATACCAGCAGCAGACTTCCCTGGTGAGCAGTAGCTTTACTACAGTGATCTAATGAGCAACTAGAGTGCTAACATTCAGAATTTATGGCAAATGTGTGACACATCGGAATGCCTTCTTGATGGAACCAAGTAAAAAACTGAAAGTATTTCCTACTGAGGAGACTGCAGTAAATGAGGAAATTAGAAAACTTCATAATAAATAAATCTCCCAAGATGGCCACCAGAGACAAAAGAGCCCAAATGTAGACAAATATCACCCAGATGTAGCCCAAGTATAGCCCAATGACGGAATGTCCCAGAGTGTTCTAACGAACAACTAGAGCGCTAACAGTCTTACTTATGACAAAAGTATGGCACACCTGAAGCCATCTTGATTGGAATAAAGAGGTAACACTTAAAACATTTAATTTACAAAGGAACAAAATGAGGGGGTTCATTTTGCCATAGAAATTATGATTAGTTCTGCAGAAAGAAAAATTAGGGCACATTTTAACTTCTCAAATCCTCTTCTATTTCATAAACAAATTCTGACATGCAGACTGAAACATGCACTTTGAATACCAGCAGCAGACTTCCCTGGTGAGCAGTAGTTTTACTACAGTGATCTAATGAGCAACTAGAGTGCTAACATTCAGAATTTATGGCAAATGTGTGACACATCTGAATGCCTTCTTGATGGAACCAAAATAAAAAACTGAAAGTATTCCCACTGAGGAGACTGCAGTAAATGAGGAAATTAGGAAACTTCATAACAAATAAATCTCCTAAGATGGCCACCAGAGACAAAAGAGCCCAAATGTAGCCCAAATATCACCCAGATGTAGCCCAAGTATAGCCTAATGACAGAATGTCACAGAGTGTTCTTAAGAACAACTAGAGCGCTTACTGTCTTACTTATGACAAAAGTATGGCGCACCTGAAGCCATCTTGATTGGAATAAACTGGTAACACTTAAAACATTTATTTTAAAAAGGAACACAATATGGGGGTTCATTTTGCCATAGAAATTATGATTAGTGCTGAAGAAAGAAAAATTAGGGCACATTTTGAGTGACTTCTCAAATCCTCTTCTATTTCATTAAAAAATTCTGATGCAGACTGAAAAATGCACTTTTAATACCAGCAGCAGACTTCCGTGGTGAGCAGTAGCTTTACTACAGTGATCTAATGAGCAACTGAGTGCTAACATTCAGAATTTATGGCAAATGTGTGACATATCTGAATACCTTCTTGATGGAATCAAAGTAAAAAACTGAAAGCATTTCCTACTGAGGAGACTGCAGTAAATGAGGAAATTAGGAAACTTCATAACAAATAAATCTCCCAAGATGGCCACCAGACACAAAAGAGCCTAAATGCAGCACAAATATCACCCAGATGTAGCCCACATGTAGCCCAATGACAGAAGTGTGCAAAAACCACTTATTTTTATGTATTTGCAGTTTTATATAGTGCAGACTTGTCAGGTATTGGAATGCTTAACATGAGCATTGGTTACATCACACAAGATCAAATTCATTTTTGTTGTAGACATGGGGAGATTAAGTGATTTGACCACAATCGCAGAATGTTGAGCTGAAGCAGAAACTCCAACCTGGTTCCCCAGTTGCAAAGTCTGCAGCTCTGGAAGTAACACCACATCCTCTCGCCAAGGTGCAACATTTAATCAAGTGGTCAACTGGATAAAAAAACATAAAGATTACAAATAATTTAAAAGTTCTTGGTCGCTATTTGAAAACTCAGAAAATATGTCCTCTTTTTAGTTATTTAGAGCACTAACCATAATTTTGATGCAAATAAGACCCTCTCATATATGTAATTTCTAAAGGAAATACTCTAGGTATTACAGTTTTGATTACATCAAGATGACGTCAGGCGTTCCACACTTTTGTAATAAATATAGAATGTTAGCAATCTAGTTGTTCATTGGGATACTGTTGAGAGGCAGAGGCCAGGGGCACGGACACTGAAAATTGAAGGCAGGTAGGAGAGTGCAGAGGCAACAATTTGACCACACTGGGCGGGCAGGAAGGGCAGTGGCAGAACAACAGACTATGGAGGGCAGTGGAAAGGGGGGCAGGGGCAACAAACCAACAATACAGGACTGGCAAGAGAGGCTGTGGCAATATAATAGACCATTGTGGGCAGAAGGAAGAGGCAGTGGTAGTACAACCATACATGCCAACAAACCCGTTTCAGCCAGGAAACGTCCAATGTTTTTAAGCTCAGATGGGCTTTATTTGATCTGTCTACTGTCTACTGTCTACAATCTCTTCTTTTTCAATGTAACTCAAAGGGGAAAATCAATACCCCAGTTTTTTTTCAAACTCTCCCTCTTACCAAGTTCAAAATGTTCGCAAGTATGGTACATTGAATCATGGTAGGCAGGAGGAATTGGTGTAGGGACATGGACTCGGATAACAGAGGACAGGAGGGACATGGAGAGGTGCACCAAACTGACCCTACAGGGCAGGCATCAGGGTTTGCAGCAGCACAATACACCACACAGCGCATGCGGGACGGGAGTGCAGCACAACAATCCATAGAAAGCAATAGGGAGGGGACAGGACCATGCACATGGACAACAGAGAACAGATGGGAAAGAGGCAATAGTAGCTAGCTGACCATAATGGACAGACAGGAGAGAAAGCTGCAGCATAACAGACCATAAAGGGCAGGAGGGACGGATCAGGGGCATAACAATGGAACAGACAAGCCAGGAGGGAGGGAATAGGGGGTCTGCACATGGAAACAGAGGGCTGGGGGCAAGGTGGCAGGGCAGGAGCAGCAAGATGACCATGGAGGTCAGGCAGGATGGGCACTAGAAACAAGACACACCATGGAGAGCAACAATGAGACTATGGTGGCATACACACAGACCATGGAGGGAAGGTGGGAGGGGGTCAGAGGCAGCTAGCTGACCAGACAGGGAAGGTGGGAGGGGCCATGGCAGCACAGAAGACCATGCATAGCAAGCGGGAGGGTTAGTGGCAGCACAATGGCTATGATGGGCAAGAAGGAGGGTGCAGGGGCATTCACCAAGGACGATGGAGGATAGAAGGGATGATCAGGACCTGGGCACAGACAAGAGAGTTCAGGGGAAGGGGCCTCACAACAGACCGCACGGGGCAGGCAGGAGGAGGAGTTGCAGCACAACAGATTAGGGAGGGCAAAATGGACCATGGAGGACAGGAGGAAGGGGATAGGGGCATGGCATGTGGACAGGCAGGGTGGAGGTGGCAGGGACAGGTTACAGTCATCTGACAATGCTAGGCAGGTGGGAGGGGAGTGGCAGCTCAACAGAACACTCAGAGTAGATAGGAGTGGCAGGTCCATGGAACATAGTGGGCAAAAAGGATGGAGCAGGGGCATGCACAAAGATATCGGAGGGCAGGGGGAAGGAGAATAGGGGCAGCAAGCTAAGCACAGAGGCTAAGCAGGAGGTCAATGATGGGCCATAGAATTGGGCAATGGAGGGCAGGAGGAGTGGACTGGTACATCATGCTAAATGGAGGGCAGTGGCAGCACATCAGACCATGCATGGCAGGAGGGAGGAGGCTAGTCCATGGATTCAGACAACAGAGGATAGGGAGGAGGTGGATGGGGCAGCAAGCTAACTGTTCAGAGAAGGTGGGTATTAGGAACTTTATTGTTTTTAAAATGTGTGTCTGTGCGAACTACTTAAAATATGAACAAGTATGCAGCATACTTTTATTCAGGAAGAAGAGGACGTTTGTGACTGTGACTCCGGGCTCACTTAGCAGAAACACCCCCTGACCCTCCACCTCCCATCGCAAAATGTAATGCCTGTGAAAAGGGTAGGTGGACGCAGTGTTATATAGAACATAGTCCAGAGAGCACGATTGAAAATGAAAACTAGATATAGTATATGGTATAAACTATGCACCAAAAAGTGTGATATAAGGTGAACCGGGGCGTGAAATATAATATGCAATACATTGTGCGCAATGCCAGATTCATTGGAGAGTGCGAGATAGCACAGGCACTAGCGCGTGCTAAGCGATATGCGCCTTGGAGTGTAATATGCACAGGGCAGTGTTGTGTAACCTAACTAGTCTCTAAAGTTGTAATATAAAATATGTGCTGGGGAGTGTAACGTTGCATATGCACTGTGACAAAGATATGGATCCCAGATTGTAATATGTATGGCATAGCGCTGTGCGTTATAACATAGGCATCGAGGAAGGCACGTTAGATGGGGCAATATAACCCGTGCGAAGGCAAGTGTGGCATGACATATTCACGGGGTGGTGTTACAGTGCACATGGGCTAGAGAGTGCCATAGCATACACACTAGCTGGTGGAATACCCATGCCCCTATCCCCTTCCTCCTGTCGTCCATGGTCCATTTTACTGCCACACCCTTCTGCCCTCTATTGTCTGTTGTGCTGCAACTGCTCCTCCTGCCTGCCCTGCGTGGTCTGTTGTGAGACCCCTTCCCCTGAACTCTCTTGTCTGTGCCCAGGTCCTGACCCTCCCTTCTATCCTCCATGGTCCTTTGTGCATGCCCATGCACCCTCCTTCTTGCTCATCATAGCCATTGTGCTGCCACTAACCCTCCCGCTTGCCATGCATGGTCTTCTGTGCTGCCATGGCTCCTCCCACCTTCCCTGTGTGGTCAGCTAGCTGCCCCTGACCCGCTCCCACTTTCCGTCAATGGTCTGTATGTATACAATCACAGTCTCACTGTTGCTCTCCATGGTGTGTCTTGTTTCTAGTGCCCATCCTGCCTGACCTCCATGGTTATCTTGCTACTCCTGCCCTGCCCCCTTGCCCCCAGCCCTCTGTTTCCAAGTGCAGACCCCTATTCCCTCCCTCCTGGCTTGTCTGTTCCATTGTAATGCCCCTGATCCGTCCCTCCTGCCCTTTATGGTCTGTTATGCTGCAGCTTTCTCTCCTGTCTGTCCATTATGGTCAGCTAGCTACCATTGCCTCTTTCCCCTCTGTTCTCTGTTGTTCATGTGCATGGTCCTGTCCCCTCCCTATTGCTTTCTATGGATTGCTGTGCTGCACTCCCGTCCCGCATGCCCTGTGTGGTGTATTGTGCTGCTGCGAACCCAGATGCTAGCCCTGTAGGGTCAGTTTGGAGCACCTCTCCATGTCCCTCCTGTCCTCTGTTATCCGAGTCCATGTCCCTACCCCAATTCCTCCTGCCTACCATGATCCAATGTACGATACTTGCGAACATTTTGAACTTGGTAAGAGGGAGATTTTGAAAAAAACTGGGGTATTGATTTTCCCCTTTGAGTTACATTGAAAAAGAGGAGACTGTAGACAGGAGACAGATCAAATAAAGCCCATTTGAGCTTAAAAACATTGGACGTTTCCTGGCTGAAACGGGTCTGTTGGCATGTATGGTTGTACTAACACTGCCTCTTCCTTCTGCCCACAATGGTCTATTATATTGCCACAGCCTCTCTTGCCAGTCCTGTATTGTTAGTTTGTTGCCCCTGCCCCCCTTTCCACTGCCCTCCATAGTCTGTTGTGCTGCCACTGCCCTTCCTGCCTGCCCACTGTGGTCAAATTGTTGCCTCTGCACTCTCCTACCTGCGTCTGCCTCTCAACAGTATCCCAATGAACAACTAGATTGCTAACATTCTATATTTATTACAAAAGTTTGGAACGCCTGACGTCATCTTGATGTAATCAAAACTGTAATACCTTGAGCATTTCCTTTAGAAATTACATATATGAGAGGGTCTTATTTGCATCAAAATTATGGTTAGTGCTCTAAAAAGCTAAAATGAGGACATATTTTCTGAGTTTTCAAGTAGCGATAAAGAACTTTTACATTATTTGTAATCTTTATGTTTTTTTATCCAGTTGACCACTTGATTAAATGTTGCACCTAGGGGAGAGGATGTGGTGTTACTTCCAGAGCTGCAGACTTTGCAACTGGGGAACCAGGTTGGAGTTTCTGCTTCAGCTCAACATTCTGTGATTCTGGTCAAATCACTTAATCTCCCCATGTCTACAACCAAAATGAATTTGATCTTGTGTGATGTAACCAATGCTCATGTAAAGCACTCCAATACCTGACAAGTCTGCACTATATAAAACTGCAAATACACAAAAAATAATTGTTTTGCACACTTCTGTCATTGGGCTACATGTGGGCTACATCTGGGTATATTTGTGCTGCATTTGGGCTCTTTTGTCTCTGGTGGCCATCTTGGGAGATTTATTTGTTATGAAGTTTCCTAATTTCCTCATTTACTGCAGTCTCCTCAGTAGGAAATACTTTCAGTTTTTTACTTTGGTTCCATCAAGAAGGCATTCAGATGTGTCACACATTTGTCATAAATTCTGAATGTTAGCACTCTAGTTGCTCATTAGATCACTGTAGTAAAGCTACTGCTCACCAGGGAAGTCTGCTGCTGGTATTCAAAGTGCATGTTTCAGTCTGCATGTCAGAATTTGTTTATGAAACAGAAGAAGATTTGAGAAGTCAAAATGTGCCCTCATTTTTCTTTCTGCAGCACTAATCATAATTTATATGGCAAAATGAACCCCCTCATTTTGTTTCTTTGTAAATTAAATGTTTTAAGTGTTACCACTTTATTCCAATCAAGATGGCTTCAGGTGTGCCATACTTTTGTCATAAGTAAGACTCTTAGCGCTCTAGTTGTTCGTTAGAACACTCTGGGACATTCTGTCATTGGGCTATACTTGGGCTACATCTGGGTGATATTTTGATACATTTGGGCTCTTTTGTCTCTGGTGGCCATTTTGGGAGACTTATTTGTTGTGAAGTTTCCTAATTTCCTCATTTACTACAATCTCCTCAGTAGGAAATACTTTCAGTTTTTTACTTTGATTCCATCAAGAAGGCATTCAGATGCGTCACACATTTGCCATAAATTCAGAATGTTAGCACTCTAGTTGCTTTTTAGATCACTTTAGTAAAGCTACTGCTCACCAGGGAAGTCTGCTGCTGGTGTTGAAAGTGCATGTTTCAGTCTGCATGTCAGAATTTTTTAATGAAATAGAAGAGGATTTGAGAAGTCACTCAAAATGAGCCCTCATTTTTCTTTCTGCAGCACTAATAATACTTTCTATGGCAAAATGAACCCCCTCATTTTGTTCCTTTTTAAATTAAATGTTTTAAGAGCTACCACTTTATTCCAATCAAGATGGCTTCAGGTGTGCAATAAGTTTATCATAAGTAGGACTGTTAGCGCTCTAGTTGTTCTTTAGAACACTCTGGGAAGCTGCAGTAGAACACAAAGGAATCAACTGACAGTCTCTGCCCTTTTTGGATGTACATG
Source organism: Triturus cristatus (assembly GCF_964204655.1). NCBI lineage: Eukaryota > Metazoa > Chordata > Amphibia > Caudata > Salamandridae > Triturus > Triturus cristatus. The sequence goes on along the minus strand of NC_140579.1, from coordinate 1,251,903,143 downwards.
TCTGAGAAAGATAATGTGAATTTGCAGAAAATATGCTCTCAGTTTAGCTTATAGATCACCTTCCAAACCTCTGTGGGAAAAGCATGAGAAAATAGTTTTCTCTCAAACATGATTCATGATATCACAGCAGAAATCTTTTTCACATGGTAAAATCACCTTAGAACACACTACAATTCCTAAAATGAGTATGGTACCATCAATAAATGATTTATAATGTAACTAAAGTCTTAAAACCTTCTATTAACTGCAATGCTTTTTAATGAGGTGCTATCATGTATATTGGTTCCAAGATGGCTGCCAACACTTCTTGGATGAAGTACTGACAGCCAATCAGATCTCACGATGAGATGTGTGGTTAGGCTCTGCCCAGCTATATCTATCATTTTAACTCGAATTTTCTCAGGAACTACTGAACGGATTTACACCATTTAAGCAAAAGGCATGAGACTGTACTGAGGACTACCTCTTTGCCAAATTTGGTGTAATTCCGTTCAACCGTTCGGGGTGTAGCTACGTTAACAGGTCCTATGGGAAAATGCATGGGGAAAACGTGTTTTGGGACCCCCCTTTATTCTCGGCCCTCGCTTGACGAATCACCGTGAAATTTTCAGCATAGGAGTGGACCGGAGCTGGCCAAAAGTTTGGAAAATTTTGCAAAGATTCATCAATCGGCGCCAACGTTATTCCAAATAGAATGTTGCGGATTTCCCATGGAAAATAGGTCCTAACTATAACTACCTACTGGCGACTGCCAGTAGGTAATATATAGCGTTCCCCTGTTACTGGACCTTCTGGCCCTTCAGGGTGGCCTCACAAAAATGGGTACAGGGCAGCCCATCACCACCTTCCTGGCAAAACAAACAATGTGAGGCCCAATACGGTTGCAATGGCTTTATTTCCAAAGTCTCAAAAGCACCTGTTCCATGCATTTAACATTTCGGCTCCTGCCTTGCTCACAAACTGGAACACAAGCGCCCAGGTGTGCTCGAGCGTTATTTAATTCGGTGCATCACGTGACTGAAGTCATGAACTAACTCTCCCAAGGTGCATTGTGCATATTTTCAACAATACTGGCAATAATTACATATTTTTAAATGAAGCACGATATCAAATGGAGTTTCATTTCAAACAGTCAATTGAGTGCAATATTACCGCTGCTCTTGTTTGGTATCTTTGACTCCGGAGCGGCCATTAACTCAGTGCACGATCATGACAGGATGTCCCCCTGCCTGAATCCCTTCCACGCGCCGACCTTTTTGCTGAAGTAGCAATCCTTCGTAGGTTGGGAGGCGCGAGTGAGGCTAGCTCCTCATTATATATATATATTTACATTTAGGCAGAGCCCAAAGAGATGCTGAGCTTGTCCAGATAGGCAGGGGTGCCAATCGTGCATATGTTTGTTGTAGATGATACGTGCCAGTATTTGTTTTCAAAATAATTGTTCAACAGCAAATCTGTATGCCTAATGGGTTATCATTAACTAGCCTGTTTTAACGCTTTATAAACCATATTATCTATGACAATAACACTTTACTGTGTTTTTAAAATAACAATGAAATTAGAAGTCAGGCCCTTGTGTGTTGTCTTCATGGATGGTCAGAGTTCTAATATCTGTGATGGCATGTAATCTATTTGCATGCATCTCAATCATCTTTTTCTGATCTGTTTTTTTCATTGCCATGCCCATTCAAATAAATCCCTAATCAAAACTTATTCCAAGAGGACTCCTCATGCATACAAATTCATCATGACACACACACGGATATGCATGTGCATCTTTATGTTGTGACAGATTTTTAAAATGTATCGTTCTAAAGTTATAGAAGGCCATTTTGGGACGGAAAAGTCCCCTGCATGGTGATGGAAGAGTACCCCTACTCTGAATGCCCCAGCTGCATCACTATCTGGAACCCTGGTAGTAAGATTTGGTCATAGTCGAACACACATAATCTGTGTCCTACTACTTGCCACTCATAATGCTTAAACAATTTTTCATAGTAGACCTAGCCAAGAAAAGCACCACATTTGTAAACAAGGACTGAAGACTTCTTTTTTAACAAATTTTAAGACCTGTTCAATATCTTGATCAATTGAATAAAATATTCCAGCCTAATCCAACTATGCATCAGTCTATAAAAACATATAAAGCGCAAAATAAAGCATTTAAGCAAAAAATGTGTTCATATGTAAACATAGATTTGATGTATTTATGATGTTTTTTAAATATTAATATGAATATTATCATTGCCAAAGTGTATTTTTCCAATCTCACCAGAGCGACAATCCTCATTTCTCATTTTCCTTTCCAATTATTTCCTGAATCATCTATCAAATTTGTTTGTTACAGGTGATATAGCCATTGGGTTTTACACATTGACCATTTGAAATTGCAAGTTACGTCCTCCAAAGAGGTAGATTCCAGGATGGAGTCCCTTCAGTTTCTGAGTTCTCAACATTCTTTCAAAGGTATCAATAACATTCTCTGTCAAGGCAGATCTTAAGTAGGGGTGGGAGCAATTTTCTCTGGCGTAATTACCAGAAAATTACTGCAAAATTACTCATAATCATGCATAATTACATGAGTAGCACAGTCCAGCATTTAGTGCTATTTACTTAATGAAAAATGCACCCTTGTGTCCAGAGTGGGTCTGAGGAAGCATTTTGCGCTAAGAAAATAGTACTAAATGGTAAAAGATACGAACAGCAGTAGCCAGCAGCTGCTTGCACTTTTTTCATTCATTGTTCCTGTGCTCCTGCGGTAGGATTTTTTCCCCAAATTACTCTTAATTACTCAAGCTGGCATAGTTGCATTATTTCAGTGATTTTCATTTCATTTCAATTTTGCATCACAAGAGTAACGCATAATTACTGAAATTACTCCGATTACTGATGCGTAACTAAAATGTTGCCAAGGCCTGATCCTTAGACGCAGCTTATCTGTTGCCCCATATTCAGTAGCATTCTTTGTCAAGTTCTGTTTGAAACTGCCCCGACAGAATATGCTCCTAAGGGGTGTGAGGGATTCCCCCTATGCAGACTCAGCATGGGAGGACCTCCCACACATAACATTTCAGAGGGGAGGCCTGCACCCTAGCCTATCTGGCAGCTAAGAAATAATAACATCTCTGAAGCTGCAAGGCACCGGCTGATGTCTCTGTGGTAGGGGCTCCAGTAAGTAATGAGAGGCCCTCTCCTTCCGGTAACAAGGAAGGTAGGCCAGACCTGCAAAGACGCACTGTTAGCAGATGAGGCCTAGGCAGCGGGCACTGGGGAGGTGCCTTTTATTTTATGTAAAGTGCTGCCTGCAGTGCTGGGCCCAGGGACTGGTGTACTCATTTTTGTCTACCATTTGCAGCAGCCTGTGCCCTGTGCCGCAGGCTAACATAGAAACAAAGTAGCGAATTATTGTTACAACTTGGTAAACAGTGATTGGTTTTCTCTCTTTCTAGCTGTTGTCAAGGAGTCCTTCTTTACTTGATAAGTAAAAGACCTGTAGATATGGGCTGCGTCTATGAAGGAGACATTAGCTTGCCAGCCAGCCCCCACATTCAGAATCATGGTCAGACTAGAGAAAAAGACAAGAGCAAAAATGTCTGTGTTTGTATTTCTTGGCCTAGCCACAGCCCTGCTAAATCAAAGTCATGTGATGTAAAAACCCAGAGGCAGTGATGTATGGGGATTACAGAAAACATCAGACTTACCCTGGGAAAGAAGTCATGGTGCAAACAAACAGGTGAGAAGAGGGCAGCTGTTTTGTTTTTGCTTCCCCTTACTTTGATAGTCCCTTGCTGTAAAAGGGATGCCTCCCATTAAAAGTGCACAATATTTTGCAATGAGCAGCTGAGAGGAGGAAGGAAGATAGAATTATGTATTTAAATTGGCAAGAGAATGATCCTGATGCCAAGCGTAAAGGTGTTGGACCACTTATGTTATTGCCCGAACCCCTCTCAGAGGGGCAAGGGGCATACAAGGCTGCTGGGCCCAACCGTGGGGCTTGAGGCCTTTTACTCTTGATGTCCTGGGGACTGACAATTATACAACTGGGCCAAGAACCTCTTCTGCACTTGACTCTCAGTAGTAACGTGGATGAGCCGTCCAAGGCTCCTTCATGGGAGGAGGTGGCTACAGGATAAGGAATACAGGCTCACAAATCAAAAAGCGTGAAGCAACAGCAATAAATCATCGTCCAGCCAAATACTCACTTTAATGAAAAAAGATAAGTATTTTATTTCTACTGCTAGCCAACAGAAAGGCAAAAAATACAACATTCACAAGCAATTTGACAGTTCCCCCATGCAGTTGGGGTTCCAGTGTTTCATTGGCAATTCCCAGCCCCACTTCATTCTCTCTATAGCTATAGTGGTACTAGCAGCAAGTGCACCCCAGTGCTGAAAGGCCCAAAGTCAGTCTTACCTGCACCGGCGGGCATGAAGCATCTGGAGTTCTTAAGTGCGCTATGACCATGGGAGCATGGAGTGGCAACAGCTAAGTTCAGGTGAATGTGCCGCTTGCGGCCCTTATGGCTGCACTTAGTAGTTGCAGAGTCTCACATACAGTCACTCTCCAGAAGTGACCAGAGGATCTTTGTGTTTCCTCCTGTGGGGTAAGTATCTAATCCGTTTCCTGGTGGGGGTTGTTGATCCTGATGCGGGTTCCTCACCTGGGTGATGGATTGCCGGCACTCCCTCTGTGTCCTCACTTCTCCGGTGGAGTTGCAGATTAGGTTGCTGTTCTTGATGCTTCCAGTGCCCCTCTCTGGGGCACCGTATTCTCACAGAATACGAGCTACCGCCCTATTAGCAGTGTGAAGTCCTTGGCGGCGGCCCCTCCTGACATACAGGGTCATAGCCTGCTACCACACAAGACCATGGCCCTTACTGCATTGTAGTCTGTTGAAGGCGGGCCCTCCACGGATACAGGGTTGTTGGCACAGCACTACACTTGGGCTCCAGCCCGATCAGCGCAGCACAACACACAGCTCCAATAATTCTGGCTGTCTGGCATAAAGAGGTTGTCAACTTTGTCCTGCACTCGGGCACTAGCCATCTCTTCACACATTGCAAAGGGAGTCCACTCAACAGTGCTCCCCATTGGAGCTTGCTCCCTCCAATGCTCTCCTCTTCTTCACTGGGCTAACTGGACTTGGCAAGCAGGAAGTCACTGGTGCTCAAGGCTCCAGGGCAGGTGGTCTTGGATTCCCTGGGTGATGTTATCACCCAGCAGGGAGATTAGCATCCCTTGGACTCTGGTCCTGTTCAAATGCAGATGTCTTGCTGAGCTTCCTCTCCTCACACAGCCAATCTGGCCACTTGGCAGATATTTATGGTCTCAAACTCCCCTTCTTATTGTCCATTTCCAGACACCAAATGTTACTTAGGGTCTGAGTCATTGATGTTTTATGTTGAGGGGTCTGCTTCTTTTGAAGTGTCCACTCCTCTGCTCTCTCTTCCTCTGAAAAGCAGTCTATCACAGCAGGAGGGACTACACTGATAGCCCCACAACACAGGCCATGGAAGTGACCAGAGTTCAAACCTGGATGTCACCCACAAAGATATGTGTATCAAAAGGTTAGCTCAGGGCCCCAGCCCTACTCTTTATTGTTCTCTAATCTGACCCATCTCCATCCTGAGATGTGCACAGGCCCCTTCCTTGTGACCTCTCACTAAATCAAAGAGCACCCTTTGAAGTGTAAGGGGGAAACCTGGCTCCCCCTTTTCGAATGTGTGTCCCACCCAGCTAACAAGAATGCAGCAATGCACACATCTCTCTGGGGGGATTTCTCTACCTCCTCCTCATGTTCCACCATGCAGACTTCTCAAACTGGAAGTCAGGTCACTCCATGTATTGAACCATCCACAGGCACACATGCATCCAGTGCATATATACAACCTACACACATTGCACAGCACTGTGCCTTTTATGTACTGTACCACTCATAGGCACATGTACATTTAGCATGCGCATGCTGCACAGCACTGCATCTTTCACGTATTTTGCCACTTATAGGCACACATACATCTATAATTTTCATTTGATATGCACACACTGCACAGCCATACATCCCCCATGTATTGCATAACTAATGGGCATGCATACTCCCAGCACAGTCACTCACCATGTACACACCTCTCAGTATTGCACTATCCCTATGTTGTACCTTTCCCAGGCACACATACACCCAGTGCAGATACACCACTTCTATGCTGCGCAGCAATTCGCATCAAACTGATGTAGGCCAAGGGTGAGATAAGCACACAGCAGTGGAACTTTAAAAACAAGTGAGCCTGAAGTCCTCACTACAGTGACATACCGTGGGGTGAAGTGACTTTACAGATACCATGTTTAGATACGACCAATCTTGACACATGGTAAATTGATTAGCTCACCATACTGTCAACACTCTGTTTTCTCCATAAGTTCAGTAGCGCATACCTTCCCAGTAGCGGAGCGAGTTGAGACCAGAATTGTGAACCCTTGTCCACCAGGAGGGTCTAGTGCTCTCCATTTTCCCCCCCCCCCAAGCTCCCCCATACCACCCATGTGACCGATTGGTTCACAGTACAAAGTGCACCTTACTGCCTTGACGGAGGTCCAACTGTGAAACGACCTACCTTCCACACAATAACTCTTATTCCCCGTCCAGGACACATACTGAACTATCTTGTGCCCAATTCATTTCTCCAAATATGCAACTGATTTACATGTACATTGTGTGCACACCACACCACTGGGTTGCATTCCACATATAAGACGGTGCCTATCATTCAACCCATTAAGTCACACCACCTGCTATGGATACCGGCCCCTTTAGGACCCGGTCACCACCTTCACTGAACTACACATAAGGGCTCCCCGTACAAATTAGATTTCATCCAATTACTGCTATGTTTTCTTTGATCAATATGTATGCCGTTGGACCATTGGCACTGCTATGACACATAATACTCCCAAGATGGCGACCTGCACATGACAGAATTGGTGTGCCAGTTTCCAGCTGTCCCATCTCGGAAGCCCGATTTAGGCCGATACACACAGCAGAATTTATCACTCCCACCCTGGCAGAACCTGGGGTAGGTCAGCAGTACAATGATACCACCGTCTGTTGTTAGTACATATTCCCCGTGCTCCATTTTCTCACTCCTAGATGGGTCGTGCTACCCTCTACCCACTTCAGAGCCCGACAACATTTTAGTATCCTACCGGCTCATTGAATGCCTCCCGTCTCTCGTTTCAGGACCATCGGTACGCTAATATGAGTCTGTTCTAGCCAGTCCGATTGGGGCACCTTATCCTTTAAGACTGGGGGATGCACTATATGAATGGGCAATTGCATACATCAGCCTAGTGCCTTGGTGGAGAGGCTTGCGCTAGCTTCGTGATTGATCGGCAGTGGAGTTTGATTTTTTTTATATGATAATAACTCACTGCATTTCCACAGTGCCGGCCTCTTCTGTGGTCCTTACTTTTCAGGTGTACAATATTGACATGTACCGAAATGGAGTGCGATTTGCATCCCAATACTGTTAATGTCATTGTTTTAAGATGATAATGTTTTTAAATGGTCTTACTTCCTCCCTTTCCCTAGGCTTGTCCTAAGAAGGTATACTAGACATCCATGTGATGTGTACAAGGTTTGGTATTTATTTACACACACTAGTTCACTAGCCCTTCATGAGTTGAAAAGGATTACAGGTCCTGATGAAAAACCATCATCCTTTGGACAATAATGGGCATGAAACATGTTGACCCTTGACTTACACTATCTGTAGCTGGAGTGGACCATTACATCCACCTCTCACTCAACTCACGTTTTAACCATGACAAAGGAACCCAGTGATTAAATTAGCCTCTGGACACCTTTAGTTCTTTTTATCGCACATTCCTCCTTCATTCTATTCACATCCAACCACTCACCACACCTCACTCTTCACATCAACCAAAAACAGAAGAATTCCAGCAAAGAACTCCCCTGAGGGGCCTGTTTGGCACTGCAGCGCCGCTCAACGAGGAGCTGCCCAATGATGAAGCATGATACCCTTCAGGGTAAAAGGATCACTCCCCTGACTCAACCCTCTGGCAAACCTAGAATTGCACACATGAACTGCATACCTCTTGTCTTTAAAAACAGGTTAAGAAGGACCTACTCTCTTCTATTGATCACTGCATGGTATGCTGCCATCACTGCACCCATGTTGCTTAACCCTTGGTGAAGGAAATAGCCTTCCACCACTAGGAAGGTAGCACTTTGGGAGCCCCTTCCAATCCAACAAGACCGCTGTTGTAATTTGTAGTTAAGTATTTTGTATCAGTATCGCCTCTTTCCAATTTCTTTCTCTCCCCTTACTCCTTCTTTCTTTCTTACTCCCATTCCCCCTCCTACAATATTGTACCTTCCATTCTCTTGAGACCGTTATGTTTGACGGTTAGAATGTTGATGCTCTGAGGTATTCTGACAGCTGCGGTGGCTGAGAGGCTGCTGTTATCTACAATAAAATACTTATTAAAATTATTCTTGTCCCTTCATAACACTGGCGACGAGGATGGGATCTGAACGCAAACATTTGGGTGGACAGATTTCCACTTCTCAGGATAAGTGAAATAATTATTATGATTGGCGAAGCTGAGCACTTAAGTGTGATTCATCTTTCTTCTGCGTATCATCAAATAGAGCTTCATCCTGAATCTAAATCCCACATCATTCATAACATCTTTTGGTGCGTTCATGTACTGAAGTATGCTGTTTGGCCTTGCATCTGCAGCTGCAGTATTCCAGAGAGTTATGCAACAAATACTCAAAGGCATGAAAAATTTACTCTGTTTCCAGGACAATATCCTGATTTAGGGGGCTTCAAGAAATCCTCATAATGATACTTTAAAACAGGTCTTACAGGCACTTAAGGAGGCTGACTATAAAAAAGGATAAATGCAAAATGTATGTGGATTTGGTGGATTATTTAAGGCACACGATTTCAAAACAGAGTGTTAAGCCTAAGTTGGATTTGGTAAAAGCTATAGGAGAGACACCTACACCTACGAACAAAGAGGAAGTAAAATCTTTTCTTGAACTGGTTGAGTACATGATTATGTAAGAAATTTAGCTGCTATCACTGCCCCTTTCAGAAGTTTGTTAAAAAAAAGGGTTGCAATTTTTGTGGAATGCGGACTGCCAGAAATCTTTTGATCTAACAAAGGAAGCCATCATCAATGCTCCTTCTTTAGGTAATTTTGACATAAAGCGCAAGACTGTGTTAACCAGCAGTAAAGATATTGGGGCATCTCTTACCCAAATTGTAGATGGCAAAGTGTAACTATGACACAGTGGAACGTGAAGCTCTGTGCTGATTAACTGTATTGTGTCTTCTTCTAATTTCCATGCTACATCTTAGATTACTATTATATTTGTTCAATTCACATTGTCATGTTAATGTTTTTCTTTTTTTCCACCAGAGCCGGAGTAGGAGAAGGGCTAGTTGCCACACCGCCTGTCTGTTGTGAGTAACGACGCGCTCTGTTATAACGCTCCCATCAGCTCAGACCTTAATTAAGTGGGGTAGCACAATACTGGGTAAATCGGACCTGGTATTGGCTTGCAAAGCTAGTAACTACAGCAACTCTTATACTCTAAGTACCAGCCTAGCAGGACTGTAAGACTACGGATAATTTCCTCAGTTGTCCGGTCCTGATGAATTGCCACAAGACCCATTAGGAGCTAACAGAGGCAAGAAACTTGTCGACCTTGCACACCACACAGGCCCTTTAGGACCATTGTATCCGGTTAGGGCTTCACTGTTTTTAGTTAGGCTAGAGAGTCCCAGGAATAAAATTTAGGTAGTAGGGCCTCCCTAAACCTATTTTAAAGTACCACTCTACACCCACTACACTACTTATTCCATACACCCCCACGCACCCAACGGATTCACCAAAAAGATCTCCGCTATAGAGCCCCTTCGCGGGTGGCCGTCAGGCATTGCAGCGTCCACCCGATGAGGAGCACGTTTCACAGACCTGAACACTCTCACTAAGAAACTGCACATCAACTTTTTATACAATGTTTTTCTTTTACCTCATACTTTGCATAGGTTGCCAAAATGTTTTTCATAACTCTTATTATAGGAGGGAGAAGTGTTCTAATTTGCAGTTAAGTATTTTGTATTATTATCCCCTCTTTCCAATTCCTTTCTCTTCTCTTAATGCTTCCTTCTTTCTTACTCCCGTACCTCCTCCCACAATATGGTACCTTCCATTCTCGTGAGACTGTTGTGTTTGACAGTTTGAATGTTCATGCTTTGAGGTATTCTGACTACTGCGGTGGCTGAGAAGCTGCTCTTATCTACAATAAAATACTTACCTAAATTCTTCTTGTCACTTCGTAATAACCACAAGCCATGAGACAAGCCTATGTACTGGCACACTTGCATGATCTGGGTTTGCCTTTGACAAAATAATTCAGCTCTAGGGATTTAGACATCACTACAGTTGGAAATTCAGGGTAGGGGTGCACGTCGATCACCATGAAGAGGACTTTTCTGTCCCAACCGATGCCCCTCCCAGATTAGAACACCCCAAACCAGTTCATAACCTGGACAGGTTGGGTGATCAGATTGATAAAACAAGCTGTAAAGTCTATCAGCGTTTCTATGACTCAATCCAGCTCTGTGCTCCACTACAACTATTTGTTGGAAATTGGGTTACAGGTTGACTGGACTCTACTCAAGCAGCAACCACAATCTCTGTCAGGGTGTAACACAAGCAAATCCCAAATTAATCTGTGCTTAACCCTCTGTTAGCTTGTCACAAAAGCAGTAAGGCTTAACTTAGAGGCAATGCGTAAAGTATTTATGTAGCATTTTATACAGTAATAAGGTGAAACACAACACATGAAAAATCCCACACCAATTTTAAAAAAATAATGTAGAATTGAATACATATTTTAAGACCAAAACAACAAAAATCCAATCAGTGGACTCAGGGATATTCAATTTTAAAGGTTTAAGTGAAAATAGTGTCAATAAATACAAAGGGGCAGATTTACAAGCCCCGTACGCCACATTTGAGCTGCCGTTGCGTCACTTTTGTGACACAGCGGCGGCGCAAAGCCAGCGCCATGCTGCGGGGTATTTACAATGTGACGCATCTAGGGAGATGCGTCACGTTGTAAAGCCCTGCGCCACATGTGGGCGTTCCAGCGCAGGGGGGGGCGTTCCGGCAGGAACTCCTCCTAAAAGTGGCTGAGTGAAATCTACAAGATTTCACTCAGTCACTTTTACGGCCATGCTGCGTCAAAACCCTGCGCCTGCTTGAAGCAGGCGTAAGGGTTGACGCAGCATGTTAAGCATAGGGGCACCCCGAGCCTTGCTGGAGCTGGTGTCGCGCTTGCGACATGACTCCAGCAATGCATCACCTTTACGGGAGCAGACGCGTCACACATCTGTCTATTCTTGCCCCATGGTGCACCGCATTGTAAATGCGGCACATCCATGGTGGCGCAAGAGGTGTCTGCCATGACGCAAAATAACTGCCGTATCCCTGTTGATATGCAGGAATGCGGCAGTTATTGTAAATCTGCCCCAAAGCACCCAGTGAGGTTATCGGGCGTGCCGGACTGGGACAAAGTCACAAGTTCAGGCCCACCGTGATGGAGCGCATGCTGGATACAGGGACCCAGTTAAGGAAGCTGAACAAGAGCACCTTAAATTCTGGTTGTAGGGTGATGCAAAGTCCTTGCATTGGGTTGCACTGGTCGACGTCAAGAAACCGTCAACGTGGACTTGCAATGTGGGGTCCTGCATCGAGATGCATGGAGCAGTGAAGTTAGCAACCGTCAACAGGAGTTTGTGACGCAAGGTCTTTTGTCATTGTCGAGGAAGTCCCTTGGGCTTGTTAAGACCTGCGCAATGACATGCCGATACCGAGGTCACAGTGCGTTGCTCAGGGCTGGTGCTGGCAAGGCCACTGGGCTAGTGAAGACTTGCAGTTGAGATGTATTGTGCTGCATTGAGCTGGGACAGTTGTTGGCGTCGAGATGTGTTGGGCCGGGTTGGGCTTGCGAGCTGCTGAGGCGATGTGTGGTCCTACGTTGGAGCTGTGAGGAGCTGATTTGCACTGGGCCAGTTGTTGATGTCAGAGATGCATGGCACAGAAAAGCCTGTTCTGTCACTTTGGGTTTGAGAACTGGAGGTCTGTCGAGTGACCCTGGAGACCTTGGAGTCCTGGGACGCACAGGCAGGCTGGTGTCAGCAGGGCAGCTCACAGCAGAAGAGTCATGAGGCAACACCAGCAGTTCTTGAGAGGCAGCAGCAGTCCTTGGGCAGTAAAGTCGGAGAGCAGGGCACGCATCACAGCTGGGCAGTCATTCTTCCTGGCAGAGTCCACAGGTCCACAAGTGACCTGATGAGTTGGGCTCTGAGGTCCAATATTTATACTTGGCACCCACTTTGAAGTAGGAGACGTTTCTAGAGGTTTCCACCCCCCTGAGGTGTCAGGTATCCCCTTCCTTCCTGCCCTGTCATCAGCTTGCCAGGGACACAAAATTCTAGTGATAAACCCTTTGTGGTAGTGTTAAGGCACAGCCTTTGTGATGTGCAAATGTGGTAGGTGCCAATTCCTCCCCCTCGTTAAGTCAGAGTGGCCCATCTTGCCAACACCTAGCCTTTGCCTCACTGTCTGGTAGAAAAACACAATGGCCAACTGTCAGCTATATCTATTCACTACTGCAAAGCCTACCTCTCCCTAACTCAGTCTCAGGGCCTGGAGGGTTCCCTAAGGGAACACCAAGTGGTGAGCCTAGGCTGTACTGGTAGGCCGTCCGTAGATGGGGATCTCCTAGTGTCAGGAGAACTTGGAGTGTCTGTAAGCAGACCGCCATCAGTTCTGGTGTCTGGCAGTGCCGCTCCTAAGTGGAGGGTGCAGAAGTCCAGATGGAGGGGTGAGAGGGGGAGAGAGTCCCCAGTAGGAAAACCAGTGGGTCAGGGGCCAGCCAGAAGGGCTGAGCCTCCTAGGAGTTAACATGGTGAAACCACTTATGTCTTGGGGTCTTCGCACACTGTCAGATGGACAGGGGTAGGGAGATCTGTGCCAGGCAGATTGTCACACAACACATGAGAGATGTGTTACCCTCTGGGGGTATGCGTGCTCTCCAGGAAGTCGTGGTGCATCAGGCGGGTGCTCAGCCGCAGGGTTTAGTCCCTGGGTTATGAGGCCAGGTTCCGGTTCTGCCTGACCTGGAGGGAGGGACATCTGTAAGCAGTGTCCTGACTGATTTGTCTTCTGGGGTACCACTCCAGGTGGGAGGGTGCTGAACTCTGGAAGAGGGTGCAGAGGGAGGAAATCCTTGCCTCTGACTAAGGGTGGGCATAATTGGCGCAGAACTCCACAAAATTGAACAAGAACTCCGTGAATTCCGCAACTTCGCTCCGCCAACAGAGACCTCATATATTTATGGTAAAATAACAAGTATCTCTGTTTTTAAATGCTAAAATGTATATAGTCATTTCACAAAAGTAGAAGTGATGATTTAGCAAGCAGAGAGAGAGGTGATGATTTTGGGATCATCCCTAACCTAGGGAGAGAAACGAGCAGATGTCTTGAAAACAAAGAGCACATCTTGCTGAACGATTCAGTGATGGTCCCATCCTCTTATGACTACCCCACGCACAGTTATTATGGGCAAATATACAATCCCAACCAAAAGCCCTGCAAAGCATTATGGGACAAGATGGGCAGTGAATATTACAGTATCCAATATCAAAATATTTCTACAAAGAGCTGCAGTTCAAATCGTCATTACTAGGTGTCCCTCACGAGTCAAATGCAAAAGCATTGAATCAAGCTGCAGTTCCACTAGTCGTTACTTGATGTCCCTCACGAGTCAAATGCAAAAGCATTGAAATTATTACATCAAGCTGCATTTCCACTAGTCGTTACTAGATGTCCCTCACGAGTCAAATGCAAAAGCATTGAAACCCTGAGCTGACAGCTAATGCTATAAATTCTACAAAGAGCTGAACTGCAGCTTCATGAAAGGGTTTCCATGCTCTTGTATTTGACTCGTGAAGGAAATCTAGTAACGACTAGTGGAACTGCAGCTTGATTTAATGCTTTTGCATTTGACTCGTGAGGGACACCTAGTAACGACGAATTGAACTGCAGCTCTTTGTAGAATTATTTTGATATTGGATACTATAATATTCACTGCCCACTGCTAATCTCATCCCATAATGCTTTGCAGGGCCTTTGGTTGGGTTTGTATTTTTGCCCATAATAACTGTGCTTGGGGTGGTCCTAAGAGGATGGGACCACCACTGAATCATTCAGCATGATATGCTCTTTGTGTTCAAGGCAGCTGCTTGGTCCTCCCCCTAGGTTAGGAGGGACCCCAAAATCATCACCTCTCTCATTGCCTCATATTTTTCAATTTCAAAGTTCACTTTTGTGAATTGGTTATATGCTTTTTAACATGTAAAGTTGCTTTATCAAAGCATTTGTAGCTGCAGTTTAGGAGCTGACTCCAGATTTTTTGCCTGACTACGTGTTGCGGAGTTCGGACTGATTCCAGCATCCTGACAGTTTTTTGTTCTGAGCGTGCCTCTCCTAGGAGGAGAGTGCAGGACCCCAGAAGGAGAGGTAGGGGGAGGAGAGCCTCGCCTGTGACCTCTGGTCAGCCTGAGGGTGCAGATCCTACGTTGGAGGATCAGTGGCAGTTTAGAACTGCACTGATGAGAGGAAAAGGGGAGAATGGATACTATGTACCAGGGGTTACTGCCCCCCACTCTGTGAGATGGCAAGGACTAGAGACATCTGGATTGCCCAGGGCCTGATCCTGGCTGCGGTCAGCTAGGGAGGCCCAGTGGGGTAGCTTAGTTGGTCCTGGGAACTTTGACAGAGAGAACCACATGGGTTCAGATTGGCGTAGAACTGGAGTGTGCCCCTGCCATTGCAGGCCAACATCTGTGTTCTATCAGCCCAAGCAGGGAAGCCCATCTAGGTAATGATTGGTCTACCCTGGCTTTTGGCTGGAAGGGGGTTGTGTCGGACTTCACCCTTTTTTGAAGGGACATCCCTGAACTTTTTGCCTTCCTCCTAGTCTTTTTTCTGAGCTGCTGTTGGTGGTTTTAGGACTCTGGGTACTTTAGCACTGCTGTCCAGTGTAAAGTGTGTGTGCTCTCTGTGGTAAACATGGTAAGATTGGTCTACACCTGTTTGGCATATTTAATTTACCTGTCAGTCCCTTATAAAGTGGTATCTCAGATACTCAGGGCCAGTAAATTAAATGCTACTGGTGGTCTTGCAGTGCAGATTGCACCACCCACCAAAGTAGCCTTTCAAACCTGTCTCAGGCCTCTGCAGGGCCTGCGGGCGCAGTTTTCTGCCGCTGTGACGTCGCACATAAAGTGGGTGCCACATGTGTGACTACCCTTTTACTACATGTCAGTCACCCCTAAGGTAGCCCTTAGCTAGCCCTATGGGCAGGGTGCATTGTAGGTAAAAAGTAAGAAATGTGCCTTAAATATATGGCATGTCCTGGTAGTGACAAACAGCCATTTTGGTTTCTCACTGCTGTGAGGCAGCCCTCTCATAGGAATGCATTGGGGATTCCCTGATAAGTGTTTCAGTGGTAATTCCTGATATGAGAAGGGCAGCGTGGTCACGTTTGGTATGTTTGGAATAGTGGTAATAAATGCTGCGTAACGATGACCGCTGATTTATTATCACACGTTTAGAAGTTGACATTTCTGTGCTAAGTGCCTTTGTGCCTGCCTGCTGTGTATTGCATGTCTGGCTCTGGAGTGACAGGAGCTGGTGAGGTGTGTGGCTCCAGAGGGGCTGGGTGAGTCAGCTTTAGGCTGAATAGGCAGATCTGCATTTGGAGTAGTGGGCGGAGTAGTCCCTGACCCTGAATAGGTCTCTGCCTGCATTGTACAATGCTGGCTCCACCCCCCTGTGATGTGTCTGGGTCCAAACTGACTCTGACAATGAGTTTGTTTGTGCCCTGTAAACAAAGTTTGGAGTGCCCCCCAGAACTGGTTTGGACCAAGCAGAGAGCCCTGTGCCAGGAGGAAGAACAAAGACGTGTGAGGTATAAGTACTGGGTCTATGACCCCATGAAAGTCTGCTTACTTGGAGCAGTGTGCCTGCTTGGATTGCTGGGCCCCAGGAGGAACCGCCACAAGGGATTGCCCCTCTGCTGGAGTACCCTGTGAACTGGCCTGCCTCTGCCCAGTTCTGCCCCTCTAGACCTTACGGGGTAATCTGCAGCAAGCACGTGGTGAGCGCTTTGTTTTCCTTGTCATTTGAGACCTAGAAGTGGGCTTGCTGGCGCAGGGCGAGCGCTTCGGATCTCATTTTGTTTGAGCCCCAGGTGTGGGCTCGCACCACCAAGGTGCAAGGAACCTGGCAGGAGTTCGAGCGCTTGAAAGCGCTGGGTTGCGCAGCCCGCCCCATTGCGGAATTACCCTGAGAAGAGATCCCGACATGGGGGGGGGCCCTCCGTGAAGCCACGGCGTCCCGGAAGTCAGGCGGACTGCCTGGACGTGGGCAGAGCCTTCCCCGAGGAAGGGGAAAGAAGCAGCACAAGACAGGAAGTCAGGCGTCTTGTGCCTGAATGTGGGCAGGGCTCCCGTGTGCCAAGGAGAGCCCAGCGTGCCGGCCAGAGGGAGACGGAGCCTCGACGCCGAAGAAGGGATCGGAGCCTCGTGGTTTCCCTGCAGTGACAGCTCCTCGTTTGGGCCGGCGAAAAGAAGCCAGCCCCAATGGGTGGGGCTGAAATTGAGCATTGCTGGTGCCTGTGAGTGGCACTGGAAGAGCCCCGTTGAAGGGGGCTCACAAGGCACTCTTGGTGGCAGTACTGATTTTCACATTTTTGCATCCTCACCCAGGGTAATATGGGCTGGTTGAGGCCTCGTGAGGAAAGTAGCCCCGCGAAGAAGGGGCTCCTGAGGCACTGTGGGTGCCTAACATTTTGACACACAGCTGTACTGCCAGTTTGCGGCAGCTGCGACGTTGGGAGAACATCTTGGGTCCCAAGATATACCAGGGTGAGTTACACGCTCGCACCCCTATTGTCGGTACCGGCCTGTTGGGCCTGTACCCTGCTGCAGTGGCAGCTTAGAGCCCTGACTATTTGGACGTAGGGCATTGCGGGGAAGTCCCAGACGGGCCCCAGAGGAAGGCCAGTTGGCCTGTGAGCACCTGAGGTGCTGGTAGGGCACAAGGTACTAAGGTGATGTAGGCACCTTGGCTGTGTTACTATGGCACACTGTTGATCTAATGTAATTAATACATAATGTGGTCTATGCTTAATGTACTGTGAGTTATGCATAATATGGTTATGCCTAATGTGGATGCATAATGTGTTTGTGCCTAAGTGCTAATCGCAGTAGTTGCTGGTTGGTTTATATTTACTACTTGTACTTTTGAATGGTTCTGACAGTGGCCCGATAGGCCCTGTGAGGTATATAATCCCCTGTGAAGTATAACCTAGTGCCAGATGGCAAAGTGTACATTTGTGATTATTTTGTAATGTGTTTATTGATAATACAAAGGCTATTTTTACATAACCTTGTGTGGAGTTTCTTTTGTGGTGTGCCTAGTGTGTCGCTGCTGTGTGTGTGTTGCGCAAACACTTTACACATTGCCTCTGGGATAAGCCTGACTGCTTGTGCCAAGCTACCAAGGGGGTGAGCAGGAGTTATCTTCAGCATGTAACTCCCTTGCCCTGACTAGAGTGGTGGTTTCTGCCTGGATTAGGCGCTTGCCCCAGCCAACCAGAACTCCCATTTCTAACAGTTTCATATTGCGATTCCTAGAGGATGGCAAATCAACCTACCTCATTAATATTAGTGAGATAGGCACAGTTTGCGACCCTTTAGGAATCGCAGCCATCTCAGGGATGGTGGTCTGCTGAGATCAGCAGCCCACCATGTCTTTGATTGCTTTTTAATAAAGGTTTTTTTTTTGTTGAAATGCAACCTGTTTTCCTCGAACATAAACAAGATGTGTTTCAACCATAAAAAATTAAATGTTTTGTTTTCATTTACCTGGGACCACTGCCTACTCTTAAAAATTGTTTTCCGAAAGGGGAAGGGGACTTGCGAATGCAATACCGGCAACCCTGAGTTGCTGTTAAAATGGTAATATTTTGCTACCACTTTTCAGTCATAAAACATTCATACATGCCAATACGAGTCGGTATTTCAAAGGGATGCCCTGAAGAAGCCACTTCCAAATTCCGAATCGTAAAATCCAAATTGCGATTTGTAACAAAATACCAAATCGCAATTTAGGATTTGTACATTCCAAAAAGCATTTGTCTGGTTGCAAATGGGCCGATTCTATGACCGGAAAAATGCTTCATACAGATGGCCCTCAGTGACAAACACATGACTACACGCAACAGGAGGGAAATAGGGCATAGGAGAATATACATATTACAAATTTCTGTTGTGCAAAAATATAAATACAAACTTGCAAAGGTAATATTGACAAAACATCAAAGTAATTATCTAGGAATTAAATTTAACGTATAAACCAAACAAACATTTATTAGACATATTATGCTGCACGTTCCTGCAAGAAACATCAAACAAAGTTAAACAAAGACTTTCAGGAGTGCGTTTTTTTTGTTACTATTCTTTTACTATTCTGTTGCATCTTTTCTTCAACTGAACTGTTTCATCAGCTAGTGACTGAATAATAGGACTGATCTGGGACTTGCTTCACAGGTTCTTGATCATTCTCCACACAACGTCTGTAGTGCAACTATCATATTCGCAATAGTACAACCAAAAATAGTTGACAAACAAAATCAAACATTTCTTCATTATCATAATTGCTACACAGTGATCTATTCAAAAGGCAACATTTTCTGTCATCTAAAAATAAATATCTTGTCCTTTGTAATACCTTCCAGGCACCCACAATTTCTGAACAACCTTTTACTACAAAATAAGAATATTGAATCTGGACTTAATCTACTACTTTTTGCCTTTGATGGTGTGGCACCAAACGCATTATTATGCCATTCTTTCACTTTGTTTTGCTTGCCCATGGCTGAGATTCTGAAGAAGAAATATGGGAAACTTTATCAGCACTTGGCCAATACTTTTGCAAAATGGATCAGTCTCCACCTAGGCTTGATAAGATGTTGCAATCATATCAAGATGATTATCCTCCCGAGATACCTTTATTTGCTTCGTTGTATCCCGCTTTTTCTCCCAGTGGTGTTCTTTAACATGATTGAGGCTTTATGGCAGAGATTTGTCTGGTGCTATAGGAAACCTTGATGTAAGATTCAGCGTGTTCAACAACCCAAGTAGGAGGGCAGGGTCTTGCTCCCACTTTTGGGATTTTATCAACCTTCCTCATTTTTTTCACGACTCTGCCAGGTTTTGATTTGGGGGATGTTGTTACAGGGGCGAATGTTCGCTCACTTGTTGCTAATAGGGAATATTGATACAATGTACTTCAAACTGACTCAATTTAATACCCTAAAGGGTTTTCAACTTATTTGAGGCTTCTTAAAGAGTATATTCTCTGATCCTACCGCACTTAACCAGTTAACCTATTTAGGGCACAATCCCAACCTACCCTAATGTGTGGATGTTTGTTTTCATGCGAACTGGAAGAGGGCAAAACTCTTCACCCTGGCTCAACTATTTGAGGGTGGAGTTCTTTTCTCCTTTAAGAACTTGTAGAAGCAGTATTCTCTTCCAACACCTGTTTCTACAGGTATCTTCAATTTTGTCACTTCATATCTAGTCTCAATGAAGATGAAAGCTGGCGCTCTGGTAATTCTTTACTAGTGCTAGTAGTGAAGACTCCAGCAAAAAGAAATATCGGTCTGGTATATAAGCTAATTTATCAGCACTCTGGGGTCCACACGGAGGATCTGTTTCAGTACAGGGCTAACAAATGGAGTGGACTTCTTAACATTGCAGTAACGGCAGATGATTTGAGATGCAGTAACATCCTGGCGCAGTCGGCTCTTAGTGTGTTAAGTGTTAAGGTGCATAATTTTAAATTTATCAATGACTGTTATTATACTCCACACCGCCTCTTTGTTATGAAGCTTCGTGCGGATAACGGCTGTATCCAGTGAGGGAGAAAGTGTCCAATTAGGCTATCAAAGAGACCGTTGAGTCCGAGGGGTGTGATAATGTCGAGAGAATGTCATCCTCGTAGTAAAAGGCCTTAACCTCACCCACTGTTGTGTTAATGCCCTTAATGTTGTCATTAGATTGAACTGCATTGCCAGAGGCTCCAGATCCAGCAGGAACAGCAAGAGGGATAAGGGACACCCTTGTCTGGTATCGCAGTAGATGTAAAAATATGTGGAGGAGAACCCTCCAACGCGACAGATGCAGCAGTAGGGTCATTGGCAAGCATGACAAAGTCATGACCTATGCCCATCCTCTCAGTGGTCTGAAAGGGATAACCCCAGTTGACACAGTTGAAAGACTGTGATGACTTTATTCAAGCACGTCACCAAAACCTTTGCCATTATCTTAATGGCAGCATTTATCAAAGAAATTAGGCGGTAGTCAGAGCATTCTTGGGACTCTTTACCCGGTTTTGGGAGCACAGGATTTCAACCCCTGCAGAACTCTGTAGAGAGGTGCCTCTTGTCAAGGGCCTCCTGGTAAACCAAGACCAATAAAGGCATGGAGTGGACTTTGGTAGCTTTATAATATTTAGCTGGGAAGCCATCTTCTCAGAGACCTTTCCAGTGGGCAAGGCATTGATTGCAGAGGCAATTTCCTCTACCGTGATCGCTTTGTCCAGTTGCCCAGATTTGATGGGAGTCAACTTCGGCAGCTGGAGGAGACTAAATAATTAAGATTCAGTGTCCGGTGCTGGAGGTGTTCCAGCCATGTAGAGGTGTTCATAGTATTTCTGAAACTCCACCACTATTGCCATTTGATGGGTAACTAGGCAGCCCACCGGCTCTCAGATGGCAAGGGATTGCCATAGAAGAGTCTTGATGGAGAGTTAGTAAGCCAACATCTGGCCCGCCTTTTCACCCGATCTGTAATGTTTCTATCGTATTCGGAAAATGCGTTTCTCTGCCTCTGTTGTACAGAGTGGGTTCTGTTGATATTTATCTGTACCCCTTTAGTGACCCATCATTTAGCATATGTGCATATATTCCCCTTCGGGGTCTCTGACCATGACCTTATACAGTTGCCCTTAGACCTGGGATTGGACCCCTCTTGGTGCCTCAATTCACCATATATGGCTGTGTTTGCTATGGCTTCTGGGAATGTGAGTTGACAAACAGGCTTGGATTTCGACATGAAAGGATGAAGGTAGGTGATCAAGAAATGCACACAGGATGATACCGCACAGTGTGCCTGAGTCCGTCATGAGCGCATATAGGTCAGCAGCGCTTGAAGCCGTGGGTGGGCAATCATTCACGCTCCCTATAGGGCAGACCAGGGAACGTGACCCGAATCAGGAGCAACATTCAAATAAATGATAGGGGTCCCTCTCCACATGGGCGAGTGCATGCAGCAACAAAGCCACTCCCCTCAGTGTCCCAGATAGAAAGGGCCCACAAATCTGGAGGAGCTCCTTCTGCTGTAGGAAGCCCACAGGGGAGATCTAAAACTGGATGCCATACGTGTAAGCAGGGAGAGTGAGCAGTGCATAAAGAAAATCCCCCCAGGCCTTTAGGTAATGTTTACAAGAAGGAATGTCACAAGGATGCAGGATTCACTGGTGGGAGCAGTGCCGTGCAGCATAGTACGGCCCATAGGCAATCCCCGCTCCAGGAAGTAGTGTGCAGCACCCTTGGAGTGCGCCCCACACCACAGCAAGTACGGGAGAGATGAGGCATGATCAAGGTGGCTGCTCTGGGTGGGCTGAGCTCAGTACACCGGGGCCACTGTGACTACTTTCACCACTGGCAGGGCCTCTCTTCACCAGTGACTGGCACAGACCGTTCTGCCTCATCTGTGCCAACAGGACAATTGAGGTGAGTGCCCCTCATCACCCAGTGCCCTCCGATAGCTTTTCACCCCACAGGGACGTGGGCACAGCCACTATGCTTGTGTGGGGAGGAGCACTGGACCATTTCACTCCAATGCCAAGTCCTGGGCTAATTAACTGCCACGCTTTCCTGAGTGGTTAGTGCACCAGTCCTATCATTCTCAAGTCGCTCGGACTAAGCACTCTCTGAACAATGGGCAGGGGGGCTCTCACTACCCGGGAGCACTACAGGTGAGCCGCCATCTTTGTCGGCAACTTGTGCCTCCCCAATCAACTAAGATGTGCTTATTCAAAGATTTTAGATCTAAGATCCACATTCTGTCATAAATCACCAGACGTCTGCCTCACAAGAACAATAGGAGAGAACCAATGAGCTGGCTCCACAGGATCTATAACATTTTCTTTTCGTATTCCATCCAATAAAGTAGAAAGCTCCTTTCATACACTGACAACATTCCTAAGCTTATGCTTCACAGGTATGGCATTATCAGTGAGTTTAATCTCAAGAAGCTTCATTTTTCTAACATAGTTCTAAAACATCCTTATGTTGTTTCATAACAAATCCAATATTGGAGTTGTCAGAAATGCAAACAATTAAAATTACAGTGTCAGGTTTGAGAGTTATCCCCAGTTTTCCCTGATGTCTCCACTCTAACATATTTGATCTTAATGTGCAACAACATATTTCACAAACAGCTTCTTGTTTAAATTGAATCTGGGCCCTCAAAAAAACTTACATTTACAGTGTTGTCACAATAAGGAAAAGGTCCTGTGTTTCCTATTGGAGCAGTGTACAGCAATTTGATCACTTGTGTATAACCCTAATGTGCAATCAAATTCACATTGTACATCTAAAAATTGTAATGATGCTGCATATGTATCAATTTGTTTGCTAGGAAATTGATGACATGTATACAATTTGTTGCATTCTATTATAATTGAAGATCTTCCTTTTAATCTGTCTAACCCCTACAGACACTCTTTATAGTTTCCAGCTGTGCATTTCGGCGGTTGGAATGGAGGCAAAAGTGCAAATAGCTTTTGAGCTTCCTTGCTGACTAATTTCAATAACAAAGCTTGTTTTCTTTTTCACATTGAAATTCTTCCCATCCATAGCAATAACATGATTATCAAATAATGTATTCCATTAACTCAATTTAATGACAGCTTCACCATGACTAGCCAAGAAAAGTGGCAATACGTTACATTGCATGATTTCTGAATTACAGACCCAAAGGCTTAGAATAGAAATAGGTCTGCATACGTGAGAGCAACAGCTCAAAAGGACTTCAAAATAGAGCTGCCACAAAAAACCAAGGTTACTGCAGTTTAGCCCGGGAAAGCCTAGAGCACTAAAGCAGTGCAAGAGTTAAATGCAGCAAATTATTTTTGGTCCCTGCAGTCCATTTTACACTCTCATGCATAAAACTCAGAAAATAGAGAAGGAGTTAAAAGCGGCAGTTTCTTTGGAGACCAGCTCCCAACAAGCGCTGCCCACAAAAACTCCAAATCAATCAATCAGGGTTGGTAGAGCACATCTACTCCCTCGTGAGGGTCTCAAGGTGCTGGTGGAAAGGGGAGGGGGGTGGCTCCATTGGTGTTCTTCCTGAACTGGGGCAGAGTGGGAGATTGCCGGATGTAGAGGGTGAGGGTTTTCCAGGCTTTGGCTGCGAGGTAGGAGAAGGACTTTCCTCTCTTCAGTTTTAAAACAGTTTCCAGAGCCTCTACTTTTACGATACTATTAATCAAGATAGCTCTTCCAGCAGATATTTACATAGGATCATGCTGGTGGTACCACAGGGCCAGTTTCACCTTTTACTACATTGTTCCCAAAATGAGAATGAGGAAGTAGTAAAGATAGAGATAGTGGTAACTGCAAAAGAGTCATGTCTCTCAAAATCTTTCATGAAAGCTCAAATGCTGGATGAAATAAGGAAATAAGTGCAGTTGGTGCACATTGTGGCAATTGAAAGACATTGGCACATGTCATTAATCAGGGAGGTTTGCCAAACATTTATATACACAATAAGTCTATAAAAATGTCAGTCTTAGGGAGCAAGCAATCCATATTAACTTGGTAATTGGAAAAATGTATTACACTCGTCTAGCTACACAATTTTGTTCTCTTGCTACCTATTCCTATGATGGCATGTTAGGAATAAAGTCCACCGCAAGATCACCGACATCCACGACAGCTTCAACTCTGACCCCCCCCGCACCCACCACCCCTGCGACTACCACTCGCACCAGTCGCCTGACCGTCTGGTCCAGCGTCAGCGACGAAGACACCATCAAAACCATGAACTCCATCCACTCCGGATCCCCATCGGACCCCTGCCCTCACCACGTCTTCAACAAAGCCAGCGCAACCATCGTGCCCCACCTCCAGAAAACAATCAACTGTTCCTTCGAGACAGCAACCTTCCCAGAAAGCTGAAAGCACGCCGAGATCAACACCCTTTTGAAGAAGCCCAAGGCGGACCTCAAGGACCTCAAGAACTTCCGGCCCATCTCCCTGCTCCCTTTCCCAGCAAAAGTGACCGAGAAGATTGTCAACAAACAGCTGACCCGCTACCTCGAAGTTAACAACATCCTGGACCCTTCCCAATCCGGTTTTCGCAGCAACTACAGCACCGAGACCGCCCTCATCGCCGCCACTGACGACATCCGGACCCTGATGGACAAAGGAGAAACAGCCGCCCTCATCCTCCTGGACCTATCAGCAGCCTTTGACACGGTCTGCCACCGCACCCTATCAGCACGCCTCCATGACGCAGGTATCCAAGAGAAGGCCCTGGCCTGGACCACATCCTTCCTCTCCGGCAGGACCCAGAGCGTCCGCCTCCCACCCTTCCACTCCAAAACCACCGAGATCATCTGCGGCGTCCCACAGCGATCCTCCCTCAGCCCGACGCTGTTCAATATCTACATGGCCCCCCTCGCCCACGTCGCACGACAACACAACCTCAACATCATCTCCTACGCCGACGACACCCAGCTGATCATATCCCTCACCGAAGATCCCCACACCACCAAAGCTAACCTCCACAGAGGAATGAAGGTCGTAGCCGACTGGATGAAGGACAGCAGACTGAAGCTGAACTCAGACAAGACAGAGGTCCTCATTCTCGGACCCACCCCATCAGCCTGGGATGACTCTTGGTGGCCCACATCACTAGGCACAGCCCCGGAACCCACGGACCACGCACACAACCTGGGGGTCATCCTCGACTCCACTCTCTCCATGACCAGGCAAGTCAACGCCGTCTCCGCGTCCTGCTTCAACACCCTCCATATGCTCCGCAGGATATTCAAATGGATCCCCCTCAACACGAGAAAAACCGTTACCCAGGCCCTCATCACCAACAGACTCGACTACGGGAACGCCCTCTACTCAGGAACTACAAACAAGCTCCTGAGACGACTCCAACGCATCCAGAACGTCTCGGCCCGACTAATCCTCGACGTCCCCCGCCGCAGCCACATCACACTCCACCTGAGAGGCCTGCACTGGCTCCCCGTCAACAAAAGGATCACCTTCAAGCTCCTGATCCATGCACACAAAGCACTGCACAACACCGGACCCACCTACCTCAACAACCGACTCAGCTTCTACACCTCCACCCAAAGCCTCCGCTCAGCCAACCTCGCCCTCGCCACAGTCCCTCGCATCTGAAAAACCACCGCCGGCGGCAGATCCTTCTCCTACCTCACCGCCAAGACCTGGAACACTCTCCCCATCATCCTACGACAGACCCAGGACCTGCTGGCCTTCAGAAGACTCCTCAAGACCTGGCTCTTTGACCAGTAGCACCCCCCCCCCCTCCCCAGCGCCTTGAGACCCTCTCGGGTATGTAGCGCGCTTTACAAATGCAGTGATTGATTGATTGATTTATTAAACTATGTTGATACTTTGACTGGCATGCTATTTGGCCACAACAGCTTTCTTCATGATGTATATTATTCAGAATTTGATGTTTAAGTATTATCTATAGCTGGGATCTCAGTGAAGGTATCTTTGGTAACTACCTGCTTGTGGGAAACTTGTTTAAATTACTCACTGGTATGAAATAGTTACTTACCTGTAGTCCTGCTTCTGCTTCGTAGTGACCTCTGTGAGAAATTGCATTGTTGGGTGACTGGAGTGTTAGCCCTGGTCAAGCAAGAGCCACAATCCCTTGCAGGATGAAACACAAAAAGTCAGTTTAACATATGGTTAACCCTGGAAAGCTTGGTACAAAAAGAAGTCAGGCTTAATTTAGAAACAATGTTTAAAGTATTAATGCAGTACACAAACAGTGATAACGTGAAAACACAAGAAAAATCTCACATCAATGATTAAACCTAGAGTAAATTTTTATAAATTATTCAACACCAAAATGACAAACCTCTAATCAGTAGAGGCGGAGTTAAGAATTTTAAAAAAGTTTTGTGAAAACTAGTGCCTAATAGATCAAAGCGCCAAAAGGCAGACATCTAGTCGTCTGAGATCGGGTCTAAGTAAAAAAAATATGTCCGACTGCAAAGGAGCGCGGTCCAGATACAGGAAGTGGATTGGGTTCTGTCAGGGCTTAACTTTTGACTTAGAATTTCTGAGAAAAATTTTCTGAGAAGGCAAAGTTCAGCTGGGCAAGGCTGCAGGATTTGTCCAAGGAGGCAGCGTCATCATCGGATAGCCTTGGGTCGAAGTCGCTGTGAAGATTTCTATGTTCGGCCTCTGAAATGGAATCTGTGTCTCCATAAGGATGAGGCAAAAGGCTGTAGCGGAAGACAATTCCATGAGGCCAGATAGCGCTTTGGCGAAGGACCGCTGAAAAGGATTTGCTGCTGCGGAGAAGAACGTAGCTGGAAAAGTCACAAAATCAATCCGATCAGCCATGCATCTTGGGCGGATAGGCAATCAGGTTGGTCCTGGTCTCCTATTGGTTTTCAGAGCAGTGTTAGCAAAAAATCTTTAAGTTTCCACTTTTTAGTTTTAGCTATCTGGTCACCTTCAGCACAACTTGCAACGGTCCAGGACTTGTGGTGCGGCACCACTTTGAGGGTCAGGAATAACTCATGCGTGGTTCAGGTGTGTGTCCAAGGTTAAGGAAGGCTTTTGTGTCCCTGAGACTCAGATCAGGAGTCCAGCAAATTAGCCCTTTGGAGTCATTCTGATGGCCCTGGGTTCAAGTTGCAAGTCCAGTCCTTCTTTACCAGGCAAGAGGGCAGCTGGAGAGAAAGGCAGGAATTCAGCAAGGCAGCAACAGTTCAGCAGTCTGGTAGTCCTTTCAGCAGCACAGCAGTCCTTCTTCCAGGCAGAGTATCCACAGGTCCAGAAGTATAAAGAAGAGTTTGTGTCTGAGGTCCTATTGTTATACCCTGGTGCCATCCTTCTGGAAGGTGGGAGAAGCTTCTAGATAGTGGCTTTGAAGTTCATGGAATTTCCTGCCTCCCCTGGCTCCAAGCTGGCAGCAGTGACAATGGGGAGGTGATACGCCCTTTGTGTGAAGGCAGAGTACTCCCTATTCAGTTACAAGTGGGGCTGTGCTCAGCCTCGTTCCGCATTCTGCTTGCAGATGGCCTATTGAGGCACACCTTATCCCTCTATTTGTGACTGTCTTGAAGGGATTCACAACATCTAACTGTCAGTTATGTGAACCAAGATAGGCTATAGGCACAAAAGGGCTAAGGGCAGAAAAATGCCAACTTTCTCAAAGTAACACAATGAAAGACCTAGCTACCTTTTTAAATGCTGCTATCTACATAGACAGACAAGGGGCCAATATTCGATTTCATTGGTCCTGGTTATTTATTCAACAATTGCTTCATCATATCATTATATAATTTCTTCATTTCAGAAAGGTCTAAAATCGGAAGTACACTATTCGTTTCAGACAAGTGCAACTCAATAAATTATAAACATAAAAAATAACGTACTATACATTAGACAAATGATGCAACTTAATACAACTGAAAACAATAATACACCAGTCAAGTTTCAAACATATAGCAATCCCATTGTGTGTGTTTCATACAGTCCTAAGAAGGGATGCTAAACATTAGGAACAAACATAGATACAGCTGGGGTTAAATCAACGCTACATCTCCCTCAAAGCCGTTTATATTCATGAATTGTCCGTTCCTCAATGGTAGGAAAATTGCCAAAATGCCGACACGTTTCGAGTCCCAGTGACACTCGTGGGGCTCCCCTCAGGGCTTCTGACATGGCGTAATCCATAAAATAATGCAGATAGTTGCTATTGTGTACATACTGCAAACCTTTTCTCCATCTCTACTATATGAGATTATCTTGCATACTAAGCGGTACCTGGTCAGTGTGGGCTCTTTAACTTCGAAACTGCCAAATTCTTTGTCGCCAATATTTTTTGAAAAGTGGTGGGAATTCCCTATCCTTTTTTACGAAAACGCTGTTACACGTAAATGGCAATCATTAAACATCTCATTCTGTGCAGGGAAACCTCGAGTGTACAATTTCGTCCCTCCAGACTATTATTTAGGAGTACCTGTTCATCTTTCTTCATTCGGGCATTTATCACGTCCAATTGATCCCTTGCTGTGGATTAATTTCTGCCTAAAAGCAATGAACAAATTTGAATTGTTTATTGCGTCTTGACAGCTACCCGCTCCACTACCGGGCTCTCAGTTAAATAACACGGGCTTACTTGATTAAATTGAAGAGCCTTGTTGAACACAGGTCATCCTTCTTGATTGAATCCTGTCTAATTTCACACCGTAACGAACACAGACATTTCCGGTTGCTGTTGATTTTGAAACGTCCACCCCCGGTTGAGGTTCGAGTTGGTTTATGGATGTTGTAGTTCTTATTGCAGTCCAGGGCCTATTTCTGATTGTGTGTATAAGTATTACAGAGATTTTTTGTATTGAGTAACATTCAACGTTCACAATTACATTTTGCTCAAACTTTTACAGAGGTTCCTGGCAAGAATTACATTGCATGCTGGGAGTTGTAGTGATTACGATAAATGTTAATATGTTCTAGATAATTCGGACCTTTCATTCAGGCCTTTGGTAGTACTATTGAATTTTAAAATGAGGTACGCTTCCTTCTGTAATAAGGCTACTTCAATGTCGCCTCCTTGAGTGTTCTGTTGATTACTGCGAGCACAGTCCATTTTAATTCTTTTTCACTGTGTTTCTTTTGCATGAAATGCGCAACCATTGGGGCTGTCATCAGTTGATTTTTAATCCTTGAACGATGCTGGACAATTCGTTGGTTTACTTGCTGGTTAGTTTTCCAAATATATATTCTGGAGCAGGGGCCCTTAACTGCGTACACAACGTTTTTTGTTTTACAATTAGAAAATTCTTTATGGGTCCATTTAATAGAATTGTGTATGAATTCTGTTCCCTCTATTGTGAATTCACGAACCAAACAATTGCCGCACTTGTGGTGACCTTCAACGGGATTCAATTCCCATTGTGCCCTTAAGTCTTTCTTTTGGCTAGACATGGTCATGTCTGCTTTCACAACATGGTGCCCAATACTAGTATTCTTTTTCATGGCAAATAATGGTCGTTGAAAGGAACATTCCAAATTTTGAAGAAGATGCCAATTCTTTAGGCTGATTTGGCGAAACTTGGTCTACACACAGACCAATCTTTTGAAGGGCTGTTTGTTTTTTTTTGAGGAAATCTTCATGTGGTGTATACCATGCTCTTTTGATGGCATGCTTGAGCTATTTTTTAGGATATCGTCTGCATCTCAAATTGTTCACAAAATGTTGAAGCATGAATCTCAAAGTCCTCTTTGCGAGAGCAGTTTCTTTGAATTCTCAATAGTTGGCCATAAGGGAGGTTGTCCTTAAAATTTCTCGGATGGGAGCTCTTATAATGGAGAATTGAATTTGTGTCTGTTGGTTTTCTGGGTAAAGTGATCACTAGTTCATTATCATGAGGTGTGACTTCTAAATCTAGGAAGGTCAGGTTTGTTTTACTTTTGGTGATACTAAATTTGATGTATTCATGCCTCATGTTAAGCCACCTATGGAACATTTCTAGATTGTCTTCCGAGCCATTTCAAAGGCACCAGATATCGTCAATATATCGATACCATTGTGTGAGATGTTTTTAAAATGTATTGCCATTAACAATGAATTTGTCTTTGAATCTTGATATATAGAGTACCACCATCTCTGGAGTGAAGGTGATGCAGATTGGGGTGTACAAAATCTCCCTACTTCCACGGATAGAGTAATTTCACAGTTACACGCACATACACTCACCATACACTAGGGCCCATTTCACTAACATACACTCAAATACTCTACCAGCATTGATCCTGTGGAAAGAAAACTCCTAAACTCCTAAACCCCACATCTACACCGAGGTCGATAAGACCTAGCTATTGCAATTGTCATAATCTAAACAATCTATACATCAATAATCAAATAGAGTACTCAATAATTGACAAGAAATAATCACCAACACCGTATTTAAAATTATGATTCTTTATCTAAAATTAGTCAAAAGAAATTAATCAGAATAAATCATTTTCTTATAATTACCTATTCTAGCTAAATGTCAGAATGGGTCATCAGGACAAGTCTCTCAGTAGAAATCTCCCAAGTCACCGTCTTCACAGCATCGATCTTCACCAACGCAGGTTTGGGAAGCAAAATCCCGAATGCAATGACACAGACCCTCTCTAGTCTAGTATATTTATAATGAAACTTACAATATTAAAGAAACATAAAATGTTCAACACATCCGCCGAACCGCTGAGCAGAGCGAGAAGGAAAGGATGTAGCATCGCTACATTTTGAAAAATCTCCGCTCAGAAAAAGTCACAAAAATAAAAAGACAGAACAGGAACTAAATCTTAAAATGTTTCTTCTCAACTTCCACACATTTCCTCTGGTGAGCTCAGAGTTTAGAGTCTTTCTTTAAAGCTCCTTTGTTTTCCAAGGCTGCCAAGGCTGCTGTCCCAATGCACCTGGAAACATGCCCAGATCTGCTGCTGTCCTCACGGAAAGTTTTAACCAGGCAAGGACTGTGGACAGATGACTCGCGTCCATATTCAGCAAGGCCTTTTCCATCACAAATTCTCACTCGAAACCAGGCTTCAAAAGTCAGCCATCTTTTAGTAGGCCACAATAGGCCACAATAGACCATCTTAATTAAAAGAGACAAAACAACGTTACCACAGCATAGTGACTAAACAGTGTTAACCCCACTAATACCCTTATGTGTATGCAATTATCTAGCTTTAGCAACACAAAAAAGCATTAATTCAAAAGCGTTTCGTGCTTAAAAATAAACAGCACTCAGCAACGTTTATTTAATAAAACATGCACATTGTCAATAGCAACACGTAAGCATTCCCTCGTGTCGGTTTTCTCTTGTTAATACATACATATTGATTAATAAAAAACATTTACACAAAACAAATAATTAATGATTAAAAATTAGTAATTTTATTTTTACCACGTTTAGACAACTGAAGCTTCAAAACCCGATGAATTTTCAACAGAAAACTCTGCTCCAGCAAAGGGACAACCCATCGCAGTTCCCTTTGTTTGGATGTAGAACGTATCTTCAAACTTGAAGTAATTCTTCTTAATTGCTATTACTGCAAGTTGAAGTATGAAATTCAATGGCCTGTAAAGCCTCATCCTGGGGCATCTGTGTATATAACAAGACCACATCAAACAACACCATCCAATTTTGTTGATGATGGAATCCTTGAACCTCTATTTTATTAATGAAGTCTGTTGTATCCCTTAGGTATGACGGGACAGCCTCTACAAATGGCTTGAAAAAGATGTTCACATACTTGGAGATCGGTTCCATCAAAGAGGCACAAACTGAAACAATCGGTCTGCAGGGTGGATTCGTTAGCTGCTTATACGTTTTTGGTAAAAAGTACATTATTGGGGTCCTTGGGTGTTTTTTAAGCAAAACATCAAGTTCTTTAGGTCCCAAAAGTCCTTGGTCTAACCCTTCTTTAAGTATCTTTGAAATTGTGTCCTCAATCTGTTGTGTAGGGTCTTCTTTGATTTGGTGATACCACTCCTGTTTATGGACTTGGCTTCTGCCTTCTGTTAGATATATTTTTTTCGGCCAAATTACTAAGGCTCCGCCTTTGTCTGCAGGCTTAATGACTACTGAGTCATCATTTTTTAAGTCATAGATGGCTTTCTGTTGTTGTAGTGTTAAATTGTTTTTCATGTGCTTCTTTTTTGGTTTCCAGTTGGCTGAGTGATGAAAGAGCCACTTGATCAAAGGACATCATTTCTTTAGGAGCGTTGTGAATAGGAGAAACAAATTTGGATTTGTTGGCTAGACCAGAGGGTTCACTGCTTCTTGTACATTCCTTCCCATCAAAAAACGCCTTTAGTCGAATATTGCGAAAGAATTCAATTGCTTCAATCTTGAGTTTTGTGAAATCCGTGAATTTGCTTAGAACAAACTTAAGTTTTTATTCTAGAATAGATTCTTCTTCCTTAGTCAATTGTTTACAGAGTTTGGAAGATTCACACTCACAACAGTAGCAATCCTCCCATTCTGAGCCTCACATTTTACACTGAGCAAGGATATATAATGGGGAACCACCTTACTTATATAAAAAAAATCCCACTCTGATACCTTATCTGATCTGCTGCCATCCCTTATGTGTCCAACAGTCCACTCATTATTGAATTCGCTTCGAAATTACAGATTACATAATTTAATTATTCCGTTTTGATTGCTAGAATTTATTTAAATATCACTGAATAGCTTTATCTATTGAAACTATCCTGATACTAACTTAAAAATAATCATAGGTTAAGGAATATTATGCACTCGAAACACACAAAGATGATAGAACAATAACTAATTTTAATACTAAAGCACCAAATCATTATTCTTAAATACCTTAGAAAGAAATGTACCATTTATAACATGTAAAACGTCTTGACAAATAAAGCTTAGTGCAAGCTCCGCTTGTAAAACCGTTTAGTTCCTCAAACACAGAATGTACAAACACTCCTCAATTTGAAAATCTGATTCCTGCAAAACAGACATTACCAAATTAAATATATAAAAACCCATATTGCTTGAACAACCTCGCTGTGTGATTTACAAACACAACATTGATATAACCTTATCTTGCTATGGGACCATGTTGTATATTCATCTGCATGCTCACATTTAATGTGCCCAAAAAATCTCACCATGCTCCAAACTCAGAGACTACACTACTGCCACTTATCAAATATGACTGTCAATGCCTTAAATCCAGCGGCGGTTTCTTCTCAAGGGTGGGGGAGTGTGCCTCCCCCACTCGCTGTGAGCCACAGTAAATGTGAAGAGTGGAATGGCAATGAAATTATTTCTTTGCCATTTTATTTTTCACTAGGCACGCTGCAGCCCTGACCCGGAGAAATGGGGGGTGTCTTGTCCTCTGCTGCCTATTGGCAGCATGTGGGACTAGAGGGAGGCTGGCCAGACACTGCAAAGTGCACTAGTCAGTTTGGCCGGCTGTCTGGCGCCAGACAAACTGACATACACAATTTCGAGTTTCCACCCAGCTGTCTTAGACAGCTAGTTGGAGACAAAGCAGAGGTCTCCAGGGCATGAAGGAGTGTCTAGCCAGCCCGCTCCATCCAATCCTGGCACTGCTCTCATGCTGGTTAACAGCATGAGAGCAGCGTCAGGATTGCTTTGGGAAGTTTGCAATTCGAATCATGCTCGATTCCCGTGTCCCGAACATAGTTAATAAATAAGATATAAGGGGGTAGGTTAGGAGTACCATGATTCACTGGCACTTCTGGGGAACTCAGAGGGACCCTCCAGAGGTTACTATAAAATGAGAATGTGTGCCACAGGCAGTGCTGTATTTCTGCGGGGCTCAGCACAGCCCCTGTGAGGTACGTGGGACTGCCGTGGGACCCTTGGTACAGCGAGACGGCTGAAGCTTCTCTGCTCACTGTCAAGCACTTTTCTTATCCCCTTTTCAGTCTAACTTCAAACCACCTGCTTAAGGTGTCCCACAGCACTTCTTGCTCAGCTATGTGCTTTTCAACCTTCATGCCTGCCCTTTGGTGGAACTTATTCAATCCTTTGACAAATACACACACATTTTGTTTGCTTTGGACAAGAAAACAAACAAAGATTGTGCCAAGTTTTGGGAGTGTATGTCTCTGATAGTTTACTTGATATCCTGTTATTTTTTTTAAAACTCAATATACAGCCCAGACTGAAATCCTGATTGGCCCCAGCCAGAATGTTCCTCTTCTTTCATCCATCGATTTCAGGCCTTTTCATCTTGATGCTGCTCCTTTGGTTTGGAATCTAGGTGTTTATGTTGAACAGGATCTTTCAATGACTGCTCAGGTTAATAAGCTTTCCTCCACTCATTTTAGGATGCTCTGGCTTCTGCAGTAAATGTTTCCATATTTCTGGCGCTCTTCTCTTCCCGTGGTTGCACAGGCAGCAGTTATAAGCCATTTAGACTAATGTAATTATTTGTTTCCCAAGGCTCCTAGCTACATCATCAACTGCCATCAGCATCTCCAATGTGCGGATGCCCAGCTGGCCTCATCCTGGCAGGCATGCTGTTCTGCAGCCAAAGAACTGCATACCTTGCACTGATTGCCCATTTCTAAACATAATGCATTTAAATCTCTGTGCCTGGAATTTCAAAGCTATCCATGGATGTTGACCACGTTATATGCAAATAAATATCAGTTTTACTTCCCTTCTAGATCTCTTAGGTCTTCTTCATCGTCCCCCGCTTTCACGCGACCAGAGCTGGGGGGGTGTATGTTCTCAATCACATCTGCAAAATTGGAATTCCATATCTTACATCCCACAGTGGAAACTCGCTTTTGACTTTCCAGAAACAACTGATTATGTAGTCTGTGTGGTCAGTGTAGTAGTTTCGTGACCAGAACACCTTTCAAGTTGTTTAGAAATCAAAAATGTAAAAGGATCAATCTAACTGGGCTGCCATATTTTGGAGATGCTGAAGTCGGCTGATGTAGTCAAGACCCCCAAGGACCAAAACAATAAAACAGTCTAAATGGCTTATAAATGCAGCCTGCATAACCACACTGAGAGAAGAGCACAGGATTACCTTCATTGTCTTCGTAGTGCTTTCACAAAGTCTGCACATTGCCTCAGGTCTCTGGACATTGTGTGTAAATCGTATGCGTGTCCTCGCTGGGGGCTTACGTGCCATTTTCTCTTTAGGGCCTTGTATATCCATATATCCATATATGGTAATTGGACTTCTTTCATCTCAACTGGTTCCTCTTGTGTTGAGGATGGTATGCTTCTGTTCTGCTTCGTCTGTAGACCTTAGGTCCAGTCGCTAGATGGCCTGGTAGGGCTACAGCTGCTGTTGGACTCTGGCTCTCATGTGATATGGATGCTTGATGGTCGGGTAGTGAGCATACTTCTCTGGTATATCCTCGTTGATGTTCAGAATGGGACGAGGTAATGCATTGATTATTTCATGTTTGGTTTAGCGGAGTCTGGTGGTTCCTGGGGAGAGGTGAGCCTCACAGAAGTAAGGGGCTGATTACGATGGCGGACGGACTTAAGTCCGTCCGCCATTGTCCCGGGGATTGGGACCACCCGCCCATATGGCGGCGGTCCCGCACCTCAAATTACAATGCAGCCGCCACCAAGGCAGCCGCAAAAAGGCAGTTTTAACATTGCGGCGGGTGCTGCTGGCTGCAGCACCCGCTGCACTGTTAAAATGTAGGTTTTGCTTTTCCCTGCATTACGAGGCAGGCACCACGCTGTGCCTGCCACATAGTGCAGGAAAAAGTAGGGAAGTGCAAAACGAAAGTGTCCCTACACAGGGGGGGCCTGCAACGGGCCCCCAAAGTCAATCCCCGCCATCCTTTCGATGGCGGGGGAACCGCCATGGAAAGGCTGGCGGGATGCAGCCACCATTCTAGGGATGCGGACGGGTCCGACAGGTAATCGTAACAATTGCCTCTGTCGGACCCGTGGCAGGCGGGATTTCCACCCGCCAGCACACCATCCGCCATCCTTATCTGGCGGGAGGGAGTAACCTTACAAAGGCTGTGAACCCGCCACCGGCAGCCTCATAATCAGGCCCTAAGTACTTGAACAAGGAACAGTAAGCGAATACTGAAGATAAGCCTTAAAGAACTGCTAGATTCAGACAGTCGACTCTCTCTGGGTGCTGTTTAGCATTAAAAATGTTGCTCTTAGATAGACCAAATTGAACACGAATCTCAATATATTTTTCTAAACTAGAACCTAGTCGGCGGAGAAGTAAGCTGCGTGTTCAGCGAGCTGTGCGTCGTCTTTTTATTTAAAAAACCAAATCTTTTTAAAACGTTTGCTATTTTGCACATCTTACCTGTACTTTGAAAACTGTGGGGGAAATTGGCTCGTGTAGCTCTTAGGACGGAGTTGTGTTCAATACTCCGGGGGCGGCTGACATCTTGGGAGGAGGGGGTCAGTGGTGCAGCTGCCACGGGGAATTTGCGCGTCCTGGCTCAAAAGGGGCGGATGAGGCGAACGCGCACTAGAACCTAGTCGGCGGAGAAGTAAGCT
Source organism: Triturus cristatus (assembly GCF_964204655.1). Classification (NCBI taxonomy): domain Eukaryota; kingdom Metazoa; phylum Chordata; class Amphibia; order Caudata; family Salamandridae; genus Triturus; species Triturus cristatus. The sequence goes on along the minus strand of NC_140579.1, from coordinate 1,251,866,618 downwards.
GCGTGTTCAGCAAGCTGTGCTTCGTCTTTTTATTTAAAAAACCAAATCTTTTTAAAACGTTTGCTATTTTGCACATCTTACCTGTACTGTGAAAACTGTGGGGGAAATTGGCTCGTGTAGCTCTTGGGACGGAGTTGTGTTCAATACTCCGGCGGCGGCTGACATCTTGGGAGGTGGGGGTCAGCGGTGCAGCTGCCATGGGGAATTTGCACGTCCTGGCTCAAAAGGGGCGGATGTGGCGAACGCGCAGCGGACGTGTGCAGCGGGCGCGCTGCTGGCGCGCCAAGGGCGTGCCAAAGGCAAGCCCGTCTGCGCCCGTCCGCGCCCGACCGAGACCAGAGGCCAGGACCCCTGCTCCCGCAGCTGTGGCACCATGCCCTTACACGGCCGCTCAGCTAAGAAAGCTTCATGGTTTACACAGGTGTCACCATTGTTTGGGCCCCCCCTTTGACCAGATCCACTGCTCTCAATGCCCCTTTGCCCTGAAGATAGAGGATCAGGCGGGTAAAATATGTCCCTCAATTTCGGATTTTAAAATGAAGTTGCTCAACTGCCGTTCGCTGCCAAAACACTCGTTAGAAATACGGCTGCTTCTGGAAGATACCAGTCCGGATGTAATGTTTTCTCACCGAAACTTGGCTTACGGACTGGTCAAACCCAGCAGTGGTTCAGGCACTCCCCCAAGGTTACAACATCCAGAGGCAAGATCGAGGCCTGATTAGAGGCGGAGGGCTCGCCATTATTCATAGGGATTCTTTCAGTTGTGGTATTTCGGATGGGCTGATCCGTGACTGTGAAAGCTGCTCCTTCTCTATCAAGCTTACACCTACATGCACATTTTCAGGCATGTTAATCTACCGGCCCCCAGGAGCGATAGGATCTTTTATTGGTGACTTGGTGGATAGTACATCCATACTGGTCAGCTCCTTGCCGAACTTCACTGTCCTGGGAGATCTCAACCTGCACTTTGAAACTCGCTGCGCCACTAATGTGGAGGAAGTGTCTGACGCCTTAGAGGTGTTACTTCTCTCCCAGAAAGTGATGGGTCCGACTCATGTCAAGGGACATCTGCTGGACCCGATTTTTACCAACACTCACATTCGGGTGGAGGATCCCCACCCGCTCCCTTGGACTGACCACCACCTAATTTCATTCTCCTGGTCATCCTCCACGAGCAGGAAGGTAGAAAACCACACTAAAATTTTGAACCAGAACTGGTCAAATATATCTATGGAAGAATGGGCTGCTATTCTTAAAGAAACTTGCCCCCGACTAGATATTGACCCTGAATTGGCAAACTTGCAATTTAATCACTGGATTAAAAATACACTGGACGTGCTAGCCCCTACAAAACTTAGGGACATTAAACAGGGTCCCAAAAAAGTTGCATGGTATACCACGGAGCTCAGAGAGCAAAAACGGAACTGTGAGCAACTTGAGAGACAGTGGAGGAAAGATTTTTCACATGAGAAAAAGAAAGTCTATCGCGATGCGCTAAAACTCTATAAAGTAGAGATTATCAAAACACAATCGAAGTACTATGAAGCAAAAAGTTTATCAGCACCTAATATCCCACGAGAAATTTTAAAATTTTTTAAATTCCTGATCACCCCTCCATGCACCACAGCGAGTCCCACTGACTTAGAAGGACGCTGTAATAATATAGCAGAGTTCTTCCAGGATAAAGTTCCAGCAGTGGATAATTCCGCCTATGATCCTCAGATGGAAGAAAAAAGAGACCTTCTAGATCAGAGTCTGGAATCTTTTCCGCCCCTGGACTCAGACAAAGTGGTCTCTTTACTCAACAAACTCAAATCGGGCTCCCCTAAAGATCAGGCACCCCCCACTGTGTTGTGTAAGGTTGCCCTAGAAGTAGTCCCCGTCATCGCAACACTTATTAATTCCTCACTGGCAGCAGGTAGGGTTCCTTCACTATGGAAGGAAGCGATGGTGAAGGCCCTGCTGAAAAAGCCAGGATCAGACCCAGAAGTAATGGCCAACTACCGACCAATCTCCCTGCTCCCGGGAATAGCCAAAATAGCGGAGAAATATGTCAACACTATTCTCTCCTCCTATCTGGAGGAGAATGACTGCTTGCCCCTGACACAGACCGGCTTTAGATCTCTTCAGGGCACTGAAATGGCCCTGATCGCGGTAGTGGAGGAGGCAAGAAAAATCATGGACTCAGGAGGATCAGCTGCAATAATCCTCCTTGATCTTAGTGCGGCTTTCGATACCGTCAACCATCGAATCCTTATCTTCAGATGTCATGAGATGGGGGTGACCGGAACCGCACTGAGATGGATAGTCTCCTTTTTGGAAGGCCGTACATTCCAGGTTTTTGAGGATAACGTGTCTTCCAAGAATGTGCCTTTGAAGAGTGGAGTGCCTCAGGGCTCTTCACTAAGTCCCACTCTTTTTAATATTTATATGAGTCCATTAGCTAAAATAGTGGAGGTGTTTGGCATACAAATTGTCACGTATGCCGACAACACCCAGTTGATAGTCTCCCTCAAAGACCCAGGACAGCCGGGAAGTAATCTCTCCAGATGTCTTAAGGAAATATCAATCTGGATGAAACAGTCCTGTCTTCAGTTAAATGGAGCAAAAACAGATCTTATGCTGTTGGGTAGGCCTCTGCCTCCAAGCCTGCTTCTGGCATGGCCTAGCTGTATGGGAAACCCGCCTACTCCTAAAAATCATATTAAGAGCCTAGGAGTTTGGCTGGATGCCAAACTAGACATGAAGATACAGGCTAAAAAGGTAGCTGGGTGCTGTTTCGGGATACTGAAAACAGCGCGAAAGATCCTGCCTCTTCTCCCGTTTCATGCGAAAAAACTGCTTTTCCAAGCATTAATTCTGTCACGTCTGGATTATGCTAATGCCCTCTATTTGGGAGTCCCTCAATCCACAATAAGCATACTTCAGAAGGTCCAGAATTGTGCGGCAAGAATTCTCTTGCAAATTCCGCGGAGAGAATCAGCGAGAGGAGCAATTAGACAGCTGCATTGGCTTCCTATTGCAGAAAGGATCAAGATCAAGGCCCTTTGTGTTACGCATAAGATCATGGCCGCTAAGGGTCCACTAATCCTTCGAAGGATAGTTTCCCCATACTGTCCCAGAAGGTTCCTTCGCTCCGGAAATAAACGCCTGCCCATGGTTCCTAGAATTTTCAGGTCCAGAAGTGGAGGCCGCAGTTTCTCCTATGTTGCCTCCAAGGCGTGGAACACACTCTATCCGTCTGGAGGAGGAATATCTTCCCTTTCGGAGACTTTTGAAGATGCATCTCTTCCCAACTGTCTAATCAGTCTGCTTTTCTGTTTGATTGGTTCTTAGCGCTGGGAGGCCTGAGGGTAGCCATGCGCTTTATAAATGCTTCTTTCATTTCATTTCATTTCATTTCTTTCATTTCATTTGTACATTTTAATGCCTAACTTCTAAACACTGAAGTCTTTAAAATCCTGTAACTCAGTGTAATTTGCATTTGGTTAAACTCTAGGGAGATCTCCGGTGGATCGATTGTTCCTTCTGGACTTAGGGCAGAGGGTGCATGGAGATCGGGCTATATATCCCTTATCAGAGGAACAAAAACAGGCAGAGTTAAAAATATCTCCTGGACCCAATAGAATAGAATCTAAGCATGGCATTGTGTTAGAATCCAATGTCTGGTTTGAATCCGCATTTCTATCAGCAGCAATCTGTGACAGAGGCAGGAAGACAAGACACTGCCCAGAAGCCGGCCGATTGGTAAAACATTGGCATTGCTTCGAAAGATACTACTGTCTCTTATCATGCGTTAGGCAGCTCCAGCTCTGTCGTCTCCTTCATCAATAGGTAAGCCGGTGGGTTACAAAGCGCTTTATATGCCAGGTGGAGCACGCAATTTCGCTCAAGTGGTAGAAAATTGCTTTCCATTATTTTCTTGCTCTTTAATTCGGACAGCTGCCTCGAACTTCTTCGCAGAATGTTCAAGTGGAATAGATCGCTTAGGAAAAAAGGTTTTGCTTCCTGTTTGTTTTATTTTTCAAGAAGGGCATATTTCAATGTCTGTATGCCAGGAGATGCTTTTAATTAGATTGCACGCTCACACATGAATTCATCACGCTTGATTTTTTCGCAGTACCCTCAAGCCAAACTGGAAGTGCTGTGTTGGAAAAGACAACATTATGTCCAAAACATTGGCAAACGCAAAGTCGCCTGTTTCTCTCAAACATGTAGAGAAAGTAGTGCCTTTGATTTGTTCTTTTTTAAATAACGTGGAAATACAAAAATGATCCAGTTATCAAATTCGTTTACATTTATATAACTTTACACTTGTGTAATTGAAAAATTAGATCCAAAAAAGTACCATTTTATAATATATAACATCACATACATTTCATTCCAGTCACAATAGTTATATATTGTTATCAAAATGATGGCAGAGTTTTGAATATTGAAACACATTTTGTTGCAAAGGGCGTATATATTCGGAATTACAAAATCTGGACATTTTGTTAGCCAGCTTGAACAATGCGATGGCTGAAGTCAGAGAACGCGGTGCTAATAAAGATATTAAATCAGCTCCCATACCGCCCTGTCAAGACTCCTCGTGAGAGCGACTAATCAACAAACCAGTGCGCCAGCTTAGGTTTAGAGTTGGATGATCATAAAAACATCTATCTAGAAACAACTGGACCTGAAAGACTCTTAGGTAAGGGCATGACCAGAGAATATCATGGCAGCCTACTATATTCATGTTCTAATACCAAGGCCATTGATAAAAGGCATCGGTACAGTAAAATATCTGCATCCATCTAGCTGCAGTGGAGTTACGCCAACAAATAATGTCTAGTTCAGGGGTCTTGTAAGCTACTGCAGCTTTACATCTGCCTCTGAGTAGCTCACCTGTGTGCAGCCCAGCTTATTAAATTAGAAAGCTTTTGCTTGGTTGAATTAACATACATATAAAAAAAAAATGGAGATTATACAACACTAATAATAATAGTAGCTCTCAATGCATTTAATTGAACATAAGTATCTCACAGTACAGAAAAGGTTGGAGACCCCGGTTTAGTTTCATCTTGAGAGTTGTTTCCATTCTGCAGGTGAGAACACTATCGGTATCGTGTAAACGATGTGATCAGAAAGGAATCACTTATACACGACAACGCCACCCTGAGTGAACGCACTCACGGTTGGCTTACCCTGCAGACCTACAGCAAGGCATCACTACAAGCCTACCTTCTGACGAGCTTCTCTAGAATAACCAAAGAGAAATTTCTGAAACACCGCCTGGGCATATTACCATCTGCATATCATATGCCACCTTGGCTACGTCCCCCGAAGCCAGCAATTTGTCGACTCTGTGGGGAGGGTGAGGAGGATATAGTGCACCTACTAACTAGATGTGAGGCCCTAAAACAGGAACGACGGACCCTGCTAAGACCTCTCTTCAATAAGAAATTCATCTGAACCTGCAGACAAGCAGTGCTGGCATCCTTTTCTGGCGAGGACATCCAACTAAGTTGTCACCTAGTAAAATATTTTTCTGCTGCAGAATCAATTATAAAAAAGCAGGTAACCCAGCTCGCAGACTGCATCATAACGGAACGGACTACGGGGTCTGCACCGCTCTCCTAAATGAGAGCTTCAGTAGCGTTAAGACCGGTACACCATACACTTTAAGGACTGCGCAGCTGCTTCAAATGGGGACTTCATTTCCGCCAAATATATATACAATGCACTTTAAAAGCTTTGCACTAGGTTTTACTCTCTTCAACCCCTTTTTTTCTAAGTTAATCATATATATATTTTTTCTCTCTTCTTTTCTGCTTTTCTTCACACATTATTGAATTTTATTGTGTTTTAACAACGATCCATTTTAAGTCACAAAACAAAAATGTTAGAGAGAAATTTTAATGCATGATTGTAAAGGTTGTTAATTAACTGTACAATAAACTCAACTCAACTCAACTCACTATCGCTACTTCATCCTTCCACTTTTCTGATATAACTAACTGTTAATGTGTTCGCCACCAGACTGGTAAGATAGGAATACCTATGCCAGGTATAGATGCACAACCGCTTACAGAAGAGCTGCTAATTCTTCAAGAACTGGCAATGGGCGTAAGGCACTAGCAGACCAAAGGGAAGAAAATGAGTAACAGTTTACTTCAGTCCTTATCTTCTTTCCAACTTAACTGGTTTCCATTTCTATATAGTATTTACATCCCCAAAAAAGTGAAGGAAAAAATCTGACCATAAAAGAGTGCTCCTGAGTAAGAAATTGCCAAAGGAAAACTACATTAAAAACATTTACTTAGATTGATCAAGGTGTCTAAAGACACTGATTACGGGCTGCAGGGGATACAAAGTGAACCGGCTAATCTGATTTCTGTCAAGGAGCAACACGCAGAAAATTGCTTCCCTGCGTATTCACTAATTTTTAAATCCTGACCCAGACAGAAAGCAATAACGTTTACTGTTTGTCTGCAAGGCAGTTTTAATCACACCATTTATATTTCTTTTACACCACAGCACTTACTAGACTCTGCAACTCTCACCACATGACTGACTCCAAGGGGTATATCATAACGTACTGAAACATCCTAAGAGCTCCTCTCAATTAGTGTGGGAGTAATAGTCGGTGACTTGCTGTTGCTGTGTGAGGAGAAACCCTATCATGAAGCATGCCACCTCTGGTAGATGAGGGGTTTTGTCCAATTAAACGAATACTTTTTGACGTCTTAAGTTTCAAGTAATCTTTCTTTTTTCTTAGACCCTGGCAAATCTCTCCTGGCCCACCTTTTTTGTGTTTTGATTTTGTACAATCTCTTGCAGGTCATTTTAGAATACTTCAAATGCTACATTGGGCACAAAATGACTCCTGCAGAATCTGGGAAGGAGATTTTAATATTACTAAATGTTCTTTTAGTGGGAATCGTATATGCGGTTTTTCAAATCTTCAGGGGGATGATAGTGACCATTTTAATCACTTCGCATATGGTGACTCTTTGAATCAGATAACTTGATCTCAAAATGTAATCTTTGATTCTGATTATTGCCCTAACGACAATATAAGACATCCAACATTTATAGGAAGCGGTAGAGGGAGTACTATAGATTTTATCCTTTAAATTGCTGATTTGGCTTGCTATCTTTTGAAATATGAAGTTCCTCTGCTTTCCTTTAGTGACAACAATCCTATCTCTATATGTTTGAATACTAGTTGTCTAGGAGAAGAGGGTGTTTCAAATAAGCTACCTGTAAATTACTCAACAAATAAAGAGCTTGTATAAATTGGAGGTATATCAATCCTGGTAAGATTTTAAGCAATCTGGTTAGCAAGACGTCTGACAACATTTGTTGTTGTCTTTCGCCTGATAGTGCGGATTGTGGAAGGTTTTTTCAAAATTGTTAAATGTGTAGCCACTGAGTTGTCTAACAAAAAAACAATTAAAAAATACTTGTCCAATTCTTGGTTTAGCCCCAACTGTACTGCAGCGCTTAAAGCATTACAACATGCCATTATGAAAGCCCCACGGAACTTAGAGGAGATAAGAGCAGCTAGATCATTTATAAGCAAACTCTTGAACAAAGAAGGCAGGAGCCTGGGATGATCTAGAAAAAGCATCCAACTTGAGAGATCGTAGGTTAATTTGGGAGGTTGTAAATTGGCCTTTTTTACAGAAAACTCCCCAAATAGTACAGGGTGTCACATACTCGAACAGGACTGGATAACTTATATTTTGTCTCCTGTTCATGATCTGTTGGGCTGCGAAAAAGATTTTAGGCTTGATTCTGTACCTATTGATGAGGATTTGTTGGTTAAACTTATATGTCTCCCTGTTGTTAATACAGCTATTCAGTCTGCAGCTAACACTAAGGCTCCAGGCCATGTCAGGGTCCCACTTGATATTTTTAAGCATAAAATGCATCTTTGGGCACCTTTTTAAACACATGTTTTGAGGGCTGCTCTGAGAGGCAACCTAATTGAGTCATGGAGAGAGGCCACTACAATCCCAATCTTTAAAAAGGGTAATAGGAATCAGCCTGCCTGCTACAGACCAATTTCAATAATTGAATTTACCGCCAACATTTTGAGGAGGGTTAATTTAATAAAGAATTAGAGGAATGGGCTGAACTTATGTCCTTTTTCTCACCATTCCAATATGGCTTTAGATCTAATCTAGGAACGGTGGAACATGCCCTTAATCTCCATTTTATCTGGGGCAACTAAGTCAAGGCCTGGAGAGGTGCCCTTCATATGTAATTTATGGACCTATCCTGTGCCTTTGACCTTGTTGACAGGAAGACATTATGGGTTTTAATGCTTCAGGCAGGAGTAGATCCTAGTTTGTTGTATCTAATTGAGCGACTACACTGGGACACATCCCTTAAAGTGCCTTATTCATGCTCAGAGGATTGCAATAAACCCATTAAGGTGACCAGAGAAGTGAGACAAGGCTGTATTCTGGCCCCAGTTTTGTTCTTGTTTTACATTAATTCTCTCAGAAGAACTTTGGAGGCATGTATTAAAGATAGTCTGCAAATTGGTATTCATGTAGTTCGGGTTCTATTATACACAGATGATGCTGTTCTTTCAGGGTTAACACCAAGGGGTCGATTCCGATCCTGTATTTTTTTTTCCCGTACGACTCGTATCCGTATTTTTTTCAGTACGAATCGTACAAGTCACGTCCGACCCGTGAAGTACAATTCGGACGGGAAAAAGTACATACGGATCAGCCCTATCCGTACGAATCAGATCGGGAAAAGTTGTACGAGATGTACCCGGACACTTTTCCGTACGAATCGTAAAAATGCAGTCGACCGTACTAGTACGATCCAGACCGGCTTCCCGATTTACGATTTGTACGTAAAACGTCCGTCCAGTACACGGGGAATGACTTGTACATATGCAATGTCTGTGTACGCACCGTACAGTAGCAATGTTGGTGTACGCACCGTACATAAGCGATGGCGGTGTACGCATCGTACACAGCAATGGGGTTGTACGCACCGTACACAGCAATGGGGGTGTACGCACCGTACATAGCGATGGGGGTGTTCGCACCATACATAAGCGATGGCGGTGTACGCACCGTACATACCAATGGCGGTGTACGCACCGTACATAAGCGATGGCGGTGTATGCACCGTACATAGCAATGGGGGTGTACGCACCGTACATAGCGATGGGGGTGTTCGCACCATACATAAGCGATGGCGGTGTACGCACCATACATAGCGATGGCGGTGGACGCACCGTACATAAGTGATGGCGGTGTACGCACCGTACATAGCAATGGGGGTGTTCACACCGTACATAGCAATGGCGGTGTACGCACCGTACATGCACAACGCTTGGGGGTGTGTGTCTGTACGACTCGTACCCCTGTACCTTACTGAACCACGGACACTGTAAAACAGCACAAGGAGGGTCTATTCGACTCGCACAACACCACAAAACACGTCTACACTGCACAAAAAATGGAAAGGACTGACCTGGACACATCCAAACAGGCAAACAGAGTGACAAACTCACCCCCACCCCTTATAACACACCCACCAAAAATTCAAACTGAGCCACACCCACAAATGGACCAATAAAAAGGGCCCACACACACAAACCATGAGCCTTTGCAACAGACTCACTGCAGCTACAGAGCACAACAACAACAGCACCCATCCACCTTAACATATACACCTTCACACAACCTCCTTCACACATACCCCCTCTACACATTCACACCCCCACCGTCACATTCAGACCCACACACCCACAACCATCCACACCCTCGCCCTACACCATGCCCACAGACAAGAATCCAAAGTTCACAAGGGAGGAGCTGGAGATCCTTGTCAATGAAGTCATAAGAGTCGAGCCACAGCTGTTTGGAACATTGGTCAGACAGACCAGCATAGCTGAAAAATCACGCCTGTGGCAGAGGATTGTCGCTACGGTGAATGCTGTTGCACCCATCAGAAGGACCAGGAATGAATGCAAAGCCAGGTGGTACGATCTGTGGAGGGCGGTCAAGCGCAAAATGAATGAGGACTACGCCCAGAGCAACATAACTGGAGGTGGTCCGCCCCGCAGACCAGTACATTACCATCCCTGGGAGGAGAAGGTGATGGCCATGCTTCCGCCGGTGGGAGTACATGGACTCCAAGGAGTTGCCAAGCCTGGTGAGTACACAAACAACTTACGTAACATGGGGGTAATACCATCCATACCCCAACTACACCAAATGCACGCAACTACCCCCAAGCCATCACCGGCCAGAACCACAGTCAAAAATGACGCTAATGCCAATAACATGTGTATGCCCCATTGAGAAAGCAAGGCCATGCTATGTCCCATGCTACATGAAGCACCAACCCAAGAATGGATGTCCGGTATGCTGGGAGGGTGGGTGGCACAAAACGCATGTTAGAATCATAAATCAGACACAATTGCCCTCATCCCATATGGACCAGCTACATACCCATGCACCATGCGCAATGCACAGGGATTGGGAAAGTAATGACAAGATAGCTGACACTTGGCCCTGGTGTAGGCAGCAAAAGGCCCTCCTGTGACCAGTGCAAACACAAACACCAAGACACCAAGGTCAGATATCTAGGACAGGAACTCACACTCACTGTCATGGCAGCATGCTCCATGGGGGGACAGCTGCATTACCTGGGAGCCCCAGGGCCAAATCACACTACACCCACCAGCAGGCCCTGTCACACACACACCCCTTACACAAGCAGACACCACCAGGACAGGCAATGGATTTACCCACTGTCACAATGGACATGCAACACAACAAGACCAATACAGAGCCGAATAAGCATCCAAGCCAAAAATCGACATGTCAAAGACTTAGGAGAGTATATCATTCTGTCCCCCGCAACATACCCATCCACAAGTGAACATTGAGGAGAATGCTAGGCACATACAACTACCTGGAGGAACAGTGCCAACTTCAATGTGTATGAAACATGCATGTTGCATGAAACAGCATTAACATTGTCTGTCTCTCACACACAGGGCAACGTGATGAATATCCCCCCAACAATGGGGGGAAGAATCAAAGTCACAGGCTCGGGAGGAACCTGATCCCACCGGCAGCGACGCCTCTCAACACTCCGCGGATGACCCCGACCGACCTGGACCCTCTGGTGTCCAAGCCCCTGCAGAACCTGGTTCAGGACCATCTGTGCCAACCACCAGCCCCATTCCTGCCACATCCCAGGAGACACCGAGGAGCCCTGCCCGCAGTGAACAACTGAGCTAGTCTGACCAGGAGGGACAAGGTGCGGCGGGCACCCAGGAGGAGGCAGACAACACTGCCACTGCCATCCCTCAGGGGTCCCGTAGACCCGATGTGCCCACAACGGCAGGCCAGGCTTGTGTGGGCAGGGGTGGTGGGAGTGGAGGACGGTGGAGGCGAGAACCTGACCAGCCAGCTGAAGGGACCGGTATGTTACACATCCACAACATCATGGAGGCATACTGGCGTGACACCAGGGAGTTCAGCCAGGTAGTGGTGACCCTCACAGAGATCACGAACCAGCAGGCCGCGCAACACGCCAGTCAACAAGAACACCAAGGATGGATGGAGGCAAGACTGGCTGAGCTCCTGGCGGTGCAAAGGGACATAAGCCATTCACTCCGTCGGATCGCCGACAACATGGGCAACCCTCCCTGTGCCACCAGGCACAGACCACCACCAGCCACAGGGAGGGAGGAGGAGGAGGATTCGTCCGACGGAGCGTCCCAAACATCGTCAAGGCCTGCATCTGAGGGTCCCGCGAGGAAGGTGGGTCGTCCACGGAAAAGACCATGAGAGGCAGCGGCCCATCCACATCTCCCAGGTCACCTGGCCTGGCACCTGGCCTTCATGTGCGACAGCATCACCTCATTGACTGACATCATCTGCCACATGGACTTGCTGGTCACAGTCTGACCAATGATGCCAAACACTGTGGTCTGGACTCTGATGACTTCAAATGCCAAGGATCCCATCTTCCCCTGTGAACTTTGGATTCTATGGTCCCTGCATAGCACCTTTTCCTGTGCACAAATTACGCCCCAGAGCTATAAATAAAAAATTAAGACATGAAATTTTATGTTGCAGTCATTTAGCATGAGTCCACTACATACGTGTGGGGATGTGTCAAAGTATGCCTGAGTGTGGAACAAAATCCAGCCATCCATACACTTGGATCTGAGTCCGGTCGAAGACACACATGGGTCACAATGTTTCACAAAATACAGACATGGAGCCCAATACTCACCCGTGATGGCCTCAAGCTGCTGAGGGGGGGCTTGCAATACTTCTCAGACAGACCAATTTGGAAGAGTATCATGAAGGTGTAGAGGACATGGGTCATGTTGATGTGCCTGGGGAGGGAGTCCCAGGTCTGTTTGGCGAGGTGGGAGAACTATCTCCTGCATGCAGTTTTTCTGTGGATGTGATGAATGATGGCCAGGGCAAGGTGGGCTGCATGGAGTTGGGCCAACAGTTCGATGACAGACATCCAAGGTCGGTGTTGGGTCTAGGGTTGTGGACTGCCTCCTGAGTGTGGTTGAGGGGTCTGAAGGTGATCCTGCAGCACACAGTGAGCCATTGTACCTATCTCAGGTGGTCGGTGATGTGGCTGGGGCGGGGGATGTTGCAGATGAGGTGTGCGGATGCCCCCTGGATGTGGACAACTTCTCCTGCAGTTTTGCCGTTGTTCTCCGTATAGGCCTGTGCTGTAGTTGAGCCGGCTGGTGTCATGGCCCAGGGGGACGGTCTGTCTTGCCTTGGAGTGGATCCATCTGTGGGTCATTTGCAGCATGTGGAGGGTGTTGCAGCATGAGGTACAGATGGTGGTGAGTTGCATGGTAATTGTGAGCGATAGGTCCATGATGAACACCAGCTTGCGTGCGTGGCCACTGGGAGCTGGTGCGGTGCACAGACCAGTGGGACACAAGGAGTTGACCCAGCTGTAAGGGGACAATCCTCAGATGATGACCTCTGTCCTGTCCAAGTCCAGCCTCAGGTGGCTGATGTTCAGCCATTCCTCAACGGATCTCATGCCTTCTTGAAGTTTGGATCTGGCAATGGCTGGGTCTTTGGTGAGTTTGAGGAGCAGCTGGGTGTCAATGGCATACAAGATGATGATGAGGTTGTGTGCGCATGTGATGGTGGAGAGGGGGGTCATGTAGACATTGAAGATCATCACGCTGAGAGAAGAGCCCTGTGGTATGGGCCAGATGACCCCAGTGTACTACATGCTGAAGGGTGGAGGCAGACTCCCTGGGCCTTGCTGGTGAGCAACTTTCTGATTTAACCCTGGGCCCTCCTCTGGATACCAGTGTTGGAGATGTGTGAGCTGACAGTGTGGTAGCACATGGTGTAGAATGCCATTGAGAGGTCAAGGGTGGTGGCCTCACCATTGTTGAGCATGGCAAAGTTGTCGTTGGTGGTGGCAATGCTGACGGTTGCAGTGGTGTGATTGCTGGAGCAGGGTTTTCTGTTTAAACCCGAACATCAGCTTATATTTTTTGTATGTCATAATTAAAATTACTAAAGAATAATTACTAGATATTAATTTTGTCGAGTTTTCTGACTAATCAACCTTACTAATGAAAGAATTACACGTGGGAATGCAATTGCATGGCTTAAATTAATGCGTGAACTAAGTTGGTGAGCAGATTAGTTATATATGTGTGGCTAAAGTGCTATTTGTTATGTGTTTGCGCTTTGAAATAATATGCTTTAATGCTTTTTCATGTCGCAAATGGCTAGATAATTACATACACATAAGGGTATTATTGGGAATTAACACTGTATAATTATTACGATGTAGTAACGCTGTTTTGTGTTTCTTTTAATTAAGATTGTCCATTTTGGCCTATTGAAAGATGGCCGACATTTACAGCCTGCATTTGAGTAGATGAAATACGAAGAGAGGCCTCGCTGAATATGGTTGAAAGCCTGACCTCGGCCTCTGTCTGTGTTAAAAGTTTCCGTGAGGACAGCAGCTCTGGGCTCATCGCCAGCTATCCTTGGAAGAGAACAGTAGCCACAATGAACATTTTGATAAACTTGCAGTGGCTTCACTATAATTCCGGAGAAGAGCATCCATGAATGTTGCAGATTTAGTTTATGCTTCCTTCTTCCGTGTTTTTATTTTTGTGATATTCGAGAGCGGAGGTTTTTTCTAAATGTTGCGAGCTATCATCCTTTCCTGCTCGCTCTGTTCAACGGACGTTTAGAGCTTGTTTGTAACTTTTAATGTGTAAGTTTTAGTATAAATATTGTTAGACTAGAGAGGGTCTAAGGCCACTTCTTCCCGAACTTAAGCTCGAGAGGATCGATGCTGATCAAGAGGACGGCGACTCGGGAGACTCTTTGAGAGACCTGTCCTGACATTTAGCTAGAATAGGTAACTATGAGAATAATGATTTTGCTATTAGATGACTTTCATTTGAATTAATTTAGATAAAATAACCTTTGTTTGAATTACAGTGTCGGGTGGTTATTTCTTTGTCAATTTATTGAGATCTCAAATGTGTTTTTATTGTTTAAATCATGACTCAAGACAAATCAATTAGGTTGCATGGACCTCAGTTTAGATGCAGATTGATTTAGGAGTTCTCTCATATATTCAGTGTGAATAGAGTAATAGAATGTATATTGGTGTGATGGGCCCCAGCGTATGATGAGTGTATGTGCGTATGACTGTAAAATTACTCTATCCGTGGAAAAAGGGAGAATTTATAAGTTCTGATCTGCAGCAGTTTCCTGGTAGAAGTATGATGGTTTTGATTATTGTCTTGATCTGATAGATTGCTTGTACATATGCTTTGGATTTATTGATTTATCGATTGATGTTGATACATGTACTAATATTATATGTTGAAGTCGTCGTATTGAGTTATATGTAGTGTGTACGGCTTCTGGAATGTAGGGAGCTGGTGACGGTTCCGTAGTAGGGCAGAGGGAAGTGAGTGCTGCTCTCGGGAAAGACGGGATTGTTGGCCCTGTACGTATGCAGGGAAAAGCGTGTGACAATTGAAGTTGCACGTCGCATTGTCTGGTTTCGGAATCAGTGACATCGCCGTGTGTTACTACTAGCGATATATTTTCTGTATAAGAGGAGTGTGTATGGTAGCAAAGGTTATCTGTGAAACTCTGGTCTTAAGTCCCAGGAATCTGTGAGGTTTGCCGTTAAAGCTTACCGCTGGAGGAGTAATAGGTATTCTCTGAGTTTGTTTGAAGGACTGGGCAGAGGGAAGCGCTGCTTGGTTAACGTGTGCTATAATTCTGTAGCGGGACAGACTGTTTGCTGTTCTCGGGAAAGGCAGGATTCTGTGTAGATGTGCTACATTTCCTGGTATGAAAGTGCGTGAATGTATGAGCATTTAGTTGATTGTGAGACTCCTTGGAGCATTCTGGGAGGAAGCAGTTAATGGGTGCATGTTAGAAGGGCAGAGTAGAGGGACGTGCTACTGTGTCAACGAAAGTAATAATTCCGTAGTGGAGCAGAGGTAGGTGCTGTTCTAGAGAAAAGCGGGATTCTTGTGAGAAAGGTCTTTACTATTCTGTGGTTAGCGAAGCAGACAATGGAGATGTTTATATGTTGTAACTAATAGATTTGTAGAATCTGAAACAGAGTCTACCAAGAAGGCTTTGTAAAGGAGGGGTAGACGAGTGACAGGAGACAAGAGTAGAAGCGACTGCAGCGACTACTGACGTCAGAAAGACCACGCTGTGATTGGACAGTGGGTTAGAACAAGTGCTTGCGCTGTAATTGGTGCGTTGGTGTGAGCCGCGTAGGGATTGGAAGGAGTACAGGGTGACGTAGACGCTCCAAGATTGGTGTGTTAGTGTGATTCGCGCTGTTATTGGACAAAAGATCGTACAGTTGCGGAAAGGACTAGAGAGTTGTGGTAAACGCAAAAATGTATTACCAAACGGAGGAAAAGAAGAAGAAATCCTTGTTCGGTAAAATTAAAAGGTGGTTCGACAAGGATAAGAACATAATAGCTAGAGAAGGTGAATTGCTACCTCCGACAAGAACCCCTGCATCCTTCATGGTTGCGAAATATGGGTATCATACCTGTATATGGTTAGACAATTGGGCTAAGTACACTAAAGAAGATGGTGTTTTAGCATTCCCGGAACATGGTTCATTTAATTTGGCCGTGTTGAGAAATTTACGGGAAAAGATGATGTGTCTAGAGCCTAGACCAAGGCCGACACAGTTCGAGGCATTGGTAGAATGGGAAGATGAGGTGCATGAGCGAGAAAAGCAGAGGAGTGGAGATAACTATAGGTATATTTTTGGGAGGAAATATGATCGTGAAACTCATCATGATCGAATGAGGAGATGGCGAGATGCTAGTATGTCAGAGGGATTGTATCCAATGAGAACTGTTGAAGAAACGGAAGGGAGGAAAGGTACGGAAAAGGTACCTGATGCAGAATTGAGGAGGTATGGGGCTAATGACTATGAGGATGAAGTCTTAGATGACATGATCTATAAGAGACCACCTCCATATAGACCAGAACCAGAAGAGAGAACACCAGTTGCTACTCCCATAAGAGATACTTTGCGAATCGTTAAAACAGAAATTGCGACACCAGATCTGAAAAGTGGTAGCTCTTTCACGGAAAGGGAGAGAGAGAGAGAGCGATGTTGAGAGAATGCAATGGGGGATGAGAAAACAAGAGAATTAGCCAGAACCACATCTGAGTTGACTGAGAAAATTAGAGAACTGACAAAGAATCTAGAAGCTGTTACAGTGCCTGTAACCATGGGTCCGGTTATGCCTATTTTTGATAAGCAAAGAATGGGTGAAAATGGTTTGACAGTTCCCTATGTAGGAAATGGTTTGGTTGGTTCTTCGGGAGAGTCAGGAATGAGGATGGAAGAAAATCATTTGAGACAGTTGAGACATGACACATGTAGTGGAGGATCAGATGTACAACCTAATTCAGGATTGAATACTGGTTGTTTGGGAGGATCAATTTTGGAACCACAGAGGATGACAGAACAAGTGAGTACAGTGAAAAAGTCTACAGAAATAACGGCTGAGGATTTGAATGATTGGTTGAAGGTTCTCCAAAAGAAAGACAAAGATTCACAGGCAATTGATGTAGCCAGGTTGCGTATAGAATTGGAGGAACTCATAGCAGGAACAATTCCTACGGAAATGTTGAAAAATCATCATGATGGTGAGTTGTTATTCATGTGCAAGAGTATCACCTGGAGGGCTAAGAGTACGCATGATAGGTTAAAAGGAATAGCGAGTGAAATGGGAGTTGATATGGATAAGGTGAAAGCTTTGCAGAAGCCTTACCGAGTGGATTTTTCTGATAAAGATATTGAGAATCTAAATGATGTTGGCAGAACAGGGCAGATTAAAGAAATTATTTCTTTATTGCGGAAATGGGGTGATGTGGAAAAGTGGAAGGATAGATGGTACAAGAAAAGAGAAGATTCAGTGGACAGAACTTACTCAGCATTTCCCATGAGAGAAAAGGAAAAAACAGTGGATGCTTATCCTATGAGAGAGATTCCTGGAGGAGGATATGTACATGTCCCATGGACTAGACAGGATATTTTGTCATTTACGAATGATTTCCCTCGACTGAGAGAAAAGCCCGTCGAGTGGTATAGGCAGGTAGATAGGTTTGTGAAATTGTCAAAAGTGCTGTGGATTGACCTGAATAGTCTGTTTGATATAATTGTTCCAGCAGACTTGTGGGCAGAGTGTAAAATAGTTGTAGATTGGCCTGCTAAGGAATACCCAAGAGATCAGAAAACAGGAGCTCCAGACCCGGAGGTTATGAGAAAATATGAACAGGTTATTGTGTTCCTGAAGAATAAGGTACCCCCTAAAGAGACAGACTGGGTTAAGATAGATCGAACACATCAGGAAGCAAAAGAATCAGTTCATGCTTTTTATGAAAGGCTGATACTGGCTTTTAAACAGTTCAGTGGAGATGAACACCTGGGTGATAAAGATTTGAGTCATTTTGTATACAGATTTGTATATGGCTTGAGACCTGAAATCAGTGAAATGATTCGTGAGCACACAGTCGATTGGCAGAGTAAGAAGATTGATGAGATCTTGAGACATGCGAAGTACTTCAGTGATGAAATTGAGGCGAAACAAAGAAAGCTGAAGGAGAAAGCAATGTGGGCACAGGTGAAAGTTGCAGAAAGACAAGAAGCACAGCTGGTTGAACAAGCAAATAATCCAGGAAATAGGCCCAGATATGGCACAGGAAAAGGAAAGGGGAATTTAGAGGAGGCCAAAAAGAAGTTCCCATGTCACAACTGTGGACAATTGGGGCATTGGAGATCCGAGTGTACGAATCCACCATTAGTGAGTAATGAGAATAAATCATTGAATCAACAGGTGCAGAACGAGGGGTGTAATCATCAGCAGCAACAGCAGAAGGTTGTCAAGCAGCAGAATCAAGAGCCAAAACCGCCCTTGCCGCAGAATAGAGGGTCCCAGAAATATAACCAGGACTCAGGATTCTACAATGATGAGCAGGTAAACAAACCGAGACGTTCAAACCCGGTACAGCAGTACTGGTTAAAGAATGAGGGGAGTGAGTCTGAAGGGGACTACTGACGGTGCCGAAGAGAGGAGGAAGAGTGCATACTTGGAGCAACTCTAGAAATAGACCAGGCAGGACCATTTGTAGATGGGAAAATAAATGGGGAAAGTGTTACTTTTTTAGTAGACACAGGAGCGACGAGATCAACTGTCAGGTCAGCAGATATAAGAAATCTTCCTCTCTCGGATGAAGCAATCCAAGTGGTTGGTGTACCTAATACACAGATTAAGACTCGTCTTACTGAACCAGTGAGGGTAAGAATAGGGAAATTTTCAGATATGCACAGATTTGTGGTCTGTGACACTAGTCCGGTGAACTTGTTAGGTAGGGACTTATTGTGTAAAATGAATTGCACAATTTTTTGTACTCCGGATGGAATAGCTTTTGAGACACCAGATGAGGATGTCTTGTACAGGATGACTCTAGATAATAGAGAAAGTGAGATTGTTGGAACATATGCTGTGTTTAATCCAGATGATTTGCCTCAAGAGATGAGAAACACAGTAAAAGCAGCAGTTTGGGATTTTACTGGAGAGGATGTGGGATTGATGAATAATATAGATCCAGTAAAGATTACAGTGAAAGAGGGAATCACTTATCCTAATATCCCACAATACAGATTGACACCAGAAATAATTGAAGGAATAACACCTATCATATATAAGATGATTCAACAGGGTGTTTTGAGAGAGTTACTGAGTAGCCCATGTAATTCACCGATAATGGGGCTGAAGAAACCTAATGGGAAGTTCAGGATAGTGCAAGATTTGAGGAAAGTTAACAAAATTGTGGTGTCATGCTGTCCCATTGTGCCAAATCCGTCAGTGATTTTGTATCAGATTCCTCATGATGCTGAATGGTACACAGTAATTGATTTGTGCCATGCTTTCTTTTCAATTCCATTGCATCATGACAGCCAGCCGATTTTTGCATTTCGGTTTGGACAGCGTATTTTGGCATGGTGCCGAATCCCACAGGGGTATACAGAGAGTCCTTCAATATTCAATCAGTTGCTGAAAAAGTCTTTGGAGAGTTTGATCATGCCTGAAAGCTCAGTACTAGTGCAGTATATTGATGATCTGCTTGTGGCATCAAAGACACGTGAAGCTTGTGAAGTAGATACCATAGCTTTACTGAATCATCTGGCAGATGGAGGGTTAAAGGTATCTCCAGCAATATTGCAATTTTGCAAGAAAGAAGTACATTATCTTGGACATAATATTGAAAAAGGTCTGAGAAAGGTGACCAATGACAGGATCAAAATTATCAGAGGAATGAGAGCCCCAATGACCCAGAGAGAAGTAAGAATGTTTCTGGGAATGGTAGGTTATTGTCGTCAGTGGATAAGTAATTTTTCTCTGATAGCAAAGCCACTGATTAAATTGACCAAAAGTGAGGTAAAAGACCCATTGGAACTGAATGCAGAACAAATGGCAGCATTTGAAGAATTAAAGAGCAGATTATGTGAAACTCCTGCTCTGGGAATGCCAGACTATGAGAAGGAGTTCGAGCTGTACTGTAGTGAGAGAAATGGATGTGCACTTTCAGTGTTAATCCAGAAACATGGACGTCTGAGAAGGCCAATTGCGTACTTCTCATCAACACTTGACCCAGTAGCTGTGGGTTTGCCAGGTTGCCTGAAAGCAGTAGCTGCTACATGCAGAAGCTTGGAACAGAGTGAGGGTATAATAATGGGATATCCTGTAAGGGTATTCGTACCTCATGATGTGGCAATTCTTTAAACAAGAAGCAGAACTCAATATATGTCACATAGTCGGCTGACTAAATATGAGAAAATCATTCTGGGAGCATCAAATGTGACTCTTGAGAGATGTGTGAATGTGACTCCAGCAACACTTTTGCCAGATGCTGAAAATGTGAGTGTGAGAGATGATGTTGATCATGATTGCTTGGATGTGCTTGACTACTGTACAAAACCGAGACCAGACATAAGAGATCTGCCACTGCCTGAGAGTGATCATGTGTTATTTGTGGATGGATCATGTCTGAGAACAGAAGAAGGTGTGCTGAGTGCAGCATATGCGGTGTGTAAAGTTTCAGAAGTTATGGAAGCTTCATCTTTGAAAGGAGTTAGATCTGCTCAAGTGGCTGAAATGGTGGCATTGACAAAAGCTTGCAAGATTGGAAAGAATTTGAGAGTGACTGTGATGACTGATAGTCAGTACGGATTTGGAGTGGTTCATGATTCTGGCCAGCTTTGGCTACAGAGAGGTTTCTTGACTTCGAGTGGAACTCCTATAAAGAATGCTGAAGTGATTGGGAAATTGCTTGAGGCGATACAGCTGCCTAAAGAACTAGCAGTTGTAAAATGTGCTGCTCATGGACAGGGAGATGATTTTGTTACTCTTGGTAATCGGTTCGCAAATGACATAGCACAGTCTTGTGCAAAGAACAATAATTCGATTAACAAGGGAAGAGAAAAGGAAATGTCTTTTTGTTCTGTGATGTTTACTAATGTCCTGGAAACGTGGGATGAGGTGAAACAGTTGCAGGATGAAGCAGGAGATGAGGAAATGAGAGATTGGATCAAAGCAGGTTGTGCTCCAAGAGAAAAAGATCATGTTTGGATCTATAGAGATGGGAGACCAGTTATGCCAAATTCCATATTGTCAACAATGGCAAGAATGTATCATGGCCAGGGTCACCTGGGGAGGGGGAGCAACCTTTACAACGCAACTTTTACAACGCACTACACTTACAACGCATTTTTTACAATGCAAAATCCATTACAACGCATTCCATTACATAGCATGACACTACAACGCATTTTTAAAAACTACCTTTACAACGCATTCCATTACAACGCCTACCATTACAACGCATAATATTACACTACACTATCCAACACTTACCCTACTGTTGCACCCCCTGGAGTTAGAATAGTAATTTTTCCCCTATACTATCCAACACTTACCCTACTGTTGCACCCCCTGGAGTTAGAATACTAATTTTTACCCCTATACTATCCAACACTTACCCTACTGTTGCACCCCCTGGAGTTAGAATAGTATTTTTTACCCCTATACTATCCAACACTTACCGTACGGTTGCACCCCCTGGAGTTAGAATAGTAATTTTTACCCCTATACTATCCAACACTTACCCTACTGTTGCACCCCCTGGAGTTAGAATAGTAATTTTTACCCCTATACTATCCAACACTTACCCTACTGTTGCACCCCCTGGAGTTAGAATAGTAATTTTTACCCCTATACTATCCAACACTTACCCTACTGTTGCACCCCCTGGAGTTAGAATAGCAATTTTTACCCCTATACTATCCAACACTTTCCCTACTGTTGCACCCCCTGGAGTTAGAATAGCAATTTTTACTCCTATACTATCCAACACTTACTCTACTGTTGCACCCCCTGGAGTTAGAATAGCAATTTTTACCCCTATACTATCCAACACTTACCCTACTGTTGCACCCCCTGGAGTTAGAATAGTAATTTTTACCCCTATACTATCCAACACTTACCCTACTGTTGCACCACCTGGAGTTAGAATAGTAATTTTGACCCCTATACTATCCAACACTTACCCTACTGTTGCACCCCCTGGAAATAGAAAAGTAATTTTTACCCCTATACTATCTAATACTTACCTTAAATGCAATTTACTATTATGCGTTGCAATGGTATGCGTTGTAAAGGTAGTTTTTAAAAATGCGTTGTAGTGTCATGCGTTGTAAGTGTAGTGCGTTGTAATGGATTTTGCGTTGTAAAAAATGCGTTGTAAGTGCATGCGTTGTAAAAGTGTGCGTTGTAACGACATACATCCCCTGGGGAGGGATGCCATGATTAGGTCTTTTAAACAGACCTGGTACAATGCAAAGTTCAGGCTGATTGCAGAAAGCATCTGTCAAAGATGTTTGATTTGTCAGCAGTTCAATACTGGAAAGAAAACTGTGGTGAGCCTGGGAACAATAGGCAGAGAAGGAGGTCCTTTTACCAGGATGCAAATTGATTTCATTGAAATGCCACAGGTCAATAGATTGAGGTATGTTTTAGTGGTAGTCTGTTTGTTCTCAAGGTGGGTGGAAGCCTATCCGACTAGGAGAAATGATGGAATAACAGTGGCCAAGTTATTGTTGAGAGAGTTGATTCCTAGGTACGGGTTCCCAGTGACAATTGAGTCAGACAGAGGGGGACACTTCTACAATGAGCTCATGGGTTTAATTTGTGAAGCATTGAGCATTCAGCAGAAGCTACATTGTGCATACAGGCCAGAGGCTTCTGGTGTTGTTGAACAGATGAATGGCACAATCAAAAACAGAATTGGTAAGATGTGTTTAGCCACTGGAATTAAATGGCCTGATGTCTTGCCTCTAGTGCTAATGACTATTAGATCTACTCCAGATAGAACTACGGGGTTGAGTCCACATGAAATATTGATGGGACGAGCAATGAGACATGCATTCGTGCCTGTCAACAAATTGATGACAATAACTGATGACATGATTTTGGATTACTGTAAAGGCCTGGCTGACGCAGTTCATTCTGTGTTTCACCAGGTTGGAGAAGACGCCACCACACTTGAAAAGAAGCAAGCCCATGATCTAAGTCCAGGGGACTGGGTGAGAATAAAAGTGCACAGAAGAAGAAATTGCTTGGTTCCAAGGTGGGGAAGGCCAAGACAAGTCATTCTGACTACGACGACTGCTGTGAAGTGTGCTGGAGTGAAAAACTGGGTACATGCGAGTCATACTCTGAGAGTTCCAAATCCGAAGGATGGGACTGGGAAAGAGTACTTTGAAGAGTCAGATTCCAGTGATGATGCAGACACTGAGACAGTGAGAAGAAAAAAGAATCCTGAAAGGGGGGAAGGAGAAAGAGAGTCAGGTGATTCTTTTTTCTTACCAAGAGAGGCTTCAAGAGGAACATTGAGAACCTCGGAGGAGAGTTCAGATTCTGGAAAGGTGCCTGAAGTTTCAACGAGCAGTGAAAGAGAAAAAGAGAAAGAAAGAAGAGAAAAGAGTAATTCCGCAGAAACTACACCTGAGTCAGATGAAGAGATTGAGGATCTACCTGAGATTACTCCTGAGGAAGTAGGGTCAGAAGAAGATAGAGAGGGACAGATTGCGGAAGACCCCCAAGGAGGTGTAGGGAACATTCCTGATAAGCTAGGTGAAGGGGCAAGTAGACAGCAAGAAGATTGCGTGTCGGAGACCCGAGGAGGGACAGTAGTAGGGAAATCTCAATCGGTGGAGAAGAAGTCTGTGGAAAGAGAGAAAATCGTTGATGAACCAGAGGCAAATGAGACAGAATCGGATGAGAGTGAGAATGAGAAACCAGAGGGTCAAGTTCTGAGAAAGAGAACTTGGATTGGAGAAAGAAATAATAGAGAAATGAAACAGAAAAGGAGTGTAAAGGGAGATCTTTGGCCTAACAAGATAAAGAGGCTGAGGTATCGACTGACACGAGCGAGTTCATCGAAAGCTGAACAGGTGAATGAGGTGTCGAGTCAGAATCAAGCAAACGAGGAAGAACAAAAGAAATCAAAGGAACCAGAGGAGATCAAGAGAATCAGAAAGCCCAACCAGAAGTATAGGTCACCGGAATGGACGTATGTGGCACTGTCTGAAGAAGAAGAGGCAGAAAGTCAAGGAAATCCAGAGGGGACCTTACGGGAAGTGGTTGAGGAGGAGAAAACTGTTGGAGTCCTGAAAGTTATCTTGACTGACATTGGAGAAGAGTCAGATGCTCAGGATATTGAAGATCTGATACAATTTGATGTTGCTGAAGAAGAAGTGAAAAGTGATGAAAATCCAAATTGAGTGAACTGAAGGAGTCACTTGGAGAAGAGTGGAAAAGAAGAAATCTAAAAATTAACGGATTGAAATAATCTAGTGTTCTAGAGATTCAGTAGTGGAGTAGTAGAGGCTAAGTCAAAAGACACAGCCAAAGTAGTAAAATGGCTAACACAGAGAATAATCAAAGTAGATGTGCCTTTCTGAAAAGATGGTGTAGAATGTGCTGCTGCTGTACAGGATTAGTAATGCTACTATGGAGTGTACTTGCTTTATTAGTTACTTTTAGAGTTACAATAGACACTTTTGGAATACATACTGAGAATATGACTAACATAGAGAAGAGTTAACAAAAAGTAGTGCCAACTAGAATTAGTAACATATACATACATAAGGATAGGTCAATTAATGATTTTTCTAGCAATGTTTTTTCAAAATTATTGTATGAATACGTAAAGACAATGGAAGTAAGGGATTGCTATGTCTGTATGCAATTGCCTGCATCCGTTTCAGAGGGAGTTACTTATCATCATCTTCCGGCTACGTATGGAATTTCATGTAGTGTGTTAAGTAGTATTTTTTATCTATTAGGGAAAATAGATTATGAGATGTCTAATAAGGAGAACATTTTTGGACAATTGCCTATGAATAAAAAAATGAATCCTGCTAAAGAAGCTAACATTTTTGGTGAGATTTTTATTGAAACAGAAGAATTAACATTAGATTACATTTTTAGAAACAATTTAACCTGTAGTTTTAAAGAAGAAGAGAAAGCTTTCTTGGACATGGTAGAGAAAAGGAGAGTGAGCATGCATGAAAAGGCAGGAGGATACAAAATGAGTGAGACAGTGTGGGACATTGAAATAGGAAAGGAGTTGAAGAATGGGGCCAGTCCAACTTTCGCTTTAGATGCACCACAGAAGGGTAAACTATGCATTACCAGAAGGAAATCCCAATATGATTATCATTTTGTTGGGACTAGTGAGTGCCATGATACATATTTTATTGCAACAGGATGGGGATTCAAAGGAGGAGAAGATCCAGTTTTCCCGGGAGTGTATTATATTTGTGGGAACAAGGCTTATTACAGGTTGCCTGACCATTGGTATGGCACATGTTATGTTGGCCTGGTCTTTCCAAAGATTTTCCATATAGATAAAATAGAAGATGCAGAACAGATTAATCTACTAACACGCTTTAAGAGAGAAACTTGGTCAGAAATTGTAGGAGATATTTTTGGAGCTTTGATTCCAGCAGTGGGAATTTCATTAAATGCATATGGAATTCGGAAGCTGTCAACAGTGGTGGATCGCTTATCGACGAGCACCGCTGGAGGGTTTCTATTGGTAAATACGGAGATGGTTGCCTTACGCGCCATGTCTATGCAAAATCGACTTGCCCGTGATATTCTATTGGCCAAAGAGGGTGGAGTCTGTGGAATGCTGAAGGTTCAACATTGTTGTACTTACATTCCGGACGAAAGCAGAGATCTAAAGGTCTATATCAAAAATATTACTGATTTGCACGAAGAATTAGTACCACTGGAAGCTGAAAGTATCTGGACTAAAATGGCTAATAAGATGATTGCTGTTAAGAATTTTATTGCTAAGATAGGTAGTACCATTTTTGGTAAAATATTATTTCCATTGACATGTGTGATTGTTGCTTTATTGATTCTTAGATTAGGATGTTTATGTTGTAAATACAGAAGAAGTAAAAGGAACATAATGAGAGTAAATACTGAAAAGAGACAAAAGAGGTCAAGGAGAGACCCACAAGAAATAGAATTAGAAGAATTTAGAGAGAGCATGTACTTAGAAACCAGAAGAGATGATGAAAGAGAAACTGGTGTATAATGTAACACAAAAAGACATTTGAATTTCTCCTAAGAAATGGGAACTAAATTTTTGGGGTTGGATTTTTGTGGTGATAATATATCACCAAAGGGGGGATTGCTAGAGCAGGGTTTTCTGTTTAAACCCGAACATCAGCTTATATTTTTTGTATGTCATAATTAAAATTACTAAAGAATAATTACTAGATATTAATTTTGTCGAGTTTTCTGACTAATCAACCTTACTAATGAAAGAATTACACGTGGGAATGCAATTGCATGGCTTAAATTAATGCGTGAACTAAGTTGGTGAGCAGATTAATTAAATATGTGTAGCTAAAGTGCTATTTGTTATGTGTTTGCGCTTTGAAATAATATGCTTTAATGCTTTTTCATGTCGCAAATGGCTAGATAATTACATACACATAAGGGTATTATTGGGAATTAACACTGTATAATTATTACGATGTAGTAACGTTGTTTTGTGTTTCTTTTAATTAAGATTGTCCATTTTGGCCTATTGAAAGATGGCCGACATTTACAGCCTGCATTTGAGTAGATGAAATACGAAGAGAGGCCTCGCTGAATATGGTTGAAAGCCTGACCTCGGCCTCTGTCTGTGTTAAAAGTTTCCGTGAGGACAGCAGCTCTGGGCTCATCGCCAGCTATCCTTGGAAGAGAACAGTAGCCACAATGAACATTTTGATAAACTTGCAGTGGCTTCACTATAATTCCGGAGAAGAGCATCCATGAATGTTGCAGATTTTGTTTATGCTTCCTTCTTCCGTGTTTTTATTTTTGTGATATTCGAGAGCAGAGTTTTTTTCTAAATGTTGCGAGCCAACATCCTTTCCTGCTCGCTCTGTTCAACGGACGTTTAGAGCTTGTTTGTAACTTTTAATGTGTAAGTTTTAGTATAAATATTGTTAGACTAGAAAAGGGTCTAAGTCCACTTCTTCCCGAACTTATGCTCGAGAGGATCGATGCTGATCAAGAGGACGGCGACTCGGGAGACTCTTTGAGAGACCTGTCCTGACATTTAGCTAGAATAGGTAACTATGAGAATAATGATTTTGCTATTAGATGACTTTCATTTGAATTAATTTAGATAAAATAACCTTTGTTTGAATTACAGTGTCGGGTGGTTATTTCTTTGTCAATTTATTGAGATCTCAAATGTGTTTTTATTGTTTAAATCATGACTCGAGACAAATCAATTAGGTTGCATTGACCTCAGTTTAGATGCAGATTGATTTAGGAGTTCTCTCATATATTCAGTGTGAATAGAGTAATAGAATGTATATTGGTGTGATGGGCCCCAGCGTATGATGAGTGTATGTGCGTATGACTGTAAAATTACTCTATCCGTGGAAGTAGGGAGAATTTATAAGTTCTGATCTGCAGCATGATTACTGTGGAAGATGGTCTGGTGCCGTTGCCTGGAGATGGTTGCATGGAGGAAAATTGTCATTTGCTTGTTGAGTGTTTTCCTGATGAAATTTGATGGGTAGGGAAGCAGGGTGATGTACCAGAAGATCCTGCGGTACTGCCGTCCGTTGTTTAAGAAGGGCCTGGGTCTCTGCATGCCTCCTGCACCCATGGAATGTGGCAAACTCAAAGGAGACATTCAGGACGCGCTGGACGTGGGCTTCAAGGATGTGGAATGATGTGGTTTAGATGTTGTGTGGGAAGGGGCCTGATGGAGAGCCAGAGTGTATGTTGCACATGAGCCAGGTTGTGTCATTGCTGCTGATGGGAGTCCATAACCTGATGGTGGTTTGTCCTGCGGATAATAGTGCTGTCTGCCTCTGGGTGCCAAGGCTGTCGTGAATGCCCATGAGCTTGCAGTGGTACAAAGTTGCAAGGGATGTGATCTGCCTTGCAAGGGTGGGGTGTCTTGGATGGAGATCTGCTGTCAGTTCACTCACAATGCTGATGAGCTCCTTGATGTCGTGTGTTTGGGTGTCTCGGCACTATCTGAAGGATCTCCACTTGTCCTTGCTGATGATATGGTGATGGCTGTGTGTGGTGTTTACCAGGGCTGTAAGGCAAATGATGGCTCTTTGTGTTGCAAGGTTTGCACAAGAGTCTGGCTAAGTCTGTAGGAGTCCAGTAGGTCTGCCTTGTCCCAGGTGCCTTAACTGTTGTTGTGCTTCACAGGAAAGTCCGTCAATGTGGCAAGATTGTTGGATCAGTTGCTGATTCAGTGCGGGAGATGGCAGGGTGTGGCGGGGGTGTTGTTTTGAGTGTCCCACACAGCTTGTCTGTGGTGACTTACATCAAGCATCTTTGGGGGATCGGTAGCGGGGTGTGGGGCAGTGTGTTGCTTGTCGGAGACGTGGATTCAAATGTTGATGGACCAATGATGGATGGTGGGGTGGTTCCCCTCCAGCAAGAAGTGACTGGCCCCCAGCCGCATGAAGCCCGTGGAGGTGAGGGCGTGCGTGCAGATGTATGTGTTGATGGCTTAGCGGAATAGTGGATGTAGGCCTGCAGATCTGTAGGGGAGTGTTACACTGAGGGTTGCCATGGAGTTGCTGCAAACCCGGATTTGTGACTCTGAGGGTGAACTTGTGAATAAATAGCAATTCTTTCCCCGGGCTTGGTGTTGCCGTCCCTGCGGGTGGTCTTGTATCCGTGTGAGATGGCAATGAAGACGTCATGTGCTGAGGATGCTTTTGTCCAGGTTACAGTCATGAAGGTGATGTGTGGGGCTGTTGTGTTGAGGAGGTAACAGAGTCCAATGGCGTGCTGGTGGACAGAGCGGGTGTGGAGTAGGAGGCCCATCACCTGGTTGTTCTGACAGGGTCTTGTAGGCTGGGCAGCGCTGTGTAGGCAGTTGGAGTAGCACACTCAGCATGTGAAGGTGTTGTGTGTGTGCTTAGGGGTTGCCTGATAGCAGGAGGATGATTGTCACAATGACATTGCTTGGAGAGTGGCTGCAGCATGAGCCTGTTTTGTGACGTGGGTCATGCAAAGACTAGAGGGTCGTGCACTGTGCATGTTGCAGGCGCAGACATTCCTGCCTTTGGCACGGCGCTGGGGCTACAGTGGCACAGAAAAGCTGCTGCCTGCATTTTGAATGGGTGGGGGGGAAGGGCAGAGCATTTTTGAGGCGTGGGGGTTGCAGAATCAGGGCACTCGGTGGGGCGGTGCCACAGGTGAGGCAGCAGCAGGCGGAAGGGTTTAGAAATTAGGCTAAAAGTAGCACACAAAGACAAGGTCTGAAAGGCACAGTGCAACAGGTGTATGTAAAGGAAGGAGTGTCAGGTTACTCATGGGTCACTACGAGAAAATGTATGAAGAATCACCATAAATTACAGCCACTGGATCAGGCAACAAAATGCAGGGATGCGCAAAGGACACACACCATCAGCAGGCGTTCACGTCCCGTTGTGGGGAGCAACCTGCACAAATACATACACAACCAGGTACTTCATGCACAATAGAGACCATTAGCCATAAAGCACTGCATGCATGTTGCCAAAGTACACATACAAACAGATGCTCAATCTTTGACAATTATGCCATCGATGACGCATTCAAACTGTTAAGAGAACTGCAGTGACAGAGATGAGGCACTTTGGATTGTGCTGACACATACACACACAAAGGGATATGCATCCATATTAACAGACTCACAGGTCAATTGACAGAACATGTGGGACATACGCTGGACACCCCCTTCACAACACGGATGATGTCAATCCCAATGAACTGGCACACAAGTCAAGGGGATGAGCCTAACATATCCTGCTGCACACGGAGAGGCTGTAATTCCCCATGGAGCCTGTTGTTGTGATGTCCCCCACTATGTCCACCCGTAGCATCTGCAATGTTTCAGAGGCAAGGTTTACACACATTGATGCCTTCATCAGACGCCACACTCCACTACAGATGACTGTCAAGAAGGGTGACTATCATGTCATGGGAGTGATGCTACATGTGATATGCTCCATGGTGAGAAGACATGTATGCATGGTACCACAACATGCACAGAAGCAGTCCCCAAACATTCCAAACCCGTACCACCACAAAAAATCCTTGCTGCAAACCTTACCAAGACTGACCTTTCCACACGTCCATGCATGGAACACTGATTCAGCACACGTTGCAATCCTCAGGAATAGCAGGAGGACAACGATTACACGAGCAGACAACAGGCACAAAATACCTGGGAATGACAGACACACAAGAAGTCACCTAAAACAATTATCACCGCACACATGGACATTTACCAAACATGAACCATGTTTGACACATGTAAATTGCAAAGAAAGTCTCGCCGCAAAACTGTGTGGCATGACATCATCACTCAAGTGACACATCAGGACACACATCCAAGTCACTTTGAAGTCAGTCAGCTGGACACACACATTGCAACACATGCCACTCAATGCTACAAGCTTGCACACTCATACCCAGTGACTCACCATTATGAGAAGAAGTTGCGTATGAGCTGACTCCGGATATCATCCTCCTTCTCCTCCTCATCACTAGCCTCGTGAGCAAGCCCTTGATCCTCCACGGGTGGATGTTCCTGCTCATCCAGATGCAGGATGAGTGGCACTGCCTTCTCAACTGCCATGTTGTGCAGCATGCAGCACACAAGGAAGATTCAGCAGACCTCTTCCGGGGCATAAGGGAGGGACCCGCCTGTCTTGTCCAGGCACCGGAATAGACTCTTCAGGAGGCCAAACGTCCTCTCAATCACCCCCCTGGTCCGCCCGTGTGTATTGTTGTACCGGTGATCTGCAGCTGTTCTTGGGGTGCGGAGAGGTGTCATTAGCCATGGCATGTTGGGATATCCAGAGTTCCCTACATGGGTACATCATGTAAAAAAGTGGGTCAGGAGATGCCGTAAGAGCCAAAGATACCGCAACACACAGGACAAACAGAGTATACCCACCAACAAGACATGCTCCTTCGTTGTGCAGCCGTAGCATCATTTGTGGCACCCTGCTACGCCTCATGATGTAGGCATCGTGTGCTGATCCTGGAAAACGTGCACAGACATGGGAAATCAGCATGTTAGCAAGACACACCACAAGGGCATTTATCGAGTGGTAATGTTTTCTATTGCGATAGACTTGTTCCTGTGCCTGTGGTGGTACCAAAGCCACATGTGTACCATCAATGGACCCAATGACATGGGGCATCTCTCCCAGGGCATAGAAATCACCCTTGACATCTGTCAACTCCTCAGGAGTAGGAAATGTGATGAATTCATCAAGGTGCTCCAACATGGCTGCTAAAACATCACTCAGAACACGGCTGAACATTGTCTGTGACATGCCACCAACATCAGCTATGGTGAATTGAAACGTACCTGTGGCAAAAAAATGTAGGGCTGCCATCACCTTCATCTTTGGGGCCAGCGCAGTAGGATACCTGTGTCGCGGTTGGAGGTGTGGTGCCAGCCTGTCGGTCAAGTCCTCAATCAACTGTTGAGTGAATCTGTAACATCAGATGCAGGCACGTACCCTCATGGCACTCAAGTCTGGTATTGGTCTTGGGACCGGCGGTGCCCTGCAAGACATTGGTTGTAAGAATGAAGATTGAGAGTCTGCCAATATCAATGTCAATGAACATAGCACATGCTACACTGCTAATACACATCAGGTAACTGTGGAGTCGGGTGTGTGCAATACATACAGGACACATATGCCAGCTTGCTGGCACTCCTATAAAAAGCCAGATACACCTGTTGATTGTCAAGTCAACATGACATGCCCTGAAATGATTTGTGGGCCAGTCTGAGTGAAGAGCCACAGATATCACCGGAGTGACACACAACCACATAGCTGCATTGGAAGGATGGATGGATGGAATGTCAAATGTACATATCAAACACAGTGCGATGAAGGGGTACACGTGACAACACAAAGACACAGCCATTGAGACAACGCACACATGTATGACTGGGAAAATATGATGTCCGATGCACACAGACTGTGGGAATCCACATGTGGCATGGTGTGCGTAGATGTGTTCCATGCACATCTCCACACAGACTCCTGTTGGATGCACCAACAGCAGATGCAATTGACGGGACACTGACATCAAGCTCATGGGAACACATGACACACACCTGACATAGTCCCAAAGGGGCATGCTGATCGTGACATGTCAGTTGATAGAGTGTCCCTGTCCCTGGCATCAGGAGACAGGTGCGTATGTTGATGACTGTGCCATCCCACTGCTGCTGTGCATGACACAGTTGGACTACAGACACACATGTGGCAAGTGTCAAGGTGATGTGTGCCACATAGTGCCCCATCACACATGACATGTGTCCACAGGTCATCACACATCAATTGTGCAACTAGATGAGATGACCTGTGCAATATCACTGGCTAATACACCTAGGGCCTGCACATGAAAGTATGCAATGACAAGTACTTGATGGACATCCTTGTGCGACTGATAGCCCTCCATTCCTGGCATGTGTACGCCTGCATTACCATTGTAAGCATGTGAAATGCGTACCCGTCCCTGAACGCACTAGTAGTACATGTGCGTGTACTACTAGTGCCATCCCCTTATGGGTATGCACTAGTAGTACACGTACGTGTACTACTATTGCGATCCCCTTATGTGTACTACTAGTGCGTACACGTACGTGTACTACTATTGCGATCCCCTTATGGGTACGCACTAGTAGTACACGTATGTGTACTACTAGTGCGTACACGTAAGGGGATCACAATAGTAGTACACGTACGTGTACTACTAGTGCGTACCCGTAAGGGGATCGCAATAGTAGTACACGTATGTGTACTACTAGTGCATACACATACGTGTACTACTATTGCGATCCCCTTACGGGTACATACTAGTAGTACACGTATGTGTACTACTAGTGCGTACCCGTAAGGGGATCACACTAGTAGTACACATATGTGTACGCACTAGTAGTACATGTACATGTACTACTAGTGCGTACCCGTAAGGGGATCGCAATAGTAGTACACGTACGTGTACGCACTAGTAGTACACGTACGTGTACTACTATTGTGATCCCCTTACGGGTACGCACTAGTAGTACACGTACGTGTACTACTACTGCGTACGTACATGTACTACTATTGCGATCCCCTTACGGGTATGCACTAGTAGTACACGTACGTGTACTACTATTGCGATCCCCTTACATGTAAGCACTAGTAGTACATGTACGTGTACTACTAGTACGTACCCGTAAGGGGATCGCACTAGTAGTACACGTACGTGTACGCACTAGTAGTACACCTACGTGTACTACTAGTGCGATCCCCTTATGGGTACGCACAAATTTTACACGTACGTGTACTACTAGTGCGTACCCGTAAGGGGATCGCAATAGTAGTACACGTACGTGTACTACTAGTGCGTACACGTACGTGTACTACTATTGCGATCCCCTTACGGGTACGCACTAGTAGTACATGTACGTGTACTACTAGTGCGTACACGTAAGGGGATCGCAATAATAGTACACGTACGTGTACTACTAGTGCGTACACATAAGGGGATCGCAATAGTAGTACACGTACGTGTACTACTAGTGCGTACACGTACGTGTACTACTAGTGCGTACACGTACGTGTACTACTATTGCGATCCCCTTACGGGTACGCACTAGTAGTACATGTACGTGTACTACTAGTGCGTACACGTACGTGTACTACTAGTGCGTACACGTACGTGTACTACTATTGCGATCCCCTTACGGGTACGCACTAGTAGTACACGTACATGTACCACTAGTGCGTACACGTACGTGTCAAACGCACTGTACAACAGGTGCCGTAGGGGTACGTTTGAAACGCACAGTACCTGTGTGTGGATTTAAAATTTACATAGGGGACACATAAGGGACAAGTGTTAGGCCATAAATGCATGCTGGTTGTCATGGATACTGAGTTTTCAGTTGAAATTTGTCCATCAGGTGTCCTGGAAAAGTCAGTTGGCCACAAAATACAATGTTGCAAAGTCGTTGTTGACTTGACATGATGCTCAAAGTTTGAACGATACAAATGATGTCACTGGTGTATGTTTAAAGGGATTGGAGTAAACGTGCGATGCAAATGATTCAGACCAATCACTATGTACTCCTCAAAATGAATGCCCCTCAGCAAGACAGATATAAGGCAGCCAGCACCCATGAGAGGGCACTTGCTTGCACAACTCAAGAGTCAACAACACTGCTGATGTCTCTGCTACCTCTGGCCATGTCGCGTACTGTGGAGAGGGCCCAGCCATTCACCCAGGAGGAGAATGAAGCCTTGCTGGACGTCCTCCTCCCACAGTACACCAGCCTGTATGGGAGACCAGGGGAGCAGGTGAGTGCTGACTCCAATACCTTTGCCTATGCACCTGTTGTGTGAAAGTCAATATAGTGTCCAGGTGGGACACACATGCAATGTTGTTTAGAGTCTCTAATGCAGAGCATGATGTAGTTCCTGTGTGCACTCCTCACTTGCATAGTGCTTAAAGTGACTTTCACTGCATAATGCATGACACATTCAGCCTGGCAAATCCTTGGTGGCTTTTGTTCCTGTTGTCCTGAGGTGATTCAGTGGTCCCCCCGGTGTTACAGGTGACTGTACCCACACATGTGTATGAGTTGAGTGGACCTGTGGTGAGAGTGTCCACATGATGTGTACGGCCTCATGGACATTGATGTGTGTGAATGTTCCTTGTCATGTGGGTGAGTGTCTATGTGAAGTGTTGCACCACAGCTGCATGGTGGAGGCAACAGATCTACCCATCTGATGTGACAAGTAAGCCGTGCTTTGAGTCTGACTTGCATAGCTATCACAACACCTGTGACTCCCCACTGGCAAATGAGTGAGGGTTGTATCCGCTGTTGTCAATGACAGGCAAGTGATCTGTGCCTGGGTGTGTCTGTCTAGTCTGCTGAGGGTGCGTCAGTGGAGTGGGACATGTGACTGCTTGGCACATGCTGGCCATCAGCCTGCTGTTGCATGTGCTGCACAGTGTGTGGCATGATCAGTGAGTGTGTTGCACCCCTCATGCCACCTGTTGACTTTCAATGCCATGTAGTGCATTGGCGCTTGCACACAGGGCTATTTCTTGTTGTGAATGAGGCAAATCATGTCAGCATCCTATGCCCTGTTCAACATTTCAAAGATGTTCTAATGTGTGTCTCTGGGACATGGAGCAGGTGTATATATGTAGTGTCACTTTGTCATCCTGACAGGTAACTGCCTACGAGAAGGAGGTGATCTGGAACAACGTCGTCAGGGCCGTGAGATCTGCGGGGGAGCGTAGTCGGCAGCTGCCCCAGGTGCACAAGAGGTGGCAGGACATCCAGTGCTGGACCCGGCGGATCGCCCGGGTCCAGCTGGGGATCGACAGTCCTCGCCCCCACGGTGGCTGCCGACGCCTGACCCCCCACATGAGACGTGTCCTGGCGGTGGTCTTCCCTGACCTCGATAGGCAGTTACAGGAGAGACTGCAGCAAGAAGGGGGTAGGTACATGGCTTTTGGTCGTGTCATGTGTCTCCTGCTTTTGAAAGTGCTCTTTCGCATGAATACACTCCCAGAGTTGATATGTGCAGTGCTTTTTCTGTTCCCCATTGTCACCTGGGGCTCTTTTTCATCCCTTCCCCTCCTTGACATGTGTCCCCTGGTCTGTGTGTAATCCCATTTGCACATGGTCATCTAGGGTGCCAGTGAATCTAAGTGCACATAGCTTTCTGCATCATGTTGGAGGGTGGTCTGTGACTTGTGTTGGTACCTTGCCTGTGCCATGACCTGTTCACTATGTTGGGGGTCCATATTGGTTGTCACTGATGATGATTCTCAACATAGGAGAGTGAGCTTTCAACTGAACCCCCTTGCAGCATGCATGACCAATGTAGTGGCCTCAGACATGATGTGCATGAGTGGGAGATATGCATAGTGCTATGACGGTTGAACATGGTACAGTCAGCTCATTCCAGGACCACCGAGCAGTGTGCCCACTACAGTCCCCTGAGACACCCTGGCCTCCTAATCATGTGTGTCATCCAACACTGTGCACATTCACTGTGGGTTCAGCATAGGTCTGCCTCTGTGGCATTGTTACCTGGCCTAGTTTGTAGTTTTTCAAATGTGTTCTACATGTGTCCACTGGACAGGGATACACCATTTTGCTTGTGCATACTCACACTGGGCAGTGCCTGTGTGGCTATTCACAACAATCTGTTGATGGTTGTTTGTCACAGATATGTGTTGCCAGCCCCACGAGCTGATGTTGTGTCAATGAAGCAAGTTTTCAAGCACAGTTATTGTAACCCTGAATAAGAGGTGTCACTTCTTGATCTGTATCAGTCACATTGACTCAGGTATGGGGGGGGGTGCGGGAGGGGCATACATGTGCAACCCTGATTTTTCATTGCTAGGTCTGACTTGTGTGTGAGAATTGGCTGTACAGAAAATCAATGTGCAGTGCCCCTGTGATGGTGGCCAGTGCTTAATGTTCGTGCTTTGCAGGCTGTGTCAGTTTTTTACAAACATGTATCGTGCTCATACATTTTTGGCACCTGTGTGTGGTTCAGATGCAACGCAGTTTTGACTTTGTGTGCTGACATCTGTGTGTACATTCTGGCTTGCCAGGAGGGTGTCTCCACAGTACAGCTAGGCTTTTTTTCAAACCAATTGCAGGCCCATTAGCTTATGCATTGTCCTGGGTGTGGACATGTGTGCCACTCCAGATGACAGGCAGTAGGTCATATGTGTAGCCAACTGTGTAATCAGGTGACGGATAGCCATGTGACAAATGACATAATTCAAGTTGTCACTCTAAATAAATTGTACCTTGGCACTCACAGCACTTGTCAACAGTTCTTCATGTTTTAAATGTGGTAATTTGATGATTTGTGTTAAAAAAAATGATGTGCCTGCATGAAAGATATCTCCCAAGGAAGTGCACACCAAACGGCATTTCCACTTTCATTGAACACATTGGCACCTTTTCAAAGAGGCCACTGTTAGAATAAATTGGTGTTGCAGATTCTCCATATACATGTTCCCACTGTGGTCTGGATTTTGTGAGACTCCTTTGTTGTTGGTGATAAGAACTAACGAGTGTCAAGACATCAAGACCTCCGTGGGCACATGTATATGTACTTTCTGCAACACCATTTATTTCTAACTGTGGCTTCTTAAAAAAGGTGTCAGCTTCTTCAATTACAGGGTAAATGTACTTTTGTGTGCACTGACTTGTGCAACATATTTCATCCAGGCACATGAGTGTTCTTTTCACGAGATGGCGAATTTCCACATTCAAAACATGTTGATTGTGTAAAGTATTGTGAGTCCCAAGGTGGTGAACACCCTAAATATCGATTCCAAAATATCGACTGCCCAGAATATCGAAGTTAAAATATAGAGTGGACAGAATATCGAATTATCAAAATATAGATAGGTCAGAATATCGAAATTGGGGTACGAAATATTGATTTCCATAATATAGAATTTAAAAATATAGAATTCCATAATATCAAACTTTAAAATATAGATTACCATAATATAGAATTTAAAAATATAGATATCTATAATATCGATTTTTTTTTTAGTGTTATGTATGGTAGTATATGTGTTAAAATTATGTATTATTTTTGTAATGTATGTTTAATTTATTTAAACTAATGAATGCTATGTAATTTAATTTTTGTGCAATTTAATTCTGCAGCGGGTTGTGGGTTTAAAGGGGAATAGGGTGGGAAGTAATTTAATTATGGTTAATTAAATATTAATTATATTTATATGTTCTGATAATTAATTGATTGATAATTAATTATTAATTGGTAATTAATTTTTATTAATTGGTAATTAATTTATATTGATTGATTTATTGATAATTATGTTAATTGTATTTTTTATTAGTAGGAGTGGGTTGTGAGTTTGTAGGGGAATTGGGTGGGAAGTAATTTAATTGTAATAAAGTAAATATTAATTTTTGTATTTATGTGTATTGATAATTAATTGATAATTAATTATTAATTGGTAATTCATTTGTATTAATGGGTAAATAATTTGTATGAATTGCTAATTAATTTTTATTAATTGCAAAATTATGTTTATTAAGTGCTTAATTGATAATGTTAATTGTATTTTTTATTATTGGGAGTGGGTTGTGGGTTTATAGTGGAATTGGGTGGGAAGTAAATTAATTGTAATAAAGTAAATATTCATTTTTTTATGTATGTGTATTGATAATTAATTATTAATTGGTAATTAATTTGTATTAATTGGTAATGAATTTTTATTAATTGCTAATTAATTGTTTTCAATGGTAATTAATTGTTATTAATTGGTAATTATTTTTAATTAACTTTTTATTGGTATTGATAATTAATGTAATCTTATTTTAAATTTAAATCATTACATTCCCTACTTTTGCACTCTCAGGAGTGGGAATAGTATTTTTTACCCTCCGCTATCCAACTCTTTCCCTACTGTTGCAATCACTGGAGTGGGAATAGTAATTTTTACCCTCCTGCTATCCAACGCTTTCCCTACTGTTACACTCTTTGGAGTGGGAATAGTAATTTGTACCCCTACGCTATCCAACGCTTTCCCTACTGTTGCACTCACTGGAGTGGGAATAGTAATTTTTCCCTTCCCGCTATCCAACGCTTTCCCTACTGTTGCTCTCTCTGGAGTGGGAATAGTACATTTTATCCTCCCGCTATCCAACGCTTTCCCTACTGTTGCACTCACTGGAGTGGGAATAGTAATTTTTCCCTTCCCGCTATCCAACGCTTTCCCTACTGTTGCACTCTCTGGAGTGGGAATAGTAAATGTTATCCTCCCGCTATCCAACGCTTTCCCTACTGTTGCACTCTTTGGAGTGGGAATAGTAATTTTTACCCCTACGCTATCCAAAGCTTTCCCTACTGTTGCACTCATTGGAGTGGGAATAGTAATTTTTATCATCCTGCTATCCAATGCTTTCTGTACTGTTGCACTCTCTGGAGTGGGAATAGTAATTTTTACCCCTGCGCGGCAGCTCCCAAATATCCCTACAAACTTTTGTTTCAAAAACTGAAAACAACAGTGCATTTCCACACATACAGCGCTACGTTAAGGGTCTTAAGGCAGATTTGCAATTTGGATACACACGCCATACATGAATTGGTTACACAGGCAAGTACACTTCAGGTTTAGAACAGCACAAGACTACATCGGTGGTACCATAATAAGATTTTACTAAAGATTTTTAACTGGAGCACTGTTTATTGGGTGGGGAAATGTTGAGAGCCTATAAAAGACGATTTGGGAAAAAGGGGGTGGTGATGGACAGAGTTTCTGAATGATGCAGAATACTCTTACCAAGTCAAGAGATCATGGTTTTAATCCATCACCGTTTTTTAGCTCACTGCACCATCCCAGCTCAGAACCTGGCTACATGCAAATTAGTCTGTACCTGTCCCAGTGCATGATGGGAACAGGGCAAACCAAACTACCAAGCCAATTCTTATACTGGGAAGGAAACAAGCTTCCGGGGACCGGTTTCTGGCATCACAGCCTTCGTCGGCCCGGCTTGCCTGAATCCTGATGGTGCAATGAGCAAGGGACTCACGTCTGAGCATACCCTCCCACACTGAGTGTGGATAAAATCTATTTGGGAAAAAGGGGGTGGTGATGGACAGGTTCTGAGCTGGGATGGTGCAGTGAGCTATAAAACGGTGATGGATTATCCACACTCAGTGTGGGAGGGTATACACGTGAGTCCCTTGCTCATTGCACCATCAGGATTCAAGCAAGCCGGGCCGACGAAGGCTGTGATGCCAGAAACCGGTCCCCGGAAGCTTGTTTCCTTCCCAGTATAAGAATTGGCTTGGTAGTTTGGTTTGCCCTGTTCCCATCATGCACTGGGACAGGAACAGACTAATTTGCATGTAGCCAGGTTCTGAGCTGGGATGGTGCAGTGAGCTAAAAAACGGTGATGGATTAAAACCATGATCTCTTGACTTGGTAAGAGTATTCTGCATCATTCAGAAACTCTGTCCATCACCACCCCCTTTTCCAAAATTGAGCCTATAAAAGACTACATATACACATTAAGGTGCCGATTACGATCCGGCAAAAACCGGGTACGAACCGTCGGACGGAGGCTTTTTTCCGTCCGACTCGTACCCGGTCGTAAAACTTTACAAACATGCAAGTACGATTCGCATGGAAACACCATTTCCGTACGAGTCGTACAAAACACCGACCGACGAAAAGATACATACAAATGGGATCCGGGGAATGCGCCGACGTGACGTCGGAATGCTCTCAGGCCGCGTTTCATGACCCAGGAATTACGATTCGAACCGACAGCAGTCCGGACGGCAATATTTTTACGGCACCCAAAAAGTGCCGGAAAAGCGAAGTACGGCGCGAAACGACCAGAGTAGGTGGCCCGGTAAGCGCCGTACCCCCCCCAGCCCCCGCGTGTACGCGCCGTACCCCCCCAGCCCCCGCATGTACGCGCCGTACCCCCCGTGTATGTACACCCGAGTACGTGTCGAACCCCCCGTGTATGTACACCCGAGTACGTGTCGAACCCCCCGTGTATGTACACCCGTGTACGTTCGAGTCGTACCCCCACCCGTGTATGTACGGTGCGTACCCCCAGCATACGGGGTACGACTCGAACGTACACGGGTGTACATACACGGGGGTTCGACACGTACTCGGGTGTACATACACGGGGGGTTCGACACGTACTCGGGTGTACATACACGGGGGGTACGGCGCGTACATGCGGGGGCTGGGGGGGTACGGCGCGTACATGCGGGGGCTGGGGGGGGTACGGCGCGTACATGCGGAGGCTGGGGGGGTACGGCGCGTACATGCGGGGGCTGGGGGGGTACGGCGCGTAAATGCGGGGGCTGGGGGGGTACGGCGCGTACATGCGGGGGCTGGGGGGGTACGGCGCGTACATGCGGGGGCTGGGGGGGTATGGCGCGTACATGCGGGGGCTGGGGGGGGTACGGCGTGTACCGGGCACCTGTTTGGACGTCTCCATGGTTGCTATTGGAGTTCGGTGCGGACGGTCTTTTAACCATACGGTTGTACATTCGGACGCCCGGGACGGATCGTGATTCCCCGGTCGGACTTCGCTTTTCACGTTTGTACGGTATATCGTCCGAGGACGTGTCGGACACATTTTCCGACCCGAGGACATGTGGGGAATAATTCCCAAGGCGGTTCGTATGGACTTTTTACCATGCGAATCGTGATTGCCAGTTTGTACGGCACTTGTACGATTCGTACGGTAAAAAGACCGGATACGAGTCGTACGGGAATTTTTTTTACCGGATCGTAATTGGCACCAAAGTTGTGGAATGGAATCTTCTTGCTGTAGTCTGCAACGTTCATCTTCATCTGGCAACTTCAACTATTGCCAAATACTGCAGGAAACAGTGCTTAATTTGTAAAACAATAAGTGCCGGGGCTCAAAGCTTAGCTCAGAAGCTGTACGTTGTTTTTCTCTCTGTGGCCCTGGATGAAAATTTGTTGAGGAAAAATATGTAATGGTCCCCAGGGTGCAGTAATGATGGAATCCACAAAGGTTCAGTGGACTCTGGTGCCCCAAAGTTGTCTCTTAGAAGGTCTGGAAGGAGAGCTATCCCACCTGCTTACGTAGGGGAGTATTTAAGATAGATCTACTCTTTACATATTAAGAAACATGCAACATGACACCTTTTTCGCATTTTTCTTTTCCCATGTATATATATATATATATATATATATATATATATATATATATTATCTACTGGCGGTCGCCAGTAGATAGTTATAGTTAGGACCGAGTTTCCATAGGAAATCTTAAAATTCTATTTTGAATAACTTTGGCGCCGATTGACGAATCTTCGCAAAATTTTCAAAACTAATGGGGCGCTCCGCTCCGCTCCTACCCTGAAAGTCTCGGGGTGATTCGTCAAGCGGGGGCCGAGAAAAAGGGGGGGTCCCAAAACACGTTTTCCCCATGGATTTTTCCATAGGGACTTTAGTTGCAGCTACAGCCCGAACGGCTGAACAGAATTACGTGAAATTTGGCAGAGAGGTAGCCATAAGGTCCGTTTGGTGCCTTTTGCAGGTTTGGTGTAAATCTGTTCGGTATTTTCTGAGAAAATAGCATTTAAATCAATATATATATCTATACGCGCGCAGTGTGCGCGCAGGGTGCGCGCACTCGGCCGTCCGCGAGCGCACTTCTGATTGGTTGTTACATCTTAGTAAACATTCGAATCGGTCGAAACCAGGAAGTGTCGGACGCCATTTTGTCTCTCGCACTGAGAGGGGGGTGAAACACAAAGGAGAAAAACATGTAAAGGGGGCATGCTGGACAGTTCCTGACCCCCTAGCAGGGGTCCCAGGAGGTCCCCCAAGGGCAATTAAAAAAATTTAATTTTTTTTCGGTAAATCGCCGAGTGCGCAAAGCGTGCGCGCACTATAGAAATGAAAATAATTCCGCGAGGTTCGCGCAGCGAGCGCGCACGGCATAAATGCTTTAAAATAAAATTCACAATGTCAATCCCCCCGTGTGCACACGCTGCGCGCAGCGCAGTGTGTTTGCATGGCTTCTAATTTGATAACAGTTTATGCCAAAACCCTTAACAACAAAGCGTATCATGTGGCCTCCTTGTGCGGACGGTGCGCGAAGCGCACCGTGCGTACATGGCCCATTAAGCGTAACGTGGGCGCGCGGTGCGCGTAGCACACTGCGTGCCCACCGTGCGTGCACGGTGCGCAAAGTGCACCGTGCGTGCATGGCACTAACTGCGTAAAGTGGGCGCGAGGTGGGCAAAGCGCACCGCGTGCTCACCGTGCGCGCACGGAACGAACTGCGTGAAGTAACTTAGCATTTAAAAAACCGTACAAATTCACTGAAAAAACCATAGGTTTCACACACGTTATAGTTAGGAATTAGCATTTAAAAAACCTTGCAAATTCACTTAAAAAACCATATGTTTCACACATGTTATAGTTAGCTGGGCATTTTCCTCATGAAAAACCAATGAAATTCCCCCGTTATAGTTAGTGCAGGCAACTATAACTCACGCGACCGTAATCCGCTGCTGATGACGTCAGATATTACATCACTGATGACATATGTGTCTTTCTGAAAAAAAAAAATATATATATGTATAGCTAAAAAAAAAAGGAAGAAGAGATGGGTATATAAATGTGTAAATACAGTGATGTAATATCTGACGTCATCAGCAGCGGATTACGGTCGCGTGAGTTATAGTTGCCAGCACTAACTATAACGGGGGAATTTCATTGGTTTTTCATGAGGAAAATGCCCAGCTAACTATAACATATGTGAAACCTATGGTTTTTTAAGTGAATATATATATATATATATATATATATATATATATATATATATATATATATATATATATATATATATATATATATATATATTTGTATTATAAGTTGTGTTGTGGTTAAAGTTATTAAGGAAGGTGGGTGGGTGGCATTTTAGAAGCTTAAGTTTGTTTAAATCTGCGGAGTGA
This sequence comes from Triturus cristatus, assembly GCF_964204655.1. Lineage (NCBI taxonomy): Eukaryota > Metazoa > Chordata > Amphibia > Caudata > Salamandridae > Triturus > Triturus cristatus. Next base: position 1,251,822,896 of record NC_140579.1, on the reverse strand, counting down.
AGGTAACCATGTTTATGGAATGAGCCCATGTCATCTAGAATGCTTAGGGGTTTGGATACTGGCATCTGGCCAGCAGCTGATGGGAACAGCTCCTGTACTTCATACTCAAAGGTCTAGCTCGTTTCACCCTTCTTAACTTATATGTGGGTTGATCAGTGCAAGATTGCTGATAAAACACTCCCTGGAAAGCAATATGATGTTAGAAACTAATGATTGGGATGCACTATTTTTGACAGAAACATGGGCCTCGCGAGACTCTGCTATAGATTTTGGTTGGGCTTGTGCTCCGGGCTGTAAAGTTCTACATAGATGACTGGAGGCCAGGAAAGGGGGGTGAGTGGCAGCAATTTTCAAAGAAAGTTGAAATATTGCCATGTTATACATAGATGAACTGGTATTGGCACAATTAATTGCCTTTATGTTAAAAGAAGGATCAAGTTGTATATTCTCTTGAATCTTATGTTACCACCTACCAGGCTTGGTGGGCTGTTAACTACAATCATAGAGTTTATTTTGCACATGGCCCTTACACATTCAAACTTTTTCATTCTGGGGGGACTTTAATATGTGTGCGGAGGGGGAATCGTCACAATATTTTAGAGAACTGCAAGGATCCTGTGAAATATTTGGGCTGCAACAACTAGTTTAAGGGCCAACACATCAGGAAGGACATACATTAGATTTTATTTTTGCACCAGAAGATCTAATTTTGGTTGAGGCTATTACTCCCCTGTGTTGAACTGACCATGCATTGGTGGCTTTTCATATAATGAGAAAAGAACTCCAAACCCAGAATAGGGACTTTGCCAAGGCGAGGAGACGCAGAGCTTGGCAGAAACTATCCCAAAACAAGGGAATATTTTCTACCTGGTAATATGTTTTGATAATTTGAAGACAGTAGATGAGAACTATGACTCCATATACAATAAGATCTTAGAGACACTAGATAAGGAAATACCCATCAAAACCCATCAAAGGCCTCCAGCACCTTTGAACTGTTAATTTGTTTTTAAAAACATGCAAACGTAAGAAAGGAAATTGTGCAAATTCTACCTAGAAGAGGATAAACAATTATTAAAGAACACCATAAATTAATACAAAAAAGATGCACGGGAGGCAAAAGCAAATTACTATACTACAGTAATTCTAGAGGCAACAAATGGGTTTGGGATAAATGAGAGAGTGGATGTAGAGGATATATTGATGGATGTATAGGGTGAGAAATAGGGTAGTGCATTGGAAAGAGTAGTAGAAAGAAGTTTGAGATGAGTCAGAAAGTTGGGCTAGACGACATATTGAGAGAAGGAAGAGTACTAGAGGAATAATAACAAACAATGGGGAATGTTCATGAAGGATGGAGAGAGGGGAATACGGGAAAAGGGGAGGAATAACAGAATGGAGAGAGGGAGGGAACATAGAAAGGGATAAAGGATAAAGGATAATGTGGATAGAATGGAACCAATAATGAAAGAATACATGAGGACACGATAATTGAGACATGAAAATTGAGAGGTGAAAATGGAGAATAAGAACATTTAGAAGGGTGGAGAAAATGTATGAATCGGCAGAGAACTGGATTAAGGAAATTTTGGAATAATGACAAATCTGGAATGCAGAGAAATTATAGGGAAAACAGAAATAATGGAAAAGCAAAGAACTTTAAGCCTGCAAATCCACAAACATGAAAATGGCACATTCCAATATCTGCTGCCTTAGCGACTGTGCCCTATGGCAGAACCACATCATAAAGAGTTGCGAAAACATTACCATAAGAGTTACACTTACTTCGACTTCGGAAAAAGAATGGGTGGAAGTTGCTCTGATTTTTAACAGAAGGAAAAGGAATAACATTTACAAAATAATCGGTTTTGAATATAGGTTTAAAAATGGTTGAGATTTCATCACCGATTTATTAAAGCTATAAAAATGGAAGATATAAAGATATAAAAATGTAAGACACAGGAATCCTTTTATCGGATTAAGAATTTTGTAAAAGGTGCTCCTCATGCTCAAATCCATGCCCATTTTATTTTTTTCTGTGACACTGTGTTACAAACAAACGAGTCACTCTGTAAGATTTCTGAGCCAAGAGATGGTCAGGTGCTACTAACCCGGACATGTAAACACCGATCTGTCTTTGAAAATAATATCCCCTTCCCAGGAAAATAAACCAGGACCTATTGTTTGAATGGCTAACCAGACATGAGTGCACAGATTAGTAAGTATTATATGGACTCCCTGTTGTACTGGAGGCGTGGGCATCCGCTGGCGCACACCGGACACCGATATCACAGGGGCAGATTACCTTTTCATTTTTACAACTCTGCCTTGAGCAGTGATGAAAAAGACGGAAGGTTTCCACTTAAGATGCTGCCAGACTGAATGAGATTGCCAAAGACAGTGGTCCCTAGACATTTTCTAGATATACTTAATAGTAAATATAGACTAGATAGGTTCTATATTCTTTGTCCAGCCAGACAGAATTTTAATATTCAATGCATATATAGAGAAAAACATTCATACACAATTCAAGCGGGACACCACCTGGGTCCTACTACCACATTATGACAAACACATAAGGGAAAGGTTCAGGCAACGGGAAAAAGTCTGTGAACATAGGATTATAGTTGACTTAAATAGCATGGAGACACCATTGCCAGTAAAGCTATACAGTATTTTAACATGCATATGGTGTACAAATCGTCGACGGCGTTTCGATCCCTATTTCAGAATAAGGGGATCCTCTTCAGGACATTAGAAATTTAATGCCTGTATACTTTTTGTCCAAGACAGTACATAATTCTTGTCTTAGTGCATTCAATAGTAAGTTTACCAGTCGTTTTAATCGTTTTTACCGCTGGCGGTGGTTTCCACAATAAGAATCCGGTCGTTTTAACTGCTGGCGGTGGTTATATCCAGTGAGGGCGACGAGGAACGATTGAGCTACCGTGCCTTAGGACCCCACCACAAGGTCCGGCTCCGAGAGTTAGTATTCATGTTAATTGCAGCGAGAATACTATCTCAAAGGGTCATAATCAGCCCAGAAGCTGTGCAGAAATAAGAAAAGAATGGAAAGCGCGTACTATAAGGGAGCACGCCATTAGAAAACGGGCACCCAAGATCACGGCCACGTCCTTGTGGCTCCTGGCCGAGGTATTGGTCGTTGCGAGCAGTAAGAAGTACTTTCAGGTTGAGACGGACGTCGCTTCCTGCCGGGGCTGGTGATGAGGGGGGAGGATAGGGTGGGGGGCCTATTTAGGGCACTTTGCGCAGGCCCTCGTCCTCTCTTCCTTACAGCACCGGCCCCTTGTGCAGGGGACTTCAAGAATCTTGGCAGCCTGAGGACCTTGGAGCCACATGGGCTGGTGGGTGCGTCGCCCAGTATGAGAGAGGTGCTCGGTGGAGGCTCCATGCGGTGTCTGGTTGACCCGGTTGTCGTTGTTGTTTACCCAGGGAATATACGGTATTGTTTTGTCCATCGTGGGGGGACCGGGTTGTGTCGGGTATTAGTTGGGAGCGGTGTACACCCCCTCCCCACCCCCTATTTTTGTTGTTTGAGTGGAGTGGGCGGAGAGACGGCCGGTTTGCTCATCCGGAATCTTAATTTTCCATTGGTACAAATTCGGTAATTTTTCTCCATCCCAGCGGTAAAGGTCTGTATGTAAGCTCCTCTGAGGTAGGGTGGTTCTATCACTCTTGGACAGTGATTAAAGGTATTGGGGTCTGTGTTGCAGCGTGGGTGAGTTGGGCTTCACCTTCGAAGGGTCACTAGTAGGCAAGCGTCCTATTTGTGGAGGTGCTTCAGGGGGGGAATCTCAGGCGGGAGTGGCTTGTGCACCTCACAAGTATTCTATGTGTGCCTTCAACGCTGGCGTACTTGTTAGCACCAGTCCGCTCTGACTGAGGTGCGAAGTCGTCGCCGGGAGGTGACATGACCAAGTTACACTTGGGTTCAGGATCTGTGCATCCGGCATTACGATCGCAGAAGAGCTGTCATATGATCATGAGAAAGAGGTCTTAGTAGTGTGCTTTAAGGAGCCTTCTTGCAGTTTTCCTCTAGCCATGTTTGGTTCAGGGGCTGAGGTCCCGGGAGAGTTCCTAGGGTTTTACATTGGGCCATCTAACAGGTCTTGCGATGCGTGTTCTACTGCCTATTTAGTGCCCACTGCAAGGGGAGATGCATATTTGAGCATGGTTAATAGCCAGGGTGTGTGTACTCAATAACCATCGCGTGGAGCGTATGGAGATTGATTTTAGCGCGTGCACGGCGGCAAACTCAGTCTGGGGTAAAAGGTCGCAAACATTGTGTGAAAAGAGGTCCATGTGGCAGTCGAGTCCGGCGGGGACAGTGTTGTATGTGAATAAGTCGCATCCGGGGTGGCGCCAACGGGCTCGCGAGGGGGGGGCGTGGAGTGATGTTTTATCTTCCCACTTAATACATTTTAAAGCCTCGCGCTATCACTGTTCGAAAACAGGATAAGATGTTTGCAAAACAAAGACGGGCTGCTTGGAAAATAGATACAAGGCGTGTGCAATAAAAAAAGAGCTGCAAAAGGTACAATTATGGAAAGGTTTCTGGGAAATCGAATGCGAATAACTTTTATAGCCGTGAAATGAGCGCTGCTTCCCAGAGATGTCGGATTACCTCTGTTTACAAGCAGTCTAATCTGGCTGCAGGAGCAGCGATACTCACGTAGGTCCCTGGCCTCAGTTCAAATAATACAGTCACTCAAATGATGAGAGCGGGACAATCATTCCTAAGAGCTAAAACAGAGGCCTTCGTTGACAAATGGTGTATACCGAAGTGTACATGCGTCAGGCGCGCAACACCCATTGAACTCAAAGGGCTTCAGCATCCTCCCCCCCCCCCCCCCCGGTCGTGTGTGGCAGCCCGGGATGAGACAGCTTCCCGAGCACTTCACAGGTCTTTAAAAGACCATTTGCATGTTAATGAGGCTGTGCTGTTGTTTCAACCCTTGTAAAAGCTCCTGCAGCTCCACTCTGCCTATTGCTTAAAGATTCAGCCCCACCCCACGAAATCAGCTCCACTCTACCTATTGCTTAAAGATTCAGCCTTCCCCGAAAAATTCTTAGCCCCCCCTCCCCGAAATTTGGCTCTAGTTGCGCCTCTGACATGCATACACAGCGCTGCTTCTGTATTTAGTTAGGTGTGGTTGCAGCACTGCTTCCCACTTTATGGAAAATGGGGGTGTATTGTTGAGTCCACAATAGACTTGTTTTCATTCACGCTCAGTGGGTTAATACATTGGTTGCTGACAAGTGTGCACTCCTGCAGCCCAAAAGTTTGAATCTAACCGGACTCACTCACGCTTTAATTTCTTTCATTCTTCGAATGTGATGAGAATGAAAACCATTGATATGTGTAATTGTACCCCTCTATAAAAGGCAAGTGTAGTTTAAATAGAAATACTGTGTAAAGAAACAGGGGTTACGAACCTTGAGTGCCCACCTTTAGTGGATGTACTATGATTGTATTCCACTTTTGCAAAGCGGACAAAGGTATCAAGAAAATACAATCTTGGTGGAACAAAGATGTGCACATGCACTTCCAGCGCACGATCAGGATAGGATGAATCAGCTTGTTTTCCTTTTACAGTTCGTGGGATTTCAAGCCTTGTGTACTCACGCTTGTTGGTTCTTGGGCCTGTCGTTCTGATGTTACATTGCCCCCCACCCTCTCAGTGGGGCTGGCTTGACAAAGTATTTCCTGCACAGTGTGTGGCTTGACAAATTTTCGGTGCAAAGATTTGTTAAGGCCGCGATTTATGCAGGTGGCATCGGTAACTTTTCAGGGAGGGGATCACTTAACAGTGCACAGCCGCGGGGATGATTGTGGGCCTTTGAGTTAGTATTCATGCTAACTGCAGTGCACACGGGCTGCAATTAACATGAATACTAACTTGAACACAATCAGCCCCTCAGCGATGCACTTTAAGGAAAGGAATGCAGCAAGTGTAAGGGCCACTTGCTCGTGAACTCGAGCCCTCCCAAAACCCAGAGCCATATGGGAGACACTTATCTGCCGCTCCCTCATGTTCTTTTCCTCCCCCGCAACCAGGAAATGACTGTTTTTCGCGCCGCTCGCGTTGAAAAAAATGGCGGCGCGAACAGTCTCTGGATGTGCGCGCTAAATAATGCACACTGCGCGCTTGGGGTGACATCTGTGCGCGCAGGTTATTGGGAACGGTGATCGTATGTTCCCTGAACTATTAGAGGGCAATGTGGGTGCGGCTGTAGCAGCCTTCTGAGTTAGCATGAGCTTTTGGAGGAACTGCCTCTGTCAGTGGCGGACAGAAGAGCTATAGCTAAGATGAGAGCACTTCCTAATATACTGTATTTTTTGTGGTCCTCCCAACCGTGGGGCCATGGAGTACATTTTGGGATTTGAATACAATCCTGATTGATTTTATTTGGAACAAAGGCTGGTGGAGTTGTGCACTAGCTAAGATTAACCCTGAGCGGAACAGGCGTAGTGCCTCTACGTGAAGTTCCACCGAGTTGGAAAGCAACTCCGTGGAACTCCGCTACGCTCTGCGCCCACCTCCCTCCCCAAATAAGTAAAAGTTAGTAAAAAGCACTTACCTACCCTGTGGCTTTGTCCTCCTGGAAATCGCCGCTCTCCTGCCTCCGCGCGCAAGACATACACCGTAGGGGTTATCATTGAAGCAGGATTGCGAGGAGGAGGCAGGAGAGCGGCGATTTTCAGGAGGAGGCGCCACGGGGCAGATAAGTGCCTTTTACTAACTTTTAATTTATTTGGGGAGGGTGGAGGGGCTGGCTAACTACGCTCCACCACGGAGTCGTGGTGATCCAGCGGCAATTACCTGGTAATTTCCATATTCAAAACCTCATTACCTATGGTTTACCGCTGCAAAGGGTGGAAATGATGGACCTTTTAATGACTGTGTTTCACCAAACAGGAGACTTTACATAAATATGAAAATTAAATGCAAACAATATTAGAGGCAATAATGAGAGTGGTGAGTTATTTTAAAGGGTTTTATTTTAAGTCAAAAGTTAAGGTTCTCTGACTCTTTATTCATTAGTCAAATATCAATCAGGTTACAGAATTAAAAAAATAGGAAAAATAGCATTGATACAGAACATATTACAGTCTGCATATAAGCATCACATATAGGAAGGGAAATGTGGCGCAAATTGTCAGTCAAACTCTTAAAGAGTTTCTAAGAAAAAGAGTAAGTCTTACAAGGTTAATCAATAATTAATAATGGCAAAAATATCCCATAAAGAGAAATAGATGCAGTTTAGCACCTAAAATCTAAATCTGTTCTGATCTTTTCAGCTCTTTCTCTCTCTGCCTCTGCTTCGCTGTGCTAGTCTGTGTCTCTGTCTCAAGCTGCAAAATAGCCCACACAGAATGCAGCCCCTCCCCGTCTCTGTGTCCAGCACAGAAACTGGGCCTGGCTCTCTGAAAAAACAGAAAAAAAAGAGGCACTCCTCCCACTTGTAAGCCATATTTTAAGTAAAAGTTCACGTGCTCGGTCCTCATAGCTGATTCAATCAGAACTTCAAGACACATCATCTCCCCATGGGGTGACTGGATACGTCATTAATCAGGTGTGTTCTTGTCCAAATTTCAGTCTTGTGATTTATGAAAAAAAAAGTGTGCTCTTCTCTCTAGGTTTAAACAGGCTACAAAAATATGTAACTTAGTGAAGGTCGAACGGAAACCGGAGGCAGGATTTATTAACAAATCCCTTTCATTGAAAGCTGGTAGGGAAGAGGAGCACATTCCATTCTGAGTGTTCAAGGGCAAAAAACTACAGAAAGCTGAGTCCACTAAAGCAAACTAAAATCACGTGGTTTTCTACACTGTGAAACACAATTCAGCACATTTCTACTCTTGCAAAAATACATGATGCCATTTTGAAAGTACAAATACATTTTCTAAATTAATGTGCATTCTATAGTGAGATTTCATATGGATTAATCACATATAAACATGACTGTTCAACTAATTAAGCATGTTTTCACATGAATGCACCTCCAAACTGAAGCATTCTGATCAGGCCCTATGTTTTCATCTTGCTTGCGCCACAATCTGCGTGCCATTTTAGAACTCATGTCTGCAGCTTTTTGTCATATAATAATGCATACATTTTATAGGTGAAATCTAAGCTCCATCAGTAGTTTTGCCTGAAGCAGGCAACAATACGTAAACTTCGCTGGTGGAGCGTAGTTACCCACCCGGGGTTAGCTAAGGTGCAGCGGCCATCCATGGGGGGGGTGAATGCTCCAAACTTACTAAATCATGGCGCATTTGTAGTGGTGTATGGGTGGCTTTAGGGGTGGGCGGCCATGGGATGCTGGAGTTGTCGCACCCCCCTGACCCTTTTGCCTAATCCTAGATGGGTCTTCAGTACACAGCAACATGACCTGATAGTATTTGGGACCTGCTGGCTGCGAGTGCTCCAACAAACGTAAATGCCGGCCCCGTATTCCTTGAGCTGTCCACTTCGGGCCCTCCTCACACAGGCTTAGGAAGTTGAGGGTGGTCATCTATAAGACTGAGTTGAGGCCGGTTGGATGTGTTTGGTGCGCTTTATGCAGATGATGTATTGGTCCCCTTCGAAGATTTATGAGAGGAGTTTGACCTCCCTGAGGGGCAGTTCCCATTATATAGTACCCTATCAACAGCAGTGCATGGATTGTGGAGGAGAGAAGAGGAGGAGTCACACCCGCTCCGTACTTGCCAATTTATTTGTCGTTTATTTATTTATTTATAAAGCGCACTGTCACTCCACGGTATCCTGGTGCTGTATTACATAGCTACAGATACATACTCCTGGACGAAGGAGAGATTGGTGGTTATAATCATGCGACCTGTTCTAAACATTTGGGAAGAGCCAGGTTTTAAGTCTCTTTCTGAATTGCAATAGATCCTCTCAGGAATATTGGGAGTTCATTCCAGAGTCGAGCTGCTTCGATAATAAATGCTCTTCCTCACAATCTAGTTTTTTTAAATCTGAACCTGCTTGCCAGATTGGCTGATGAGGATCGTAGACTTCTTACTGGAGCATGCCCATCAAATCTATTTTGTAGGGGGTGGGGGTGAGCCCAAGGCCGTGCAGTGCCTTAAACACAATGCAGAGCTATTTAAAATGTATCCTCAGCGTCAGAGGGAGTCAATGCAGTGACCTTATTTTTAAGACACTCTGGTTTGGAGCAGTTGTTCATTGTTCTGAATACGCTTCAGCGCTATTGCGTGCAGCCAAAATAGCGCTAGAGTAGTATTCTGCTTTTGCTCTGGAAATCTCCATCTTATAGTTACACATGGCTACTTTCAGAGCTATTTTATCCTCTTCCGCATAAAAGTTCCTCCACTTCCTTTCTGCTGTTTTACAGCTCGTTTTTGCATTTCTTTAGCTTCACACTGTATCAAGGCTCTGACAGTCTGTGTGGATTTTTTCATTCTTTAATCAGGACGATTTGATCTAAAGTGGTTCTACTCTGCTTACTGTGTCCTAAATAATCCTCGTCCACCGATTTATTTATATCAAAGGGGCTTTCCTTATTGAACATAATTTATCCTATGATATTCTCAAGAGTTTATTCCATTCTCTGCCAAGGCGATTGTTTTTCACATTTGTTGTTTGCTTGGTCATCCAGGGGTTTAGTACGGAGAATTTTATTAGCTAGTGATCTGTCCAGCATAGAGCTAGAATTATTTCCATTAGCGTGAGGTTTTTGGCTGAGAATATTAGATCTAATATGTGCCCTTCCTGATGTGTCGGTTCTGATACCAATTGTTGAAGTCCTAGGTTCTCTCAAAATTAAGTCCTTTAAAGCCGGACCCAGATCCCCAATTGACCAAAGGTTAAAGTCCCCCAGGGTAATTCATCTAGAATGAGTGAGCGACATGTTACTGAAGATATCAATTAGTGACTGTTGGTGAGGCCTAACTGGACCTGGGGGCCGATGGCACACAATACCTGTGAGAATTTGGCCCTTAATGTCCTTTAGTGAGAACACCAGAAGTTCTATATCCACTACTTCATCAATGTCAACCGGGGCGAAGTCCCAGTTTTCTTTTAAAATTGCTCCTGAACCACCTGCTCTTCCGCCGACCCGAGGCTGATGGAAAATCTTATAGTCTGAGGGCAAGCTAGCCCCAATTCAACTTCTGAATCTGGGCGTGTCCAAGTTTCGGTCAGAAACACGGCGTCCATATCATGTGATTGCAGTAAGAGGTGAATCTCCATGTGGTGATTCACAAGAAATCTAACATTTAATAAGCCACATTTAAGGTTATTAGTCCCCCTTTTAGGTTGAGCCTATGGCAGCGCGCATGCGCTGCATAGGAAATCTATCTCTTGGAATCACTTCAGCTTCAGGAGGAGCTCGTGCATGTGGTGCTCACACGCCATTGGCCTTTGCGTCCGGCTTTAGCACGCAATCGGCGTAAGGCGTGTGGATGTCCCAGCTTTTAGGAAAATGTTCACTCCTAGAGCGTTTTGCTCTCGGGAGCCAGCAGCGGCGCAGCGTGATCTGTTTCGGGTCAGATCTCAAAGGTTGTTCTTTCTGCCATCTCCTTCCCACTCGTAGGTGCATGGCGCTGCCTCCAGACACAGTCCCCTTAATCTCCGTGTGCCTTCCATCAACACCTCATGTTTCTCACTTCAGCACCATCTGTTGTTAATTGTTAAGATTATATGTGCTCCTTTATTAAACCGTGCCGCTTTAATGTATCTTTAAGGAGTAGAGGTGGGCGCCACGCTCTGCACGGCACAGTGCAACTCATCTCCTTTTGTTGGTTGCTTCCCCTGTAGCTTTTTCCCCCTTCCGTTCCCGGACAGCTACTTCAGAAGCAATTTGCACAGAGGCACAAGGTAACTTTACGAGCGCGGCAAGTCCTCACATAGGAGGATCACGAGAAACACCCATTATATAGGCAGGTGCCGTGATCTGGTACTGCTTGGTCCTGCTAGGGCTTCTCCTTTTAGTCAACAAAGAGTCCTCATGGGTCCTCACAAGTGCAAGTGAAACCGGGTTTGGAGGGTCTCCCGTGCCTGGCAGTCTACAGCCACTAACTAGACCACTCTAGCCGGTACGGATGCCTTCTGGCAGGCCTGTCCATCTGCATTAAAGGCTGCACTCCCTGGCTGACAAGACAGCTCGTGCTGTGCCCGGCATGGACCCCCGATACCTGCTACGCAGTCTGCAGCTGTCAGCGGCTCCCATTTTGCCCCCTGTAGGTCTCCCTATATATGGTGCATGTGACGAGTGTGTGTCTGGGAGCTGATGTGTGCCCGAAGGTCCCCACACTGGAGGTCTAGAAGACCCCTTTCCTCTGCCGTCGGTAGCATCACGGGTCTCCCACCACCTTTTTACGCTGCATGTGCCCCAGCAGGTCCTATGGACACCTGTACAGCCCTGGGAACCTGCCCAGGCAGGGAGTTCTTTTGCATAACAAATAACTTCCTTTTCACATGAGTGGAGGCAGGATCTCACTTGCTGCCTGGAGTGAGGACTGGCATGCAGCACTGCATGCCTGCCTCCAGGCCCGTACTGCGCAGAGGGTGGCCCACAGAAATGATGCTGAGGCCAGGAGCCTACACAGCGCCGCTCCGGCTACACAATGATTTCACACAGTCAGTCAACCCTTTGTGAATAGTTGTAGCCATCCCTCTGCCCCTCTCACTCCCCCCACACTCCTTAGATCGGCCTCATGATCGGTCTTCCCTCACCCAGCACCGTGCATTGCACAACTCGTTGCACACAGTCGTGCTTGCACCGCCCCGACTCGGCAAAGCGTCAGCAACCCCGACACTAGACTAAAACACTGCACTGCATAGGACACCGCATACCACCACCAGGGCTGGAGCCCATTTCCTTACCACCAGTCCAGCACGGCAATACACAAACAAACACTGCCCCGGACTGGACCCACCCCGAGGCCTGCAGCCCTGTGGAAACTAGCCGCCATGGCTGTTAGCATTGGCTGAAGCCATTTTGTTTGTGGCAGCCATTTTAGTTAGCCATGTGCTCGCCATGTGCTTTCTCCCTCTTTGCTGTTGACTGCCCTTGTATTCTGCTTGTGTCATGTGATATAGTTAACTCTTTCAGCACTGAGCCAGAGCCTTGCACATGCTCAGAAGAGTCTGTAGCTGCTCATGCACCTGCCTTAGACTGTAACTGTCAGGCTGTTCTAACTGATGTCAGCAACTCATTACTCCTCCTACTATGTGTGTAACTCTTCTCATGTGTACTTGTACTGCCTCCTTTTGAGCCCCTGTGTGGGTAAAAAAGGCCCCTGTTCTCTGTACTCCTTAGACTGTCTCCTAGAGTGGCCTGAGTTTACTAAATACTTATTTTTGATATTACAGCTTCCGTGCCAATCTCTCTTTGTTGGTCTGAGGACTAGTGCGCAAAGAAGGGCGAACCCTAGCACCGGTAGGCCCTGGTGAGGTCTACTTCTACAAATTGGCGCTCAACCTGTGGGGCTCATCAGCGACTCGGATGCCCGACAGAGTGGTCTTGACGGAGGATTGGAATCTCGCTACGGATGATCACTGCCTGAGGAGACCCATGTCTTGGCAGCCAAAGTGCCTTTCCACTTCTCCCGTTTTGACCATCCAGGTGGTGCCAGTCCTTGACTGAGATTCCTCCTGGTGTTCGCCATGCAGAGACCATTTGGTCGATTCAGAACTTGGCAGTGGTAGTCTGGAGATTTGTGCTTGGTAAGGTCGTCGACATTTGTTTGCTTGTTTGGCCAAAAAGGTGATTTACGTGATTTGTCTGGGTATATATGAATTGCAATTTATTAGGGGTGGGCGGAATTTGCGAAATTGCCTTTCGCAAAATTTCATGAAACGGCAAAAAATCTCCGCGAACACGTGAAATTTCGCATGCTCGCGGAGATTTTTAGCTGATTAATGCATCACTGAATTTGAGCTTCAACTCGGGCACCTGCTTAGTGCTTTATTTATATCTGTAAGTGCTTCCTGTTTGAGGTTTAATTTTTGTGACAGGAGCATCGTGCCAGAATGAATACTGCCCTGCATTTTTACCCAAGAAGATGCCACCGTTTTGTGCAATACCTCTACTCAACTGGAGTACTTTCTACTGGCTAATCAGTAAGTACTACCTTGTTGGGTAAATGTATAGTGCTTTTCCTACACTACAGCTGCATAAAGGGCCAGAAGAGTTCCCTCGAGTGAGCTGTCCATCATAGTGGGGGAAAGGGCGGGAAGACGTTGCACACCGCTGGTGTGTGGGCTGGGGCCAAACGGGCGGGCCTTCCATGCAGTTCACATGCCTCTTGTTTATAAAGGGCCAGAGAGTGAGACCGATCAGAGCAGCAGATGAGGAGACAGAACCTCCTGGTGTCAGGAACTACACGGGGTTTGCGCTCGAGAAACTCATGGGTGCACAGAGCTCCATCAAGGATTACAGCAAATTGTTGACGGTAGATAGATATAGGGAGAAAGCACACCTGCCTAGCCTCGACCGTGCTCACAAATGTTTTGTGCTGATTAATGCGTTACTGAATTTGAGCTTCAACTCGGGAACCTGCTTTATTTATATCTGTAAGTGCTTCCTGTTGAGGTTTAGTGACAGGAGCATCGTGCCAGAATGAATCCTGCCCTGCATATTTCCGTTCCGCCGCGGATCGTGGCAGTTTCGACATTTTCGCGTTCCGCGTGGAACGTGAAATTTCGCAAGTTCCGTGAGCGGAACGGAATTTGTCGCCCACCCTTACAATTTATATAGGCCGGTAATGAGAAAACTGTGAAAACTTGAACGGCACACTTTGAGTTAAATGCCACTTTATGTATAATATTGTATATGCTACAATATTCTTGACATGCCTGTTTCAAGCGCACTTTGTAGAATGTGCTGCTTTCTTGGAGGTGCCAATGTGAATCTTGAACGAACTCAGCCGGTACCACCTGAGGGGACACCAAATAGGAATGTGTAAATTAAACATGGTATTTCTTCCATAATGTAAACGTACACTGTGGAACCAATATATACAGGAAAAGGAGGATCCGCATTTACGCACTTAGTAAAATTCGTAAGTAATAATATGGAGCGCTTTTGAGTGTTTTGCCAGCCCAACTGGTAATTCGGTATTTTTGAAAAGGTCTAAGGCTAGAACATGCAACAATCTTTGCGTTGTTTTTGGTGCAGTCTCTGGACTATTTTTTTTTCTTTGAGAGCTCTCTTCACTTTGTAAATATAATTTACAATTGGTATTTACAAATGGTTTGGTTTGAGTGCAGTCTGTGGACTGGAGTGCAGTCTGTTGAACTGCCCCTTATTTTTGTTCTAAGTGTTGATTTGTGGGTTGATTGTCTATGTGGTTTATGGTTTGACACCGGTGGTACTTGTGTGAGTGAGTAGCCATTGCGCTCTTTTTGTAAGAATGGCTAGCCTTAGACACGCTGTATTGTGTGTTTATGAATGTGTGGCCCCCTTGTTGAAAATGTTTGGAATTAGCTCAATTTGGTTTGTTGTCGCTATTTGTGTTCTGCAGATGCCATTGGGGAAATTACACTTTGAGATTTAAAGAATGAAAAATATAGCATATGGTAGGTAGCTACACGCTACTATTCACAATAAAGTAGTAACAGTGTATAGATGTGTTAACCTTTCATTATTATATCGCTACAGTGGTAAAGCACAAAATTAGAATTAAAACTCCAATAGTGGAAATAGGCCTCATTGAAAGGGAAAAAAAAACGGAATTGTGTGCTTTGCATAACTAGGACTTTATATAGAATGTTACAGTATTACCCGTAGATATTAATATTAAAGGGCACTCACATCATCTGAGTGAATTGGTTGTTGCTGAAATAAACACGACATTACAAAAATGATAGATTTTGACTGGCTCGAAATGCCTGAAATAATTGCACTAAAATCGTTTTTGATCTCTATAATGTCTAATAATCATACTGTGAAAAATATATAGCCCCTAGCATCAAAGTTGAAATTTGAGAAGTGCTTTACCACAATGGGGGGAGTAAAATGTGAAGTTTCACTTTACCCAGGTGTATAAAAAATTATTTTATAAGGGTGTACCTTATACATTATTGATCCCCATTCCTGGGATATCTAGGGGAGACCCTGGGGTCCCTAATATGCCAAAACATTGTAGGTTATCCATTTTTAAGTGCCCCTACCACCAAAGTGGAATTTGGGCACAATTTACTTTTTAAAAGCTGTCCTGCCACCCAAGAACTGTTTTTGAACTGATCTCAGGCTTCAGTAATGCACACATGCAAGTATAGAACAAGCAGCTGACCTCTATACTGCTAGAAAAGCACACCACACACTGCACACAAATGTAAATAAGTATAAAAAAACAGCAGAAGTTAGATCCGACCTTTAAAAATATTAGCCGGAACAGGACTGCCTTTCAGCTGTGAGTCTCCAGAGTTATTTTGAATTGGAAAAACCGCATGGGAAAGCCTTGCACAAAGATGGGACAGCTGGTAAGGGTCAGAAGTCGAGTTCTGCATTTAGCAGCTGAGCAGGGCTAAGGGCAAGGTTTGCTTTGGCACTTGGACCTCCGAAAAAATTCTGAAAGAAGAGATGACAGTGCAGGGCGAGAAAGAGAAGCTTTGCTTACTATTTTTGGCAAAAGCAATTTTGCGCAGTCATAGGAAAAGAAGGAAAAGCAGTAACGTATTGGGCCCTGTGTAGAGCATAGCTCTGCCATGTATATAAAAATAACGGCTTTAGCTTAAAGATTACTGTACAAGGGCTAAGATAAGAAGGCAATGGAATTTAGTTTGCATTCATGCACCCTCATGTTAAAATAGTACAATAGCTAAGGGAATTGGTAATTGGTTAGTAATGTTTTCTAAGTTAACTCAATGTGCTTGTGTTAGGCTGGGCAAGAAAATAGCCACTTTCTAAAGCAGTGGCGTCTGGTGGATTTTGAAAGTGGTAGGGCGATTCACAGTTCCCACTGTGCGCATTACCAGAGCTGTTTACTTTCCACTTTTAGACTATATTTTTCATTTTCTTTTTTATCCACTGGCATTTCTTGTAGCCTTTTGAATCTCTGAACTTGGTTCCTCAACATCCAGGTGTCATTATTTGGAATAAAAATGGCAACTCGTTGTTTCATGAATAAGAGTGTGGTCGCCAAGCTCATAAAGCCTAAAACAGGTCTGAGAGACAAAGGGCGAAATTACGACATGAGCTGGGGTAAAGCTGGAGCTCCATTATTACTGGTGAAACTTTTTTTTGCTACCCTTTTGGATTTTTGGCATCTCTCTTATGGCACAACACTCATATGGGTCCAATTAAAAAAAAAATCTGCAGTTGTAGGTTTACACCTATGCTTGACTATAGATTTATGTATTTCTAACAATTACCACCTATGTTACGTTTTGTCATGTTATTGGTCAATTATAAATCACATGTACTTCAACACTGTTTCATTTCACTTTGAGAGCCTAGCACGACAGACCTTGCCTACCCTGCTTTTGCCACAGAGGTAAGGAGGAGTGTCTTAAAGCACAACGAACAGTCAAACAGACATAAATGATATGAGTTAATCTAGTGACAAGCGAACTAACACAACATTTCCTACAAGGAACAATCAATAAACCTGTGATGATAATGTTCTGTCACTAATATAATCATAATTATCACTTTTTGTGACAACTATAAGAACACTAGGGGCGGGCACCTCTGTGACCGGTATCACTCATTTCTTTTTGATATACACACTATTGCTTGCACCTGCACTTTCCCACACTGTTGTGTCAACACAGCACTGAGCATATTGCTTTCGGATGAATCCATAAATTATACATATGTGGATTCAATGTGCATTTTATGCATTTCTTCTTATGGTCTGCTAGATGCATTGAATAATTCTCTTTGTTATTTTATTTGTAATAGGATTCCTGTATCTCATCAAGACCTAGATAGCTTGGATCAGCTGAGCTATATTTAAAATAGCATAACTATTTTTTAATACTGCTTATATTTATCATCATCAAAGCTTTATTTCAATAAATACTATATCATAAAAGCAACAACATACATACATAAAAAAATGCGATTTATCGATTGGGAGAGAATATTAAAAAATTAAGTCCATTTGATACAGGATATTTACATTCAGATAAAAAAGAATTACATTTCCATATGTGTCCCTAGGCTTTTGATTTGATAGTAAACAAGCTAAAAAAATTAAAAGATTTTTTTTTTTTTAAAAGCTAAGAAATCGTATCGAGGTGAAGATTCTTGGCCCTAATTATATTTATAGGACAGATGTATTGATGTCCCCTAAGGCTTTAGCATACGTCGAGTGGAGCCATTGTTCCATACACTGCATAAATACTCGCGTTCCTCATTGGTGCACTATGTTGCTCTCCTTTTGTACACTTCCTCTCTAAGGGAAGGTCATCTAAATAAATAGAATCACTATGGTGCCGATTACGATCCGGTAAAAAAATTCCCCGTGCGACTCGTATCCGGTCTTTTTACCGTACGAATCGTACAAGTGCCGTACGAACTGGCAATCACGATTCGCATGGTAAAAAGTCCATACGAACCGCATCGGGAATGATTTCCCACACGTCCACGGGTCAGAAAATGTGTCCGACACGTCCTCGGACGATTTACCGTACAAATGGGAAAGGTGAAGTCCGACCGAGGAATCACGATCCATCCCGTGCGTCCGATGTTACAACCGTATGGAAAAAACACCGTCCGCACCGAACTCCCATAGCAACCATGGAGACATGTGCCCGCATACGCGCCCAACACTCCCCCCTGCCCCCGTACGTCCGAGACGTACCCCCGTGTATGTACACCCCCACCCGTGTATGTACACCCCAGTACGTTCGAGTCGAACCCCCACCCCTGTATGTGTCGTACCACCGTCTATGTACACCCCAGTACGTTCGAGTCGAACCCCCACCCCTGTACGTGTCGTACTACCGTCTATGTACACCCCAGTACGTTCGAGTCGAACCCCCACCCCTGTACGTGTCGTACCACCGTCTATGTACACCCCAGTATGTTCGAGTCGAACCCCCACCCCTGTACGTGTCGTACCACCGTCTATGTACACCCCAGTACGTTCGAGTCGTACCCCCACCCCTGTACGTGTCGTACCACCGTCAATGTACACCCCAGTACGTTCGAGTCCTACCCCCACCCCTGTACGTGTCGTACCACTGTCTATGTACACCCCAGTACGTTCGAGTCCTACCCCCACCCCTGTACGTGTCGTACCACCGTCTATGTACACCCCAGTACGTTCAAGTCGAACCCCCACCCCTGTACATGTCGTACCACCGTCTATGTACACCCCAGTACGTTCGAGTCGAACCCCCACCCCTGTACGTGTCGTACCACCGTCAATGTACACCCCAGTACGTTCGAGTCATACCCCCACCCCTGTACGTGTCGTACCACCGTCTATGTACACCCCAGTACGTTCGAGTCGTACCCCCACCCCTGTACGTGTCGTACCACCGTCTATGTACACCCCAGTACGTTCGAGTCGAACCCCCACCCCTGTACGTGTCGAACCACCGTCAATGTACACCCCAGTACGTTCGAGTCGTACCCCCACCCCTGTACGTGTCGTACCACCGTCTATGTACACCCCAGTACGTTCGAGTCGAACCCCCACCCCTGTACGTGTCGTACCACCGTCAATGTACACCCCAGTACGTTCGAGTCATACCCCCACCCCTGTACGTGTCGTACCACCGTCTATGTACACCCCAGTACGTTCGAGTCGTACCCCCACCCCTGTACGTGTCGTACCACCGTCTATGTACACCCCAGTGCGTTCGAGTCGAACCCCCACCCCTGTACGTGTCGTACCACCGTCTATGTACACCCCAGTACGTTCGAGTCGTACCCCCACCCCTGTACGTGTCGTACCACCGTCTATGTACACCCCAGTACGTTCGAGTCGAACCCCCACCCCTGTACGTGTCGTACCACCGTCTATGTACAACCCAGTACGTTCGAGTCGTACCCCCACCCCTGTACGTGTCGTACCACCGTCAATGTACACCCCAGTACGTTCGAGTCGTACCCCCACCCCTGTACGTGTTGTACCACCGTCTATGTACACCCCAGTACGTTCGAGTCGAACCCCCACCCCTGCACGTGTCGTACCACCGTCAATGTACACCCCAGTACGTTCGAGTCGAACCCCCACCCCTGTACGTGTCGTACCACCGTCAATGTACACCCCAGTACGTTCGAGTCGTACCCCCACCCCTGTATGTGTCGTACCACCGTCAATGTACACCCCAGTACGTTCCCGTCGCACCCCCAACACAACCTAGTACGGAGCGCACCCCAGGCCCCAACATCACAACCGCATGTACGAGTCGTACCAAGCCACACACAAGGACAGCACCGTACAACCAAATGGCCCATGTACACACCGTACACACGCTCAAAACGCACGTACACAACCAGGACAAAACAAAACTACACAAGAATACACTATACGAATGGCACAAAGCCACTAAACATGGCCAACAAACACTACAAAAACACCTTCACTGACCTGCAACTGCCAAAAACAAACAGAGGCCCAAAACACCACCACTCCTTATAACACACCCACCCAAACTTCAAACACAGCCACACCCACCAATGGACCAATAAAAAGGGCCCACACACACAAACCATGAGCCTTTGCAACAGACTCACTGCTGCCAGACACCACAGAACCATACTACAAGCTTCACCACACCTTACACTTGCACACCTTCACACAACCACCTTCACAAACACCCCCTCATCACATTCACACACACACACCTGCACAACCACACCCACACATCCACAACCATCCACACCCCCCCCACCATCCACACCCACACCCCTCACCATGCCCACTAACAAGAATCCAAAGTTCAGTAACCGAGAGTTGGAGGTCCTTGTTGATGAAATCCTCAGAGTCGAGCCACAGCTCTTTGGAACATTGGTCAGACAGACCAGCATTGCAGCAAAAACAGCCATGTGGCAGACCATCGTCGATTCTGTGAATGCTGTTGCGGACACCAGAAGGACCAGGCAGGAATGCCAAGCCAGGTGGTACGATCTGCGGAGGAGGGTCCGAGCCAAGATGCTGGAGGAACACAACCAGGCCAACGCCACTGGAGGAGGGCCCTCCCGCAGACCCGTACACTACCAGCCCTGGGAGGAGAGGGTGATGGCCATACAGCCGGTGGAGGCAGTCGAAGGATTAGGAGGACTCCGAGACCCGGGTGAGTACACAAACAACGCACCTCACATGGGGGGAACGTCATCCACAACCAAACTCACAAACAAGCACGCAACCACCCCAAGCTATCGCATGACTCACCCACACTCCATGAACACGCACATGCCACTGCCGCCACCATGCCCCATGCACCCAGCTGGACAATGTCAAGTCACAGGCCACAGCAGACACCAACACATGACACGGTAACCCGGATGGCGGGAGGGTGGGCCCCAAAAATCACATCGTGCAACTCAGAAGCAGACAACAATGCCCACTGCCCATATGGCCAAGGTCACAGCCAGACAAACAGTGTGTCCCCACACAGGAAAGACTCGCCAGCAAATGGCGGACGCCTTGCATCAACACATGGGGGTGAAGGCACTGTTTTGCACATGACAGCAGCTAATGAACAGCCAACACTGTGAAAGAGTGGCAGCACACACAACCACAGCAGCAGCGCACACACAGACACTACACCCAATGGGTGCCTGGAGATCAGAAACAAACTCACAGCAACAAGCCAAGGGCCATTCAAAGGACTGGAAAAAGTGTGTGTTCAGGAAGCTGGGCTGAGGTGACAGAGGGTGACACACAGAGGGAGGGAGAGGGGGACAGAGAGGGAGGGAGACACAGGGACACGGACAGAGGGAGGAGGCTGACACACGGAGGGAGGGAGAGGGGGACAGAGAGGGAGGGAGACACAGGGACACGGACAGAGGGAGGAGGCTGACACACGGAGGGAGGGAGAGGGGGACAGAGAGGGAGGGAGACACAGGGACACGGACAGAGGGAGGATGCAGACACACGGAGGGAGGGAGAGGGGGACAGAGAGGGAGGGAGAGGGGGACAGAAAGGGAGGGAGAGGGGGACAGAGAGGGAGGGAGACACAGGGACACGGACAGAGGGAGGAGGCTGACACACGGATCGAGGGAGAGGGGGACAGAGAGGGAGGGAGACACAGGGAGAGCAAATCAGCCATATGGTGTGTGGGAATGTCTGCTCGTCAGCAGGTAGACTGCGTGCATGTAGCCAAGGGTGGCCAGTGCCAGAACCCCCCCTCTTCCCCATGGCAAAACACAGGCCCATGTCACAACCTGTTCACGAGCACAACGACAGCTACCTGCATTATATAAGTGTGTGGATCCACTCCATGTGCACATGTACAGTGCTACACGGAAGGCGCCAATGCATGGCTCGCCACACCTGCCCACTCCACTGCTGACTGCAGTCACACTTGACGCAGCAAGTAAGACTGTGCCACACATATTTAAAGGGGCCAAAGTTGTGTCCAAGGGACACACCCATGCACAAGTGCACTGTGAGTGGAATGCAAGACAGATCCTAATTCCAAGAGGAAAAGTGCCAACTTTGAAACTGATGAAACATGGATGTTGCATGGACCAAAATTAACATTGTCTCTCTCACACACAGGTCAATGTTGTGGTTCACCCCCCAACACTGGGGGGGAAGACTCACAGGACCCGGATCTGCGGGAGCCCGATCCCACCGGCAGCGACGACTCTCACCACTCTGTGGACGACCCCGACCGACCTGGCACCTCTGGTGTCCAACCACCTGCAGCACCTGCGTCAGGTACAACTGTGCCAACCACCACCCCCACTCCTGCCACATCCCAGGAGACACCCAGGATCCCTGCCCCACCACCACAATGCAGCCAGGCTGGCCAGGAGGGACATGGTGTCCCGGGCACCCAGGAGGAGGCAGGCGACAACGCCAATGCCACCCCTCAGGGGTCCCGGAGACCCGATGTACCCACAAGGGCAGGCCAGGTGCAAGTGGGCAGGGGTGGTGGGAGTGGAGGACGGCGGAGGCGCGAGCCTGACCAGTTGGCTGGGGAACCGGTATTTTCCCATGTCCGTAACATCATGGACACATACCGGCAGGACACCACGGGCATGGCCCAGGTTGTGTCCACCCTCAATGAGATCAAGGGGACCCTCGATGAGATTAAGACCCAGCAGGCCCAGCAACATGCCTGTCTACTGCAACACCAACGGAGGATGGAGGACAGACAGGCTGAGCAAGTGACGGTGTTCCAGGGGATTCACGATACACTCCGTCGGATGGCCGACAACATGGCCGACCCTCCCTGTGCCAGAAGGCGGAGAACATCACCACCCACAGGGAGGGAGCAGGAGGAGGAGGAGGAAACATCCGATGGAGCATCCCAGACGTCGTCACGGATTGCTTCTGAGGGTCCCCGCAGGAGGGCGGGTCGTCCATGTAAAAGACCGTGAGGGTCGGCGCAACATCACCATCTCCCAGGACACCTGGCCTGGCACCTGGCCCACTGGAGCAACAGCATCACAGCATCAAGAGACATTCTCTGCCACATGGCCCTGCTGGTCACTGTCTGACCAATGGTGACAAAGACTGTGGCATGGACTCTGAGGATTTCAAATGGCAAGGACACCAACTCCCCTACTGAACTTTGGATTCCAAACTCCCGGAAAGCCCCTCACTTTATCCCCCCCCCCCGATAAAAAATAAACACCATGAAGAGAAGATGCCTGCTGGTTGCATTATTACCTTACATGTGTGTTGTAAAGTCTAAACATGCCTGAGCTCTCTTTTGACTCCAACCATCCACACCCTGGGGCCTGAGTCTGGCACAGGACACACGGGTCACAGTGTATTAGTCAAGACAGACATGGAGCACCATACACACCCGTGATGGGCCCAACCAGCTGAGGGGGTGGCCGCACAACCGTGCTGACAGACACATTGAGTACAGCAACAGTCATGCGCAGAGGTCAGGGATCATGTCCAGGGTCCTGGGGGGCACCCAGGTATGTGTAGACAGGTGGCAGAACCATGTCCTGCAAGCTTGAGTCCGGTGGATGCAGAGAATGGGGGCCTGGCCAACGGTGGATGCATGGGGATGGCACATGTCACAATACCCACACAGTCATGGACATCATGCCCAATACACAGTCTCAGCCCACATACACAGCTTGCATCTTGCTACTCGACACATCGACACATAGCCACTATCAGGGAGAACCATGCCAGACATGCTGGATGCACCGTGGCAACACACCAGCATTGACGGAGAAGAGGCACCTTGGAGGCATAGGGACACCTTTATTAGTCATGTATTCGGGATTGCAGAGGCAACTTGAAGTACACATGAACACATCTTGTGGAGTAACATGTGGGTCCAACACTGGCACCCCCCTTCTGCAGCACAAATGCGTGTTAGCCATGGAACTGGCACACAATTGTCGGCTAACAGCTAAACACCCACAGCTGCTCACGGAGAGCCTGCCATACACCATTGATCAGCTGATGTGGAAGTCCCACAGCATGTCAACCCAATGCTAACCGCATGTGTCCGAGGGCAGTGTTACACACACTGATGCCATCATCACAATCCACTATCCCATTACAGATGACTGTCAACAAGTCTGACCATCTATTCAGGTGTACCCAGCTGCATGTCATGTGCACCATGGTGATGCGACTTGTCTGCAGAGGAACCAAACATCGACAGGGGCAGTGTGCATACATCGTGAACAACTGCCACACCCAATACACCCCTGATGCATCCCTTACCCTATGGAGACTTCCAAACGTGTCCGTGCCTGTAACGCTGAGTCAGCCCACGATGACGTGTCCATGAGGAATAGCAGTGCCACAACAATGCAAGCAGCAGACGGAATGCGCAAGTACCTGGGGAAGAGAGACACACAAGAAGTCAGCCACAAAAAGCACAGCCACTTGCATGTGCATTTACTCGACACACAACCATCACTGCCATCATCACTCCAGTGACACACCCACACACACCTCTGACTCACATGCCATACATGCAGGTGGAGACACACATCACAACACATGCCACACGGGGACCAATGCGTGCACACTCCGACACTGGTACTCACCACTAAGCAAAGAAGTCGCGTATGAGCCGAGCCTGGATGTCCTCTTGCGGCTCCACATCCCCCACATCACTAGCCCCATTGCCAAGCCCTTCGTCCTCCACGGGTGGATGGTCCTCGTCATGTTGATCCAGGATGAGTGTTACAACAAACATTTGATGGACGGAATGCTGACAATGCAGACATTCTCCCCCAGTCAAGAGATCTGGGTTAAATCCATCGTTCTTTTGCCCACTACACCACCCCAGTTTAGACATGGCCATATGCAAATCAGTCTTGACCCTGTGCCTCATGGGAACAGTCCAGCCCGAACTGCCAAGCCATGTCTTCCCTGGACCGGAATCAAGCATCCTAGGACCGGTTTCTGGCTATCAGCCGTCATCAGCCAGGATAGCTTGACTCCAGTGGCGTAGTGAGCACGGGTCCCACGTCTGGGAATACCCATCCCACTTAGGGCGAAAAGCGTTACAACAAACATTTGATGGACGGAATGCTGACAATGCAGACATTCTCCCCCAGTCAAGAGATCTGGGTTAAATCCATCGTTCTTTTGCCCACTACACCACCCCAGTTTAGACATGGCCATATGCAAATCAGTCTTGACCCTGTGCCTCATGGGAACAGTCCAGCCCGAACTGCCAAGCCATGTCTTCCCTGGACCGGAATCAAGCATCCTAGGACCGGTTTCTGGCTATCAGCCGTCATCAGCCAGGATAGCTTGACTCCAGTGGCGTAGCGAGCACGGGTCCCACGTCTGGGAATACCCATCCCACTTAGGGCGAAAAGCGTTACAACAAACATTTGATGGACGGAATGCTGACAACGCTGGACTGTTCCCATGGGGCACAGGGTCAAGACTGATTTGCATATGGCTGGGTTCAAACTGGAATGGCATGGTGAGCAAAAAAACGATGGATTTAGCCCCAGATCTCTGTACTGGGGTGAATGTATGACATTGTTCTGCATTCTGTCCATCAATTGTTGTTTTTGCATTTGTCACCCCGAGTGGGAAGGGTATGCTCAGACGTGAGTCCCTTGCTCTCCATGCCACTGGAATCAGGCTATCCTGGCTGACGAGGGCTGAAAGCCCGAAACCGGTCCTAGGATGCTTGTTTCCAGTCCAGGGAGGACCTGGCTTGGCAGTTCGGGCTGGACTGTTCCCATGGGGCACAGGGTCAAGACTGATTTGCATATGGCTGGGTTCAAACTGGAATGGCATGGTGAGCAAAAAAACGATGGATTTAGCCCCAGATCTCTGTACTGGGGTGAATGTATGACATTGTTCTGCATTCTGTCCATCAATTGTTGTTTTTGCATTTGTCACCCCGAGTGGGAAGGGTATGCTCAGACGTGAGTCCCTTGCTCTCCATGCCACTGGAATCAGGCTGTCCTGGCTGACGAGGGCTGAAAGCCCGAAACCGGACCTAGGATGCTTGTTTCCAGTCGAGGGAGGACCTGGCTTGGCAGTTCGGGCTGGACTGTTCCCATGGGGCACAGGGTCAAGACTGATTTGCATATGGCTGGGTTCAAACTGGAATGGCATGGTGAGCAAAAAAACGATGGATTTAGCCCCAGATCTCTGTACTGGGGTGAATGTATGACATTGTTCTGCATTCTGTCCATCAATTGTTGTTTTTGCATTTGTCACCCCGAGTGGGAAGGGTATGCTCAGACGTGAGTCCCTTGCTCTCCATGCCACTGGAATCAGGCTATCCTGGCTGACGAGGGCTGAAAGCCCGAAACCGGTCCTAGGATGCTTGTTTCCAGTCCAGGGAGGACCTGGCTTGGCAGTTCGGGCTGGACTGTTCCCATGGGGCACAGGGTCAAGACTGATTTGCATATGGCTGGGTTCAAACTGGAATGGCATGGTGAGCAAAAAAACGATGGATTTAGCCCCAGATCTCTGTACTGGGGTGAATGTATGACATTGTTCTGCATTCTGTCCATCAATTGTTGTTTTTGCATTTGTCACCCCGAGTGGGAAGGGTATGCTCAGACGTGAGTCCCTTGCTCTCCATGCCACTGGAATCAGGCTATCCTGGCTGACGAGGGCTGAAAGCCCGAAACCGGTCCTAGGATGCTTGTTTCCAGTCCAGGGAGGACCTGGCTTGGCAGTTCGGGCTGGACTGTTCCCATGGGGCACAGGGTCAAGACTGATTTGCATATGGCTGGGTTCAAACTGGAATGGCATGGTGAGCAAAAAAACGATGGATTTAGCCCCAGATCTCTGTACTGGGGTGAATGTATGACATTGTTCTGCATTCTGTCCATCAATTGTTGTTTTTGCATTTGTCACCCCGAGTGGGAAGGGTATGCTCAGACGTGAGTCCCTTGCTCTCCATGCCACTGGAATCAGGCTATCCTGGCTGACGAGGGCTGAAAGCCCGAAACCGGTCCTAGGATGCTTGTTTCCAGTCCAGGGAGGACCTGGCTTGGCAGTTCGGGCTGGACTGTTCCCATGGGGCACAGGGTCAAGACTGATTTGCATATGGCTGGGTTCAAACTGGAATGGCATGGTGAGCAAAAAAACGATGGATTTAGCCCCAGATCTCTGTACTGGGGTGAATGTATGACATTGTTCTGCATTCTGTCCATCAATTGTTGTTTTTGCATTTGTCACCCCGAGTGGGAAGGGTATGCTCAGACGTGAGTCCCTTGCTCTCCATGCCACTGGAATCAGGCTATCCTGGCTGACGAGGGCTGAAAGCCCGAAACCGGTCCTAGGATGCTTGTTTCCAGTCCAGGGAGGACCTGGCTTGGCAGTTCGGGCTGGACTGTTCTCATGGGGCACAGGGTCAAGACTGATTTGCATATGGCTGGGTTCAAACTGGAATGGCATGGTGAGCAAAAAAACGATGGATTTAGCCCCAGATCTCTGTACTGGGGTGAATGTATGACATTGTTCTGCATTCTGTCCATCAATTGTTGTTTTTGCATTTGTCACCCCGAGTGGGAAGGGTATGCTCAGACGTGAGTCCCTTGCTCTCCATGCCACTGGAATCAGGCTATCCTGGCTGACGAGGGCTGAAAGCCCGAAACCGGTCCTAGGATGCTTGTTTCCAGTCCAGGGAGGACCTGGCTTGGCAGTTCGGGCTGGACTGTTCCCATGGGGCACAGGGTCAAGACTGATTTGCATATGGCTGGGTTCAAACTGGAATGGCATGGTGAGCAAAAAAACGATGGATTTAGCCCCAGATCTCTGTACTGGGGTGAATGTATGACATTGTTCTGCATTCTATCCATCAATTGTTGTTTTTGCATTGATCCAGGATGAGTGGCACAGCTCTCTCAACTGCCATGTTGTGCAGCATGCAGCAGACCATGAAGATTTTGCAGACCTTCGCAGGGGCATATGGGAGCGCGCCGCCGGTCTTGTGGAGGCACCGAAATCGGCTCTTCAGCAGGCCAAACGTCCTCTCTATCACTCGCCTTGTCCGGCCATGGGCGGTGTTGTAGCGGAGCTGGGCCGGCATGATGGGGTTGCGGAGAGGTGTGAGCAGCCATGGCATGTTGGGATAGCCAGCGTCCCCTACATGGGAAGCACATTGACATCGTTAGAAGTGGTGCAGCGGTCGTGCTGTTAGGCTATGCAAGATACAGGACAGACAGACTGTACCCACCAACAACACATGCTCTTTCGTTGCGCAGCTGCATCATCATTTCAGGCATCCTGCTACGCCTCATGATGTAGGCATCGTGTGCTGATCCTGGAAAACGAGCACAGACATGTGAAATCACCATGTTGGACTGACACACCACAAGGGCATTGATGGAGTGGTAGTGCTTCCGATTGTGGTACGCCACCTCCCGTGCGTGTGGTGGTACCAAAGCTACATGTGTCCCATCTATGGACCCAATGACATGGGGCATCCCTCCCAGGGCATAGAATCCACGCTTGACCGCAGTCAACTGTTCAGGGGTTGGGAACTTGATGAAGTCATCCAGGTGAATCAACATGGCCTCTAAGAAATCATGCAGCACACGGCAGAACATGCTCTGGGACATGCCACCAACATGAGCTATGGTATATTGAAAGGTACCCGTGGCAAGAAAATGTAGGGCAGCCATTACCTTCAGCTGGGGTGTCAGTGCCGTAGGATACCTGTGCTGCGGTTGCAGGTGTGGTGCCAGTCTCGCCGTCAACTCCAGAATCAACGGTTGGGGGAAGCGGTAGAGCCGGATGCTGTCATTCTCCCGCATGTCAGCCAAGTCCGGAATTGCTCGGGCAAGAGGCGGCGCTCTGCAGTAATTTGGAAGTGACAAGATAGAGTGAGTGCACTACGACAACAATTCATATGTACTGAGCACATGTTAATCTGTCAATACACATATGCTACATAGGGAGTCAGGTATGTGCTACATGCCCTGGACACGTATGGATGCAAGGTGACACCCCTACCAAGACCCAGCTACACACGGAGATTGAGAACCTCCCCATGCCATGCCATGGGAATAGCTGTGTCCCAGTGCAAGTGAACAGCCAGACGCAAGACAGGAGTGACATACACCCACACATCAGCAGAAGTAGGATGCCGATTGCAGAGACTGGTAGCGGAACACTAGTGCCACAGGTCACATGACATTACACTAGGACAGCCCACACACCTTGCCATGAAGGTGCACATGTCATGACTCACCACACATTCATTGTGAGGATGCAGACATGTCCTTGTCACGGAACTCCGTGTCCCATGCATACATGTGCACCTCACATCCGCTACCACATGTGGCATGGTGTGCGGAACAGTGTGCAATGTCAATCTACACACAGACACATGTTGGTTGCTGCAACGGCTGCAGCTTTTGAGGGTGCTCCAACATCAACCTGATGGGAAGCCCCCACACATACATGACATAGTCACATTGTGCACCTTGGGTAGTGACAAGTCAGGTGTGGTAACCCCTGTACCGGGCATCAGGGGACACTTCCGTGTGTTGGTGTCTGTGCCATGCCAGTGACGCTCACCCCAAGTGTGCAGTACGACATGCACACATGTCAAAGGAGTCAAGGGCATGCCTGGCACACATTGCACCATCACACAGTACATCTGTACACATCTCATCATACATCTGGTGCCTTCTCGACTCAGGAGTAATGTTCCACATCACAGGCCGTCACACCTGTGCCCCACACATGTAGTATTGCACAGACGATGCCTTGATGTCAATTAATGGACAAGTATGTCCATTCATGGACAAGTATGTCCATCCATGGACAAGTATGTCCATCCATGGACAAGTATGTCCGCCCTATCCCTACCTGTGTGCCGCCTGTCACCACTGTAATGTGTGAAAACCGCTGTACTGCTGCGAAGAGGGCCTGTGTACGTTCCCATATCACTATGGGAGTGCTGCCGTATGTGTACTCATCGTGATAGTGAGCGTACAGGCGTGTGTACGGCCCGTACCAATACGAGTACGCATACGCGAGGCCACCCATAGTGATAGGGAGCGTACAGGCGTGTGTACGGCCCGTACCACTACGAGTACGCATACGCAAGAACACCCATAGTGGTAGGGCCGTACGCACGCCTGTACGCTCCCTATCACTATGGGTGGCCTCGCGTATGCGTACTCGTAGTGGTACGGGCCGTACACATGCCTGTACGCTCCCTATCACTATGGGTGGCCTCGCGTATGCGTACTCGTAGTGGTACGGGCCGTACACACGCCTGTACGCTCCCTATCACTATGGGTGGCCTCGCGTATGCGTACTCGTAGTGGTACGGGCTGTACACACGCCTGTACGCTCCCTATCACTATGGGTGGCCTCGCGTATGCGTACTCGTAGTGGTACGGGCCGTACACACGCCTGTACGCTCCCTATCACTATGGGTGGCCTCGCGTATGCGTACTCGTAGTGGTACGGGCCGTACACACGCCTGTACGCTCCCTATCACTATGGGTGGCCTCGCGTATGCGTACTCGTAGTGGTACGGGCCGTACACACGCCTGTACGCTCCCTATCACAACGTGTACGCATACGCGAGAACACCCATAGTGATAGTGAGCGTACAGGTGTGTGTGTACGGCCCGTACCAATACGAGTACGCATACGCGAGGCCACCCATAGTGATAGGGAGCGTACAGGCGTGTGTACGGCCCGTACCAATACGAGTACGCATACGCGAGGCCACCCATAGTGATAGGGAGCGTACAGGCGTGTGTACGGCCCGTACCACTATGAGTACGCATACGCGAGGCCACCCATAGTGATAGTGAAAGTAGGCACGCGTGTACGGGCCGTTGCAATGCATTTGGGGTGCCCTAGGGACCTGGAACGCACCGTACCTGTGTGTGAAGCTCCAAATTACATAGGGGACACATGAGGGACAAGTATTAAGGCCTACATGCATGCTGGTTGTCATGGAGACCAAGTTCAAAATTTGAATTTGTTCTGGAAGGTGCACAGCAGAAGTCAGTTGGAATTAATCTACTTTGTTGCAATGTGTTTGTGGGGCTGACATCATGCAGGAGAATGAAACCGATAGAGAACACACAGACTGCTAGGTTTGAAGGGATTGGAGGAAACATAGGATGCAAATGTGAGTGACCAATCACTCTGTACTCCTGTGCATGAGATGGGCCAGCAAGGCAGATATAAGGCAGCCAGGTCCCATGACGGAGCACTTGCCTGCACATCTTTGTATTCCACGACCCAGCTGCTGCTACTGATTCCCTGGAACCATGTCAAGGGCTGTGGAGAGGTCACAGCCATTCACCCTGGATGAGAACATGGCTTTGGTGGATGTGATCCTCCCACGGTACCCCATGCTGTATGGGCGACCAGGTTATCAGGTGAGTTCAGTGTCCACTGGCACAGACTGTGTCCCTTTTTAGTGACTGTGACTTCTGCCATTGTGTCCAGGTGTGACACACATGCTCTGTACTGTAGGGGGGACCCAGGGGGGGAATGCCTGATGTCTCCCAGCAGTGCCCTGAGACAGGAGGGGTGGGGGCCTATCACTCCCAGCAGTGCCCTGAGACAGGAGGGGTGGGGGCCTATCACTCCCAGCAGTGCCCTGAGACATGAGGGATGGGGGCCTATCACTCCCAGCAGTGCCCTGAGACAGGAGGGGTGGGTGCCTTTCACTCCCAGCAGTGCCCTGAGACAGGAGGGGTGGGTGCATATCACTCCCAGCAGTGCCCTGAGACAGGAGGGGTGGGGGCCTATCACTCCCAGCAGTGCCCTGAGACATGAGGGGTGTGTGCAGAGTCCTCCCAGCAGTGCCCTGAGACAGGAGGGGTGGGGGCCTTTCACTCCCAGCAGTGCCCTGAGACAGGAGGGGTGGGTGCAGAGTCTTCCCAGCAGTGCCCTGAGATAGGAGGGGTGGGGGCCTATCACTCCCAGCAGTGCCCTGAGACAGGAGGGGTGGGGGCCTATCACTCCCAGCAGTGCCCTGAGACATGAGGGGTGGGGGCCTATCACTCCCAGCAGTGCCCTGAGACAGGAGGGGTGGGGGCCTTTCACTCCCAGCAGTGCCCTGAGACATGAGGGGTGTGTGCAGAGTCCTCCCAGCAGTGCCCTGAGACAGGAGGGGTGGGGGCCTTTCACTCCCAGCAGTGCCCTGAGACAGGAGGGGTGGGTGCCTATCACTCCCAGCAGTGCCCTGAGACAGGAGGGGTGGGGGCCTATCACTCCCAGCAGTGCCCTGAGACAGGAGGGGTGGGTGCAGAGTCCTCCCAGCAGTGCCCTGAGACAGGAGGGGTGGGGGCCTATCACTCCAAGCAGTGCCCTGAGACAGGAGGGGTGGGGGCCTATCACTCCCAGCAGTGCCCTGAGACAGGAGGGGTGGGTGTGATGCACAGTGTGAGCCTGGATCATTGATTGTGTAGTTGCCCTCATTCCACCTGTGTCCTTTCAATGGCACATACTGCTTTTGGCCTTCCCCCACAGGATCATGTCCCTATGACAAAGGTGCAATGCGTTGGATGCATACTATGCCTTGTTGTAAACAGCAAATGTGTTCTAATCTGTGTCCCCGTGACATGTGCAAGGTGTATTGATGTAGTGTCACTTGTTCATCCTCACAGGTAGACGCCTCTGCCAAGGAGCAGATATGGCTGGACGCCGTCAGCGCCGTGAGGAGTGCGGATGGTCGGAGGCGGCACCTGTCCCAGGTGAGGAAACGCTGGCAGGATATCCGGTGCCGGACGCGGAGGATCGCACGGCTCCTGCTGGGGGACTCACCTGAGAGCCACAAGAACCGCGGGTGCCGCCGTCTCTCCCACATCCAGAAACGTGTGCTGGCGTTGGTCTTTCCTGACTTGGACAGGCGTCTACAGGCCATGCAGCAGCCGGAAGGGGGTAGGAACATGTGTGTGTTTGTTGTGTTTCACCAGCATTTGTAAGTGCACTGTTCCATGGATACACTTCCAGGGTTTATGGTGCTGTGCAGATCCTGTTACCCACAGTGTTGCAGGCCTCTCCTGCCTCCCTTCCCCACCTTGCAATGTGTTCCCTGGTCTCTGTGTAGTCACTCCATCACAAAGTTATGTAGCCTGACACCTTCTCCAAGTGTACAATGCCTGCAGCATCATGTGTGGGGGTGGTGTGTAACAGGTTTAGTGACCTTGCCTGTGCCCTGTCCAGTTCTGGACTTGTGGCTTCCATGTCAGTTGGCACTAATGCTGATTTCAGACATGGGAGTTAATCTCTTGAGTGCGTGGCCTTCCAGCAGGCATGTCCCATGTGGTGGCCTGTGACATGATGTGCATGAGTGTGCGTTACGCATAGTGCAGGGATGTTAGCGTGTGTTGCAGTCGTTTCCATTCAGGAGCATGGAGTTGTGTGGCCACTACTGTCCCCAGGGGCATCTTTTCCTAGGTATCATGTGTGTAATCCGAGAATGTCGACAATCTCTGTGTCTACAGCATAGGTTGTGCTCTGTGCCATTGTCCCCTGGCACCATGTTTCTTGACGTGAGATGTATTACAAGTGTCCACTGTCCAGCCTGACCTGATTTTCCAAGTACATACTCACGGTGGCCATTGCCTGTGTGTCTTGTAGCAATCATCTGATGATGCCCAATTGTACATGATTCTTTGGACAGGCGCACCTTGGGTATTTGGTGTGCAATCTTGAATTATTGCATCCCATGTGTTTTTCACCCAGACTAAGAGATGTAAGTGCTTCCTGTGTCTCCACAGATTTGTCTCATGTAGGGGGTGGGTGGGGCGGCCATGGCCTACATGTCAAGACCTGTCATCTCCTTGCTCGGACTGGCCAGTGTGTGATGTTTGTCTGGACATACACTCAAGGTGCAGCGTGCCAGTCAGGGTGGGCATGTTCTCAGTATTACCTATGCTGCATGTGCCTCTAGTTCCTGGATTTGGTCCCTGCTCATCCCAATTTCCTGCCACGCTGTGTGGTGCAGATGCAGTGCTGTATTGTCCCCAGGGCCTTGCTCCTCAGTCAGAATAGCATGTCATCTCATTTGCTATTGTGTCATGGTCTCCATAGTTTTTCCATGGCATGGTGGGTCACACAACTGTGTCTTGCAGGGCCTACGTATGTACCTTGTTTTGTAGTTGTAACTCATCCTTTGTTTCAGGCTATGCACTGTAACCTACGTAGATTGTACTCATGTGACATATGTATACAGGTGTATGATTACTTTCTGTCTCTTCACCCTGCCCACAGCATCGTCGGGGGACACGGAGGGAGACATGGACACAGACGGCGCGGAGGGACCGAGCACCAGTGCCAGCGGTGACATCGGGGCTGGCACTTCGAGTGGGACAGATGCGGAGGAGAGTGAACCCGGGGACCTGTCGACTGGCACAACAGAGTATGAAGCTGACGGGTCCGAGGATGATCTCTCCGAGTGGGCGGTGGCTGCACCACCATCTGACAGCAGCCCTACATCTGGCACCGCCCCCTCCATTGGCATCAGCCGTCTCCCACGTGCTCGTGTCCCTTCCCAACGTGCCCGGTCACCACATGTCTCCTTCCTGCCAGGCACCGCACCCCCTGCCCCTGTCTCCACTGCTGCCGCCAATGCTGAGTCTGTGGACATCCAGCGGCAGTTGCAGATTGGTCAGACTGCGATCCTTAATGTCCTCCATGGCCACAGCCAGGTCCTCAACAACATGGAGGCGTACTTGGAGGGCATTCATTCATCGCAGGCTGACCAACGCAACTTGCTGAGGTCCATAGACTCCACACTGACTGCAGCAGTGGGTCTCCTGCAGCGCTACGTCCCACCCCCTACCCCTGCTCCTTCCACAATTCCCACTCCCATGCCTGTCCCACATACACCCAGACGTAAGCATGCACCCACCACAACAGACACAGGCACCACACCAGCAGGGAAGGTCCGCTGCACACCTCCTGACACGCACACACAGGGTGCAGTAGGCACACCCACTGGGTTGGGGGGCAAACGTGTGACACGCAGCCAGAGTGGGAGTCCGCATTCCACCCAATCCACTCCCTCCAAATCCCCTCCCCTCAGCTCTCCTGGCCACATCTCCCCCAAAGACTCCTTCATGGCCGCTCTGTCCCTGAGCCCCACAGTGACACCACCCCGCAAGTGGTCAAGGAGGTCCCCGGTAAGGGTGCTTGAGTCCCCCCACCTGTCCACACCCTCCCCCAGTGGCGCTGCGACCCATCCCTCTGACCCCCCCCCTCCTTGGGGCCTGTGGTTCCTTCAGGTGCAGGGGAGTCCCTGGAGGACCTTGCCGAGGTGTGCAGCGCGCTCCTAGAATCCACCTTTGGCCCTGCCCCACCCCCTGTGGTGGAGTCCTCCATCCCTGCACCCACGACACCTACCCTTCACCCTCCTGTCCCTGCGGTGCCTGTTTCTTCCCCCCCACATGATGCCCTGACCCCTGTGGAAGACAACGGATTGTAACTGTGCAGGCAAGCTAGGGGACACGCATCCCACTGTGTCCCCCATCCAGCTGGGACTCCTGGACTGCCCTATGGCCTTTGTTAATATTGGACTTACGTCATACTAGTTTTTTGCTCATGCTGATTAAAGCTATTTATTTTTTGGCCTTGGAACACTCCTGCATTGCTGGCATTGCTGTTGGTGGGGCTGCTACATGGTTGTGGGTGTTGGTCATGTGTTGGGTGTGTGGGTAATGTAGTGGTGTGCTGCTCATAGGGGGGACCCTGGGATCTGTGTGCCATCACACGGTGTTAGCTACCTTTCTCCATTCATGTAAGCAGTTGCTGCATGTTGCAATTGTCCCAAGGTGTATTCCTTCCTCTGTGTACCCTGACTTCTTCCCTGCAGGGTGTCCCCTGACTTTAGCACAGAGCTGTGTGTCCATTAGCTGGGTGTGTGACGTAGTCCTTCACCTTTGCACATGCATGCTGAGCGATGTCTCCACCTGCATCATTCGTGGCATCCTTGGTAGTCATTGTACTTGTGTATGTGTACATGTTTTCTTTTCTGCGCTATGCATGCGTATACTCCCAGCCTCGCACACATGTGGTACATGTACTGCAGGGTCTTTGTGCACCTGACTGACATTTGTGAGCATGGTATCTGTGACTACTCCACCCTTTGCGTTCCATGGGCACTGCTGGGAGTGATGGGCACCCACCCCTCCTGCGTCTGGGCACTGCTGGGAGGACTCTGCACCCACCCCTCCTGTCTCAGGGCACTGCTGGGAGTGATAGGCCCCCACCCCTCCTGTGTCTGGGCACTGCTGGGAGGACTCTGCACCCACCCCTCCTGTGTCTGGGCACTGCTGGGAGGACTCT
Source organism: Triturus cristatus (assembly GCF_964204655.1). Lineage (NCBI taxonomy): Eukaryota > Metazoa > Chordata > Amphibia > Caudata > Salamandridae > Triturus > Triturus cristatus. The sequence goes on along the minus strand of NC_140579.1, from coordinate 1,251,787,024 downwards.
GCACCCACCCCTCCTGTCTCAGGGCACTGGCGGGAGGACTCTGCACCCACCCCTCCTGTCTCAGGACACTGCTGGGAGTGATAGGCACCCACCCCTCCTGTCTCAGGGCACTGCTGGGAGGACTCTGCACCCACCCCTCCTGTGTCTGGGCACTGCTGGGAGGACTCTGCACCCACCCCTCCTGTCTCAGGGCACTGCTGGGAGGACTCTGCACCCACCCCTCCTGTCTCAGGACACTGCTGGGAGTGATAGGCACCCACCCCTCCTGTCTCAGGACACTGCTGGGAGTGATAGGCACCCACCCCTCCTGTCTCAGGGCACTGCTGGGAGTGATAGGCACCCACCCCTCCTGTGTCTGGACACTGCTGGGAGGACTCTGCACCCACCCCTCCTGTCTCGGGGCACTGCTGGGAGTGATAGGCCCCCACCCCTCCTGTGTCTGGGCACTGCTGGGAGGACTCTGCACCCACCCCTCCTGTCTCAGGGCACTGCTGGGAGTGATAGGCCCCCACCCCTCCTGTCTCAGGGCACTGCTGGGAGGACTCTGCACCCACCCCTCCTGTGTCTGGGCACTGCTGGGAGGACTCTGCACCCACCCCTCCTGTCTCAGGGCACTGCTGGGAGGACTCTGCACCCACCCCTCCTGTCTCAGGACACTGCTGGGAGTGATAGGCACCCACCCCTCCTGTCTCAGGACACTGCTGGGAGTGATAGGCACCCACCCCTCCTGTGTCTGGGCACTGCTGGGAGGACTCTGCACCCACCCCTCCTGTCTCAGGGCACTGCTGGGAGTGATAGGCACCCACCCCTCCTGTCTCAGGGCACTGCTGGGAGGACTCTGCACCCACCCCTCCTGTGTCTGGGCACTGCTGGGAGGACTCTGCACCCACCCCTCCTGTCTCAGGGCACTGCTGGGAGGACTCTGCACTCACCCCTCCTGTCTCAGGACACTGCTGGGAGTGATAGGCACCCACCCCTCCTGTCTCAGGGCACTGCTGGGAGTGATAGGCACCCACCCCTCCTGTGTCTGGGCACTGCTGGGAGGACTCTGCACCCACCCCTCCTGTCTCAGGGCACTGCTGGGAGTGATAGGCCCCCACCCCTCCTGTGTCTGGGCACTGCTGGGAGGACTCTGCACCCACCCCTCCTGTCTCAGGGCACTGCTGGGAGTGATAGGCCCCCACCCCTCCTGTGTCTGGGCACTGCTGGGAGGACTCTGCACCCACCCCTCCTGTCTCAGGGCACTGCTGGGAGGACTCTGCACCCACCTCTCCAAATTCACAATATGTGCGCTCATGACATACACGGATGTGGGTACGCTCCATGCATTCGAGGTGGGGGTACGTGTCGTACTTACACTGTTGGGGTGGGGGTACGCTCCATACGTACGCGGGTGGGGGTACGGGTCGTACTTACACTGTTGGGGTGGGGGTACGCTCCATACGTACGCTGTTGGGGGTACGAGTCGTACTTACATTGTTGGGGTGGGGGTACGCTCCATACGTACGCGGGTGTGGGTACGGGTCGTACTTACGCTGTTGGGGTGGGGGTACGCTCCATACGTACGTGGGTGTGGGTACGGGTCGTACTTACGCTGTTGGGGTGGGGGTACGCTCCATACGTACGCGGGTGTGGGTACAGGTCGTACTTACACTGTTGGGGTGGGGGTACGCTCCATACGTACGCGGGTGTGGGTACGGGTCGTACTTACACTGTTGGGGTGGGGGTACGCTCCATACGTACGCGGGTGTGGGTACGGGTCGTACTTACACTGTTGGGGTGGGGGTACGCTCCATATGTACGCGGGTGGGGGTACGGGTCGTACTTACACTGTTGGGGTGGGGGTACGCTCCATACGTACGCGGGTGGGGGTACGAGTCGTACTTACATTGTTGGGGTGGGGGTACGCTCCATACGTACGCGGGTGTGGGTACGGGTCGTACTTACGCTGTTGGGGTGGGGGTACGCTCCATACGTACGCGGGTGGGGGTACGAGTCGTACTTACATTGTTGGGGTGGGGGTACGCTCCATACGTACGCGGGTGTGGGTACGGGTCGTACTTACACTGTTGGGGTGGGGGTACGCTCCATGCATACGGGGTGGGGGTAGGGTCCGTACATATCCGTCCCCACGCTATGTGATGCTTGTGCGGGCCGTACCCAGGCCTTTGCCACGTGGGTACGAGCCATCCCGCCATTGTTGGGGTGACGTGGGTGTGGGTGTGGTACGACTCGTACCCACGCTCTTCAGGCGTGGGTACGGGACGTACCGGTCTGGTTGTGTTGCCGGTTCGCGTCGTGACGGACTTCCGTTGTGGCGGTCGCTGGCTTAGCTGGACACGCCCCCATCCCCTCGTAGTGACCAGGGCATGGGAGTCAGGTATGTCCTGGGCATGTGTGCTGTGTGACTTTGTTGGGGGGTTTGTGGCCTGCCCTGGTCCTGCCACCCCCACCCCACCCCACTTTCCCCCCTCCCTTAGTTGTTCTGACCTTCTGCGGCGTCTGCGTCTGAACCTGTAGAGGAGGTCGACTGCTATGAGGGCAGGGATGACACGTAGGTTCGGGTCCATGTCTGTCCGTCGCGTACGGGTCCTCCTTGTTCGCGTCGTCCTGTCTGTCCGTCGCGTACTGGTCCTCCATGATCGCGTCGTCCTGTCTGTCCGTCGCGTACTGGTACTCCTTGTTCGCGTCGTCCTGTCGTGTACTGGTCCTCCTTGTTCGCGTCGTCCTGTCTGTCCGTCGCGTACTGGTGGTCCTTGTTCGCGTCGTCCTGATTTCACGGCAGTTTTTGGCAGCCGGAAAATATTCACCGTGCGGGATGACGTCGGTGCGAATCGTAATTCCTGGTTCGTGAATGGCAGGCTGCGAGCGTCCCGACGTCAGGTCGGCGCTTTCCCGGATCGCATTTGTAGGTTTATTTTGTTCGGTCGGGGTTTTTTACGATTCGTACGGAAATGGTGTTCCCGTGCGAATCGTAATTCCAAGTTTGTACATTTTGACGACCGGGTACGCGTCGGACTGAGAATATGCTCCGTCCGACGGTTCGTACCCGGTTTTTGCCGGATCGTAATCGGCACCTATGTATGTGAAATCTATCTGCACAATATCGACTAACATATAAGTGTTTAACACATAAAATATTGAAAAGGGTGGAAAATAAAGGGTCACGCTATTAACAGCAGATAACAATAAACATTGCATTATCGGAGCCCAGGAAAAAAGACAAGAAAACACACATATTATTTCAGCCACAAACCTCAAAGTTAATGCCTCTTATATTGTTAAACAGTTGCTTTCTCTCTGCTACATGCCTCTGGATTTCAGCTTCACCCTTGCATCTCATTCCAGTGCCTGTGTATTTCTTCCTCAAAGTTGCAAGGTCCGGCTGTTCAGTTCACTTGAGCATCTGCCAGCGTGTGGGTTACCCCACAATAGAGTGCAGCCAAAAGTGTCCTGAACTCTGACACCAGCCATAGTTTGACACAAAGCTGCACAAGACGGTTTCATCCTAGGACCCAGCAACAAATTTCAAAACTCGGATAAAGCCTCTGTGAAGATGACTATGAGCAGGACCACTGGAAATGCGATTGTGTGGCTGTAGCGATTTTCGTATAGTTATATATTTGCCATTTGCCATGTAATCCATCATCTGCCACATAATCTGCAGATTTTAACTAAAAAATGTATAGCTTCTAGGTCAAACTGTTCAAAAGTTACTAAAGATGCCACAAAATATGCTACTGTGCAGTGGAAGGCACTTTGCAAAGCTGGACTGGTCCCCTTTCTGTGGCGTATTGCTATATTTGGACGTTAAACTGGTACTTGGATGTTAAACTGGTACTAATGATGTGCAACCAATACCCAGAGAGTATTATCAAATTTTAAAATGATTAAATAATGAAGCAATACAATCACAAAATGTGCCTTCTGCCGCATAATTTGCCCTTTCTTGCCGCATCATTTACTCAGCCCAGCCTCATGATTTGGCCTTATCTTGCTGCATCATTCCAGTGGCCCTGAATATGAGCCACTGCCTCTGAATTACTATCACTTCCTCCTTGGATGATAAGCCAAACTACATGGCCACACTAAGACGCTGGTACATATCGTCACTCTCCCACTCTAGACACTACGTCTCACCCACTGTGACAAATCAGAAAACCCAACTCTGCCTTCTTGCTCTCAAGTGTGAGGTATCTCCTTCAGATATCACCTTATCTGGCACCCAAAGTGAGCACTCCTCTCAACACCTCTACTCATTCTCTCCCACTGCCTCCTGCTACGCCATGGCCTCAAAGACATGGCGCAGCAAAACTCTGGTCTTCCGTTATATAGCACTCGATCTCTCATCTCTGCATAGGTCATACACGACTTTCCATCCACACATGCGTGCCCATGCAAGCACTTCCTGAACAAGCAAAGACACTGACACCTCACCAGAGGAGGCAATACAATATATAAAATCAGTGACAAAAAGTTTAAGGCAGTAAATATTTCAGTCATAATCCTGCGGTCTCATTATCATGCTTGCTTTTGTTCACTTTTCCCCGTATTTTCGTTGTGTGTTTCTGCTTAAATAAACTTTAGAAGGCCTGTGATAAGCTAAGGACAATTACAATAATATGTTTTGGGAGAGATTTCAAATGAATTAACAATTTCTCTAGAAAATGGTTGCAGTCACCCACCCTCTTGCTGCAAGTGAAAATGGAGTTATCAGGTAGCAGAACTTGATAATTTAGTGAGGAGACAGAACATTATATGGGGATTCGCGCTATATAAAACAAAACAAAAAATATATATACCTTTAAAAAATGCCCGCCTGGGCCTTACCTGGGCTGGTGAACTGCCGACTCCTGAGTTTACTTTAGTCAGTCTAGTCCGGCCTGCAGTCCAGTCAGTGCTGTGGCAGCAGCAAGCAGCAACCATTTGGACTAGCTGCTGCCAGCAGTGCACTAACTGACGGAGTGATGATGCCATGGGCCTCAGTAACACCCCCGGGCCCGGAGCCACTGCACCTGCTGCACTCTTGATAGCTACGCCTCAGTACTGGCGACTGTTCTATTTGCGCACACATTGGACTCTTACCTTCTCTCCACCACCTCTTGACGGCCATGCATTGGTTTTCCAGCCGTAACTTCATTTTAAATAGACGAGAAGCAAAGGAGTGTAATAAAAATAATCACAGATAAATTAAAATTGATGGATGATGGACTTTCATGCCGGCAACATTGAGGACACGTTGTGCAAAGGCATTGCTGTTCTTCATTTCAGAGCACAAGACCTCAACCAGGAATGTACCGACCCCACTTATCTGCTCTAAATCATGTGAGCAGTTGAGGTTGTTTCAGTACGCACTGCTGGACTTTTGGGCGAATATTTGACTCCCAACTATTCAATAATCGGACCAAGTCGGGCCTGCTCCTCGCTGCTTTTGTGACTTTTTGGCTATGGCGAGTACCTTCAGATTCTCCAGCACAGGAGCGATAATTCTGCATCAAAGGCCTGCCGCTGCATTAATATTAACTCTGGTGTTTGCTTCCAGAGGAGGGCAAGGGATTCAGGTGAGAGTAAAGTGCTTTTTAACCATCTTACTTTCACGAACGGCTGCATTCCTCCCCAAACCTGAATGCAGTTTATTAGCTGACGAATCCTGTAGCAAACATAATTGAGTCGCCGCTGGTGATGGATAAATGTATGGTAACTAGCAATATTAGCAGTTCATGTGGCTGATAAAGGTGTAATTGGAACAGGCATGTGAACATATATTAAGAAGGTGCCTGTAATTCTCTGTCGGCTAAAGTAAATTGCTCAGGTTGGCGAGTTGAGGCCGGAGACAGAGCGGGAGGCACTACCTGTAAAGAGCTGCACATTGAACTACACTATTGCGTTTGAGTTCTTATGTGTTCAACATGCGTGATTCATCACAGCCTCTCTGAACTGCTGACAGGTAGACAATTTTTGAAGACGCTATTTTCTCATTTCGCTGCTGTTTTTGAAGCTGGCTCGTGTGTGCGCTTTCCACTTCGTTGTGCTTTTTCATGGGCATGATCTAGCTGACCAACACTTAATTAAGCTTCATTTCCTCTTTTTACGCTTCGGGTGCCATTCTGCATCCCTCTTCAAAAAGTAATTTGCGCGCTGTGTATGGGAGTCTTGCATTTAATAATTCCAGCTTCCTGATATCGCAAACTGGTTGTTATTAAATGTAGTGCAGTCACGGCTCGCGGGAAAGTGGGGGGGGGGGGGGGGGGGGAGGGGGGAGTTTTAAAATAAATAAATCCTACCTGAGCAGGTCTACGCCGCCTCGCCTACAGGAATGGAACAGCCGCATCACTGCTGGCAAGTGGGTGGCAACCCCTCTCAGCCAATCCTGGCGCTGCCAGCAGCGCCAGGATTGGCTTAGGGCACGGTTACTACTCGCCCGCCTGCCCATTAGGAGACCGAGGTTTGAGTCTTTGCTCAACCCTCGCTCTCCTAATGGGCATGCGCCAGCCTATGCAGACACTAGTGTGCATGACTGGGCATGGCGAAAAAATTCGCTGACCTCCCCCAGTCATGCGCACTTGTGGTGCTGCCTGCTGCCCCTGGTCTGACAATCGTGTAAGTCAACATGACGTTGGACCGCCCACCCCCTTCAGACTCTGAAGGGGGTGGGCGGTCCGACGTCATGCTGACTGACATGATTGTCAGTTCTCCCTCGGCGTCTCTGAACTTGAGTAAACTGTGATTTTACTTAAATTCAGAGACGCCGAGGGAGCTGCGGGCGCTGGCGGCTTGTGGGGCAACGCTCCAGCGTCCTAATGGACGCACCGCCCCTGTTCCAAAGTACTATTTTCAAACACAGAATTTAGGAACAATCCTTCCTAACAGATGGGTTATTAGATTCTGAGTTCAGGGATGCCAGACTCTATATGTCCATCTTGCCGTTATGGGGAGATATGTTGGTAAACATGTTACACAGCATTACCATGTTATTCTGTGGCCAAGATAGCCTTTCAATAGTGAAAAACGAAATTGACAGTATGTCACTATCAGGACATGTGACCCACACTAGTACATGTCCTACCTTTTACATACATTGCACCCTGCTTAGGGGGGTACTTGGGGCCTACCATGGGAGTGTCCAATGTGTGAGAAAAGGACGGGTAAGGCCTGGCACGTGTGTACACTGGCCAGGACAACATGACAGTTCACAGACTGCGCAGTGGCACTGTGGTGGCAGGCCTGAGACACCATTTTAGGACTACTCATGTGGTTGGCACAATCAGTGCTGCAGGCCCACTAGTAGCATTTGAATCACCATCCCTGATATACTCTGTGCACTTTACTAGGAACATATTGGTAAGACAAATAAGTCAATCATAGATAGTTAATTAAAATAAAGGGTAGAAGAAGCAAAAGAATTTGGGGATAACACTGAAAAAAGGGCCATTTCCAACAGTTTGTACACAGAAATGTATAAAGTGGTACAGTTCAGAATATTGGATATGGCCTTCTTGATATGAATTCCCCTAGCTATTTACCTCCTATAAGTCTTTCGACAGAGGGTCACCTGTATAGCTTTCCTATTGTCATAATGGGGGAAAGGAGGCTAGCTCCTGGGCAAATTAAGGGTAAGCTAAATTATGTTTTCTCTTTCTTTTTCTTCTCTTTTTTTCTCACTCTCTCTCGAGTTTGTCTAAGCTGTCTAGGAACAGCCATGAAACAATTGGTTGGGCTCACCTTAGTCATTCATTCCACAAGATGTTGTTAATATGTTTCTGAATCAATAGAGACAAAGCACCCTATCAGTGCACGTCTAATTGGCTATTAAGTAATACTGTTTTAAAATTGTTAAGATTAATAAAATGAATAAATAAATATGCCATGTTACTGCCCATCCTGTCTGATGAAATTGTGAAAGGATGTGTCTAGATTGCTGTTCCCTTATGTTATTTTCATGCTATATACAGTTTTGCAAAGGCGTTACTAGTCTTTTATCAGTTAGTCTGTGTAAATAAGCTGACAGCCCTTATTAGAGCTGGTGAATAGGGTTTTTTTCTTTGAAAATGATGTTGCATAGCCTGGATCGTGAAAAGTAGAATGTACAAGGTTTATAATTTCAGGAATGATGCCCATGTGATCCTCAGCAAACATTTTTGAAGGAAAATATTGTTTTATAGGAGTTTGTTTGTCACAACATGTTCTGCTGGAGAAATTTATGTACTATGTTGAGGTTGTCTTTTAGTTATTTATGTGATAAGAATCCCTGTTGAATTAGCAGTTTTTAGATTTTCCCGCTGCGACTATAACATGAAAGCATGACCCTAAGTGTAGGTGCTTTTCTTAAGAGAAATAATTTTAGAAGTGTCTGTAGTCTTGTACAAGTAATACAAGGTTCATGAGTAAAAGTGTAGAAAATGTCCTTTTTCTTGAGATTCTTCAGATGAATAATATAGGCATACACAAATGTAAGGATTTGGAATATGTCTGTAGTGTTTTTTTTTTCCTCAGAATTTGGTAAATGAACACAGACTTCCTTGGCTGCTTGGGATTGGGAGAAACAAATCAAATAATGTAACGTATTACTCTTGTCAGTTCACCAAAAAGTTCCTTTTATACTTGCCAATAGGTCCATGGTGTTTTTTTTTACTCTCAGATAGATGAAGTGGTTCTTGGGTGCCTTGCTAATGTATGGGGCGCCCCAAGACTGAGAAAGTATTCTGAGACTATCCTCTCTGTTGATAGATTATTTGTATGCCTTGTCTAAAGACCTTTGTTTCTGTCCACCAATAGATATCTGCTGCCTTACAACCATTGCTAGAGGGGCCCGAACATCAGATCCAGCCTGGGGAGTCAACACCAGTCCAGCTTGAAGCCAAGGTGAAGGTAACCAGCACAGGTGTTGCTGCGAACTAGGACCTCAGTGAAGGTAGAAGGCCGGAAGCACTGGGACGTGAAGTGTGTACCCCTGCCACTGTCTTGGGCGAAAGACGGGGTCACAAATCAGAATGGAGAAGTGATCCTTCATGGATCCAGTTTTTGGTGCCCAGCTGAGAGAGTCACAGACTGACAAGGACGGCAAGGAGTCTTTTGCTTGAGGTAACCCCCTTTGAAACAAGGGTTGCTTCAGAGATCCCAGCATCACGCCCCTGAATTCTGATCCTAAAGTGAAAGAAAGTCTGCCCCTCTGTTTGTTGATCAAGGAATGCCTGGGCATATTGGATACAATCTGTGGCCCCAACAAAAGAGCAGTGCACCAACGGAGTAATACAGGAGTTAGGGAAGGACTTGAGTTCAGGGTACAGGTGCTGTGCCTTTGGTGCCTGTTAGATTAAAGTGAAGAAAACTGGCGCACTAATTGAGACACTGGACAGGATCGCTGAGGGCATTTGCCCCGGAGGGTGATTGTCCTATCCTGAAAGAAGAAACTTTTCCCTTGAAACTGGGCCGTGATTATTTTCTTGAGTTGCAAGTTGTGCAGCTCCACTGTGGGAACAACAAGAGCCTGACTGTGAGGCTCAAACGGACACAGGGAGAAGACTCCCCTCTGGCTGGTTGTACAGCGGCTTCAATTTCTCAAGGACTTCTTTTTGTTAGTAATGTACCCCTTTGTTTGTCTCATTTTTTAGGAGGAGCAGCCCTTTGCGGCTCCTCTTCCTAATTCCCATGGCCCCGTTTGGTCCTCCTGGTCTCCTGCATCCAGGATAATTTTTGTAATGATCCTTGTATTTTCTTTAATTTTTGCATTAGTAATGTTTATTCTGCAAGAGAAACGTTTTGTTGAACAGTTGATAAATTCTTCTTTGCCCTTCTCCTAAAATATATTAATTGGTACTCTAGCCCTCATGCTCTGTTCCCTTTGTGCTTCTGTCTATACCTTATATATGTCCGCTTAACAATATTTAGAATGTAAATGCCCACCTAGCAATGGATCAAGATATTAGTTTATTAGAATAAATGTGCAAAATATCTCTTATATTCCTTCTATATCATAGCGGATGTCTTCAGCTAATGCTAAAATGGCCGTCTGTGGAAACTAGCCGCCATGGCTGTTAGCATTGGCTGAAGCCATTTTGTTTGTGGCAGCCATTTTAGTTAGCCATGTGCTCGCCATGTGCTTTCTCCCTCCTCGCTGTTGACTGCCCTTGTATTCTGCTTGTGTCATGTGATATAGTTAACTCTTTCAGCACTGAGCCAGAGCCCTGCACATGCTCAAAAAAGTCTGTAGCTGCTCATACACCTGCCTTAGACTGTAACTGTCAGGCTGTTCTAACAGATGTCAGCAACTCATTACTCCTCCTACTTGTTGAATGTGCATTTTCTGTATGACCATCTATGTGTGTAACTCTTCTCATGTGTACTTGTACCGCCTCCTTTTGAGCCCCTGTGTGGGTATAAAAGGCCCCTGTTCTCTGTACTCCTTAGATTGTCTCCTACATTGGCCTGAGGGTACTGTATGATGCAGGCTCCCTCATGTGAGGTTAATAAATACTTATTTCTGATATTACTGCTTCTGTGTCAATCTCTCTTTGTTGGTCTGAGGACTAGTGCGCAAAGAAGGGCGAACCCCTAGCACCGGTAGGCCCTGGTGAGGTCTACTTCTACAGCCCCTTTCCTTACCACCCCCCCAGAGTGTCACTCCATCACCACCGCTTACTGGAGGGAGGGCACAGACCCTTGTCTACACTGGGCGGCAATCTAGCATAGTAAGGACTAGCCAGCAGCCTGTCTCACAGAGCTATAAAAACAAGCATTGGCATAGCCAATGGGTCTCGCCTTTGGGACCTTATAAGCAGGGCACGAGTCGGGGTACCACATGGTTGGACGGCGTCCCCCCACTTATTTTACATGGTAGACGCCGTCCAACCTACTCATCAAAACGCCGTCCACCCTGCCCTGCTCATCAAAAGCGAGATAAGACGAGCACGCACCAACCACGTATTTCCGGGTGATTGCAGCTGAATCCGAAAATTTCTCGGACTGTTGGTCACCTCGCCCCTGCACCTACTTGCGTAAGTTGGTGGGGCGGGCATGACTTCACGTCCTGCTGCCTGCCAGAGGGTGGGAGTGATTTAAGAAGCAGAGGACAAGACCTGTCCGGGACACTGGCCTGCAGAGGCCTGGCTTCTCACTACCTGTTCGCGGGGCGGTGCTGGCTGCGGCAATCATGGGCAACGTGCTCGGCCCAGGCTGGCTCTGAGGTGCTTCCCCAGCACTGAGGCTGTGCAGCTTGCACCTGCAGCCGAGCCGCCCGCACTTTGGGGGGTAAACTATTCTATGGCACAAGTGAACATTTCTGTGCCCCCACGGCCCGGGCGAGCGTCGCAGAGTTAGTGCTGCAGTGTGCAGCCACTGATTGGTCACTCATCACCGGGGTGTCACACACTGTACCCCTGACGTGCCCATGATGCGCACTCAATATGGAGCTGCAATTGGAGCGAGGATCAGGACGCTAATCAGTGCGCTGTGCGGAGACTCTGTCTCACTTGTTTACTTTGCAGTAGGGAGCTGCAATCTTTTGCTGTGTGTGTTTTTTTGTCCATTGCATAGAACCTCCCTGTCATTGGCTCTCTCCCTCTTCTTATGATCCCAGTGTGGATCGGTCACGTCACCCTTACTTTACTGCTTGGGCTTTAGAACACGTGAGCGGTGAAAGATGCACATTCACCAAGTGGTGGCTGTCACCATCGACAAGAAGAACGTGGCATAAGTGACCGACCTGTGGTGGTAGCTGACAAAGGAGGGAATATACGTTTAATCCGAGTTTAACTCATAACAGGCTACTGCTGCCTGCTAATACCTTAAATATGAATGGTACACTGGGAGAGCAGAGCTGGTCTGTTTAAAACCCCTGCATCCTTTAATTCACACCATTGCAACTCATGCTTTGGTACGGGGGCCCCCAAAGCCCTCGTACATCTCATGTAATCTAATTCAGTGAGCCCCATTTCTTTCTCACGCTCCCCAAGGCGCAGTTCCTGTCAGTAACAATTGTTAGACTTCTAGTCGCGGCATCACCTCAACATCACTTCATCTTGCTGGGCCTAAAAGAGACATGTGTCTTTCTGTACAGTAACTGGTGTCAATATAACCTGGTCATGCTCATGCAAAGTGCTCCAGTACTGAGTTTGCGCTATATAAAACTAAAAAAACGGAGTTTCAGGCACTATGACCCTTTAATCAACAAATCTAAATCAGCAGAGGGTGGGAGAACAACAAAGATTCAGTCCTACCAAGGTTTTTTTTTCCTGGTCCATGTATGATGGGCTGCTCAAGTCTGTCACATAGCGCTACGACCAACATCGGTTTCACATTCATACATTCATTCAGCCATACACAGATCCCATCAGAGGAGAGACCAGGGCCAAGTATCCAATTACAGGGCAATGTCTCACATGACACGGAAGTAGAAAGGCTTAGGTTTAGAGTGTCCCCGAATCTCTGACCTTGGGTTCAGAGAAGCAAATGCACATGCCCCGCCCCCTTACTCATAGCTGCCAAGGTTTCTGGTTGCTTATGTGTGACATTTTCATAATTTCAGTGGAATTATGAGTGACATTCAACTACTATGAGTGGCACTTTCTCGCAAGCTAAATCAAGCACTAAAGACCAGCAAAACATATAGATATCAGAAATTACACCCAACTGACCAACAAGAAACTCTAAGAAGATCTTAAAACTGCTAAAAACACCAGAAATGAAAGGGCTGTTAGTGTTGTCAGTAAACTGCCAAATTTGTGACACTTTGGGGTGACATTTTCTCTCGAGTAAAATGAAGCAATAAAGTGCATGGAAAGAGATAAATATAAAATATCAGACAATTTTGATCAACGAGAAACCCTAAAATACCTTGAAACTGCTTAAAAGCCCCTGAAATAGAAGATTAAGATACTGATACGAAATTATTTGTCTGCATAGAAGATATGAAAGTAAATAAGTTATCATAAAATCTTTCACATCAGCATGCCATTGCCCTTTATTGCGGCCTAATACAGGTAAGCACGTGCTGCAGAGATCAAATGAACACAGGGCAGATATGTTATTCAGGCATGTAGAAAAATAAGCGAGAAATGATTGCACAGAGTTAGAAGCGGGGCTGGGGGCAGGTGTTGAGCCAACATCTTCCTTTCTTTAGGTGGTGGCGGATCTAAAGGAGACCCTGAGGCGATGGACATGGCTGTTGACCCAAGACAGTTGAAATAAAGAGGTAGGCAGGCAATCTTCTTGAGGAATTTATTCAATGTTTTATGGCACCCACAGCCAAGCGCTCCCGCTGCGTACCAGGATCTCTACCAACTCATTAACGTTGGTAGAATCCTGGCACGCATCGTTCGCGGCCAGACTGTAGAACCACAATCAAATAAATACGAGCTCTCACGCCTTCAGCGCGAGAGCATGTAAACATATACAGCATACTACAACAGTCCATAGTCATCATCCCGAAGGAGTCTAGATTGTTCGAAAAGCAGCTAAAATCCCTCAGTAAGAAAGATGATCATTTTGTGGTGCACCACACGCAATCAGAGCAGGCTGGTGTATCAGTGATGATTGCATGAACCTTATTATTAGAGAAATCCGCCAAACTGTCACAAAGAGCCTGTAAGGGTGCCTTCAGCGCGAGAGCATGTAAACATATACAGCACACTACAACTTCTCTCTTTATAACAAACAGAAGTGAAAAGATAACTGATAATACAGCAATAACAAATTGGAATTATTAAGACAAAACTTAGTCATCAAATCTCACAGGCAATCTTCTTGGACGTGTATCCAAAACAATGGGTGAAGACAATGCATGCCCCGTACTACCATGAGGAACCTCATCAACCAATTGTCCACCCATAGATTCAACAGCTTCCCTCTGAGAACCAAGCAAAGCAAACTTAGATGAGGAATCATGCAACCAAGTTGTCCAATCAGATTGATCAAACTGTTGCTTGGATAATTTCAATAAGGAGGAAACTTGTGAATCAGTAAGTCGGACAAGCCATCTCTTGTTCCACCACCCTTTATAACCAAGGAGTGCTGAACCTTTGTTCACATTAGTAACCTGCACTGGAGAAGAGAATTTAGACAAACCTTTTGCCACTCTTTTTGGATTTTTGATAAGAACCCAATCATTATTTTTTAAATCAACATCATTAAAACTTTTCTTTTGATCATGCACCATTTTCATGTAAGATTGTTTTTCTAGAACTCGTGATGCAAGATTTATATCTTGAGGCGTATTCTTAACTTGTTTATCCTGCAACCAACTAGGGCACAGCGTAGTGTGAACATTCCTACCTCTCAACAGGGAAAAAGGCAGAATACCTGTTGTACAATGTGGTGAAATGTTGTATGACCATAACGTTTCCTCAATAAACTCCTGAACATTTTTTCCTGATGAAAGAGCTACTTGAATAGCATCTTTGACCACTCTGTTAGCCCTTTCAACTAACCCATTAGATGATGGTGAGTATAAAGCAACCTTGAAATGAGTGACATCCTTTTCCGCTAAAAATCCCGAAAATTTCTGGGAAACGAAGTGTGTACCATTGTCACTAACAATAATGGAGGGTGAACCTTCAATAGCAAACACCCTCCTCAAAAATCTAATGGCATTATTAGAACTAGGTGAGTCACAAAACATATGATAAATCCATTTGGAATGATAGTCAATCAACAAAATTAAAAACCTTAAATCAGGAGATAAAAGATCGTAAGGACCTGAAAAATCCACAGCAACCTTTTCCCAAGGTTTATTTGGAAATGTGACAGGATGTAGGGGTGTTTTCATAACTTTCCACTTTTTGTCTGATAAGAGGCACTCTGAACATGAGTCAATATAAAACTTGACCTGTGATTCTAAAGATGGCCACCAATAATACAATTTAATGAGTTGAGAGGTTTTTGAAATCCCCAAATGACCCTGATGTGCACACTTAATGATATTCTCCCTTAAACTCTATGGGGGAACAAAGGATTCATGTCTCATAACCATCCCATTGACCAAAGAAAGTTCAGAAGCAACCATGGAAAAGGCTTTTAACTCATTCGACAGCTTTCTATTTTCTGGCCAACCCTTTACAATATATTGCATGACCAGTTTAAGTGTATTATCCTTACTATAAGCTTCCAACCAAATTTGTTCAGTAATGTTAGGACATTCTTTGATTGCATCAAGTGCAGCAACAACACACTCCGTGTCTTCAACAACATCCAAATCAGGAGCCTCATGAAATGCCATGCGTGAAAGACAATCAGCCCTGAAATTTCTTCCGCCAGAAATATGTTTGATAGTAAAATGAAATTCTTACAATTTTGACAATAACCTAACCAACCTGGCAGAGGTTCTTCCAAATCCATCACCATCAAGTAAATGTGTAAGAGGTTTATGATCAGTGAATAGTTCAAACTCACGTCCCCAAATGTAATTCCTGAACTTCTCTATTGCCCAGACACAAGCAAGTGCTTCACGTTCAATTGTACTATAATGGGTCTCTGCAGGTTTAAGCATTCTAGATGAAAAAGCTATGGTGTGCTCCTTTCCTGCTACCCACTGACCAAGAACTGCACCCAAGCCTGTGAGACTGGCATCCACCATAATGAAACATTTAGAATCATCTTGAAAAGCATGAAGTGCAGGGGCTTCAACAATCAGTTTTTTTGTTTGATCAAATGAAGATGAAACCTCATTGGACCAAAGAAACTTTGAGCCTTTGCGCAATAGGGCGTGTAATGGCTCCACAGTCTGAGCATAACCTTTAACAAAACGGGCATAGTACTCTGCCAAACCTAAGAATGATCGAAGAGCATCTTTATCTTTGGGAGGAACGGCATGACTGATGGCCTCGACAAGTGAAAACTTTGGCTTTACTCCTTGAGAAGACAACGTGGGACCTAAGTAGTCTAACTGTTGTTTACCAAATTGACACTTGTCAGGTCTGATAGTCATGCCAGCATCATTCAATTTTGTTAGAACACAAGTAAGATTTTTTACATGTGTTTCCCAGTCATTGGCAAAAACAAGAATATCATCTTGATAGGCTTGGACCCCTGGGACATCCTGAAATATACTATCCATAATCTTTTGAAAAATGCTGGCCGCAGATGCCAGGCCAAAAGGAAGCCTAAGATATTTATAGACACCAAAGGGTGTGACAAAAGTGGTAAAATCTTGGGAATCATCTGTTAAACGACTTTGGTGACAGACTGAACGAAGATCGATTACTGAAAAAATGTTTGCACCCCCTAAACTAGCAATAAGATCATGAATTCTTGGGAGAGGGTGACAATCAATTAAGATGTTTTTATTCAAAGTGCGCAAGTCCGCACATAGCCTAACCTCACCTGATTTTTTTCAGACAATAACGATGGGAGAAACCCATTCTGACGAGTTGCAAGGTGCAATGACCCCATCATCACACAATTTTTTAAGTGTGGACTTGAGTTCATCCCTAGCACTGAGTGGCAATGTGCGAACCTTATGTACAAAGGGTTGAGCATTTGGTTTTAACTTTATCTGATGTTGGAAACCTTTGACAGTGCCAAGTTTGTCAGAAAATAAATTAGGAAATAGATCTAGAATCTTTTTAATATCATATGAATGATCTGTGACATCAATACAATCTAATGTGTTCAGTTCATTCTCTGTCCATCCGGCTGGAGAATAACCTTGGGGAGGATCACCACGCATGATGGGATTATCACCACCAGGAACAAGGTACAGACCCATTCTAGCAAGATCCTGCCAACCAACTATATTGCGTCCCCTAACTGCGACATAGACTTTAGTGTATATTGATCTTTCAAGACACTCCAACCTTGAGTTAAAATATCCGAACATCTCTATGTCAAATTCCCCAAACGCTTTTGGATTGATGTCTGTTTTGGTCAAGGTAATGGAATTCTGCCATTTCTCAAAAAAACATTACGTCTGATAAAATAGTTATTGGAGAACCTGAATCTGCCATGATTGGAATTTCAATTTTACCAAATAGTGCAACACCTATGGGGCCTTTGACATAATGAGGATTGAAAATTGAATTGCATTCAATTGAAACAATCATATCATGAAATTGTTTTGTACAATCCTCAAGAGATTCTGCAACTTCTATGCTATTGACTCTGGTAGGTCTCTTGACAGATTTGCAAACACTTTGAAAATGCCCAATTTTTTTGCATGAAACGCATCTTTTCCCTGACGCAGGACACATGGGATGATTGCCAAGATGAGAACCACATCTGAAACATATTGAGTTAATCTTTTTAAAAGGCTGCTTATAAGTTCTGTGAACATTAACGGCATTGACAGAATTCGCAGGGTCATTTGGAATCGACTTGAAGGAGTTAATAGATTGATCTTGTTGAAGAACTTTTGATGTAACAATGGACCTTTCAATACTCTTGGCAATATCAATTGTATCTTGTAAGGATGGCTTTCTACAGCTGAGAAGGCGTTCTTGTATTTTTCTTGAAAAACAAGCAAAAACGAACTGATCACGTATGTAAATTTCTGGATCTGCCTCAAACTCGCAAGTGGATGCAAGAACACGTAATGCAGCAATGTATTCATCCACTGTTTCAGCCTCACGCTGTTTTCTCCTGTGAAAATTATGTCTTTCAAGCATAATGTTTGGTTCTTGGTCATAATGTCTTGCTAAGCGAGCTAAAGCTTCTTTATAAGAATTCCAATGTTGCGCATCCCCAGCTTCACCAGGTGGTGTGGGAAATTTTGGTAAATTCTCAAATACATGTTGCGCCGCCAGACCCAGACAACCATAAAGAATAGCAACTTTACGATCATGAGAAAATTTAACAGCGTCTATAGCCACAATATGATTTTCAAAGGCTTTAACCCACTGACGCCATGGAATTTCAGGTTTTCCAGGTTGTTGTAAAAAAGGAGGAGGTTGCGCAAATTGCTGAGCAGAGGCCATGAAAGAAACTGAATTATCAATAAATTATATTTAAATTATAAATGAGTCAAACATTTAAGTAATAAAATGACTTATAATGCTATGTTAAATAAAACAATTTTAAATTCAAAATAAGCAACTGAGGTGAACAAGTTACTAATATATCTATTTTACAGTAATAATATGCATTGAGGTTAAAGCAGTCCCTTGAAAAATGAACAAAATAGCACTGAACTGAATTTAAACGTGCATATGGAAGGTGTGCTTGTCACCGTGAGAAGTGCAGGCTGAATTGTGCTTAAAACAAGAATGTGCCTGTCACTGTGTGGTGAAGATGAAGGTTGGATCCTACCTGGGATCAGAAGATTAGCATTGAATTACCTTTGGACTAAGGTAATTTAAAGTGCCCCAGAGCGTGACTGCTTTCATGTAGAAATAAACAAGCGTCGATCTTCTTGACTCGAGCTTGCTGGCGTTGCTAGGATACGTCTGCGTGAAGCGTGATGGACAGAGAGCGTCCGGGCTTGCTTTCCCTCGTTGCTAGGAAACACCGCGTTGTAACCGCGATGTCTCCAATTACGAGGAAATCGCCCAGAATGCTTTTGGCATCAAAACCGGAAGACAGGAAGCAGCTCGTACGAAATTAATCCTCAAGCTGGCAGCAAGAGCGTGTGAAAGGAATGAGACGGAGTCTCGTGGAAAAGCGTTGCCTTTAAATTTCCTGAAGAACGCTGGTGGTTGCCGGAAGTGTTAATCCGTCCTTCTTCCTTGTCGCCAATGAAATAAAGAGGTAGGCAGGCAATCTTCTTGAGGAATTTATTAATCGTTTTATGGCACCCACAACCAAGCGCTCCCGCTGCGTACCAGGATCTCCACCAACTCATTAACGTTGGTAGAATCCTGGCTCGCATCGTTCGCGGACAGACTGTAGAACTACAATCAAATAAATACGAGCTCTCACGCCTTCAGCGCGAGAGCATGTAAACATATACAGCATACTACAACAGTCCATAGTCATCATCCCGAAGGAGTCTAGATTGTTCGAAAAGCAGCTAAAATCCCTCAGTAAGAAAGATGATCATTTTGTGGTGCACCACACGCAATCAGAGCAGGCTGGTGTATCAGTGATGATTGCATGAACCTTATTATTAGAGAAATCCGCCAAACTGTCACAAAGAGCCTGTAAGGGTGTAATGTCTTGTTTACAGCAGTCCGGATCTGACAGTTCCGTCATAATATAAATAGGTATTTTTTGTGCTATTTGAAGCTTTATACAGCGCGCACTAGACCTGAAGGTATCAGAGCGCTTTACATGAGCACCAGTTGCCTGTCACGTTGAGGCATAGGTAGTGTGGGGAGTACACGGTAGAAAGCCAATAAGAAGGTATGAGGTGATATGGAAGAGAGTATGACTTGGGACTACGTCTCCCAGAATGCCAAGGGAGTACTTCCTTGTCCTACCTCTTCATCTTCTGTACTTAAGCTCCACCCTTCAACAACCTGGTGCTTGTCACCTGAATTCAAACGTCTACTGTTAGCGGTTGCATGAACTCCTATCGCCCAAATCTTCTCTTGCTGCAAAGGACCTTGTCTGCAGGAGAAGGGAGCTGCCACAAGCAAGTTTTTGCTCACGTTTGCGCTGGAGCGCGACCGCGCTTCCGCCCTCTTCTCCTGGCAGGAATATCCCTGAAAACACGCTGACGCGCAAAAAAAGAGAAATTTTCTTTTCATGTACGCGCTGGAGCGCTTTACTTTGAGTTTTTCCCGGGGAGCCAAACCAAGTCTGTCTACAAACGCTGGAGTATAAGTTCGAGCCAATATAGGCTCAGATAGTTCCAAGAGCTGTTAAGAGGCTCGGAGTGCTCTTTCCTCTTTTATTTTGATTTCATTCTTTTTTAGCTGCATGCACACACACGCTGGAATTGTGTGTTACAGGAGAAAGACTCCCCTTGGACCCAAAAGGGAATACTCACCACTAACAGAGGATTGTCTGGGTTAAGATAAGTACGCATACAGTGGCTTCTTGCTGAATTCTAAGCAGTGTCTTTGCTACAGTGTGTACTTTACTCTTGGAAACCGTGGTGAAGAAATGCCTTGATTTCTTTTCTTTATTTTTACCTTTTGTGCCTTTTTGTATCGGTATGAGTGCGGCAGTATTAATTGTAAGTGTATTGCATCACATATTGAATATTGATATATTGTTGTGGCTTAGGGTGGAACCTTCATGTGTGTTGTGTTGTGTCTCACCTGCAGGGAACATGGGGCGACCGTAGGAGTGAGATCTACAACTCCAGAACATCTCCCCATTGAGTGTTTTCGCTGCTGCACCTTTATTGTTTCGTTTGTCCCTTTTTTTCCCTTCCCCTACTGTGGTGTGACCTGCGGAGTGGGTATATACATACTCGCAGGTGGTTCCATACAGGGGGAAAGACCTATAGAATCTGCAAGAGCCTGGAAATCGCTATTGGCCGACCTGAGGGGAGATACAGTTGAGAGTAATGATTCTGTCTCTGATTTGGTCTTGTATGCTGTGCTCACCTGGTTGCCCGTGCCTGGACTCTTTCTGAACATTGGAATGTTACAAGGCTACGGAGCTAGCTCACATCCCCAGTAACTCATTGAAGCTACCTGATACTGGTAAAGTCCGGAGTGCAACAAGGAGGACATTGGTGCTTGTCTCACCTATATTTGGATCACTCATCGATCTTGAAGGTGGAGGGAGGAGCGGACACCGCAAGAGTTGAGGAGCTAGGGGGTTTAGGTGGTGGTACACTCAATAGCTGGTACGCTCTCTACTGGGATTACACTTGTGTAAAACTTCTATACCTATGTGGGGATTGCTGCTCCCTGTTATGCCTACCCTGATTTGAGTATTCACTGTTGACTCTTGTTTATTATTGACTGTCGGGGGGGGGGGGATAGCAGACCCATTATTGTACACTTTATTATGCTCAAATGTTGTGTATCACTGGTTGTCTTATGACACTGCATGAAACAATAATTAAGTTTGTTTCAAAAAAAGAAAGAGTCCAAAATTGACTGAAATTACAAGTTACGTGGAAACATCGCACTCTCAGCTTTTCAAGCATGCACATATAGGTGGGAAAACTCTGGGAAATGTATACATGGAAAATAAAGGACAATAGACAGACATAGGTGTGCAAACAATGACTCCAAAGGTCAATCCATACTCTGTAATATTGAACCCTGAAACACATTTTACACAAAACATAGGAATGGTGACTGCTGCAGATTAAACAATGCTTGGCAAAGAAAGGTTGCTTTGCAATTTAAAAAGCCTAGTTAGGAAATACTTTTACTGGTGTGAAGAGCATCCTAGCTCCACTGGCCAAAAAGTATGGCCTTACTAGTCTACTGTCCTCATACGGCCATTATGTGTGTCAGAGTTCACTTTGAGCCTGTAAATCCCCATCTCATCCGTGAACTCCCACATACATTTTTGAAAAAGGTATGTCAAGATAACAGAAATATCTTAAAACTGAAGCTAGATCTGAACACAACCAGCACAGATGTTGAACATGAGACCATGGTAATGGATTAGCAGAGCCAGAAACTCAACATAGACACTACACAGGCCAAAAAATAGATTTGAGCCCAGAGGCCATCATGAACAGGAAGGGCAGAAAACATACTGTCTGTTGACATGAAGAAAGAAAGAGCAGAAACTATTTCCAGACCATTCCAGAGATCCCAGTTCCGCAAGAAGCGCAAACAGAATACCATGCTCAGTGGCCATGATACTGCCACATCCACTCGCTGCCGGAACCCTTCCAACACAGCTGTAAAACTTAGGAGGGCAAAAGCCCTCCTAAGAGATCCCAATATTACTGAAAGGAGTAGAATGGCAAAACTAAGGCAAATGTCCAAGATTTTTCTGGGTCGTACAAAAATTAAAAGAGCTGATAATTGATTAGATCTGAGAAATATAAACCCTTTTTTCAGCAGAGAAATGTCTGCATGTCTAAAAGCTAAGGGGAGAGCAACACCTATACAAAGACACATTAATCGGCTTGAACAATCATGGTGGTTGAAACAGCCATCAAAATAGAAATAGTTCTGCGTAAGGATCAAAAGGAGGTTTAGATTTCAACAAAACGCAGATGTTTGAAGCATATACAAATCAGAAATGTGAATATCCAGTTGTGTGAACCAGAGGCAAATAAAAGAGGATATAGTTGAATGAATGCGCTGAACCTTATTATTAAAGAAGTTTTATAGCCTACAGAAAGCATATATGATCCAACTAATGAGTGAAGACAGTAGAATAGGAAAGCCTCTGAGGATTTTTTTTTGTTGTGTGTGAGGCTTCACAGAGTACAGAGAAATGTGACACTCTCCCCGTTTTGAGGAAAGATTTATGATTTTTAAATAAATATTCAAAGGTAATTGTCCTCATTTAAATGATCTACTTTGGCTCCCTATTAAGGAAAGAATTCATTTCAAAATCTTAACTCTGACCACAGACTTTTCTATTGGATGGGCCCTAGCTATCTCTCTGCAAGGATCATCCATTACCATCCAGCTAGAGCCTTCCACTTTTCCAATGCGGGGCAGTCCCTGGTACCGAGAATCAAGAGGAAAAAATGGGGGCGGGGGTTGCATTCTTCTCCTGACTTGCTTAATGGGCATGGAACGCACTTCCTCTAGACCTGCAAGCCTTGAGGGAGGAAAATTGCCTCAGGCATGCTTCTAAAACCTGGCTCTTCAAGACAGCTTTTCAATGACTAGTGTGTGAGAATTTGTTTGTATGGTCTTTTAGCACCCGGACACATTTGAGTACTGTGCGCTTAATACATTCCTGATTGATTAAATTGAGAGGTTATTTCATGAAAGACATGGTATGTTCCACAGTTTTGACCAATGATTTACTTTTGGCAAAGTTTACATTTACATATGGAGAGGGTTTCCTCAGCTAAGTTTGATCAAATTTCCTCATTGAGACAGTTGGTGTTACAACTAACATCAGCTAAGATTCTAAACCGACCTTAATGAGTCAGCATTTACCATGTTAAAGATGGTCCACCAAATTACACCCAGATGATTTAGGGGCAGTAGTTTTTTGGGTTGTTTTCGTGGCTAGGGTGGTGAATGATATTAGGGATTTAAAGTAAGAAATGGAAAGTAAAAATGTCTGACCGCAAAGCATTCTGCTCATTAATATGCAAAGGAGAGATATTAATCAAATCCAGCTTATGACCCCGGAGATGTGTCCGGACACCTGCTGAGTCTGGGATCTGAACAACTAATATGGAGTTTTCTTTATAAGGTCAACCACTATGGTGTTGATGAAAGCGGTTAACTTTTTCTTGGGTTGGGGTTGCCGTATATGGAGGTTATTTTGTTACAGAAGAGTTCTGAGAGCGCTTACTGCAATGGGGTTGTGAGGGGTGTGATGTTGCTAGAAGCAGAAGGAGGCACTGTGAAATCTTTGATGATGTTCAAGATTTCCATGCTGCTGTTTGGGCCGGTGTCGATACGGTCTGCAAGAGCTGTGGGATTGATATTCCGTATCTGCTGGTGATAGCACCTTAGGGTGGATTTGCAGATGTTTTTATCTGTGGTATCTTGACTTGTTCTCCATTTATGCTTCAGTTGTTTGGAGTGTCGTTCATCAGCCTGAGTGCCCCTGTGTATCAGCTGGCCTGTGGTCGGGCTTTTACCATTGGGTTGCACATGAGGGGAGCCAGGGTGTCAGCACATTTGGTTATCCAGCTGTTGATGTTCATGATGGCTTTTGGCAGGTTGCTGGTGTGCTTGGGCCACTGTGTGGAGAGGGCAGAAGCCCAGTCCTCTTTTGTGATGCTTTTCCAGCTGCATTCGTTGGGGCCAGTGGTGGTAGATCTTCAGTGGTGTTGGATGGGTTTGCTGAAACTGATGAGGGCTTGGTCTGTCCAGGTTGTAGTTGCTGGCTTGTTGACTGTTATGTTGGCAATTAAGGAGGGCCATAGAGTTTGAGTTTGTGCTGTCTTCTAAGAGAAAGTTAAGGTCTCCAAGGAGGATGAAGATGCTGGCATTAATGATGAGGGGTTCAATGAAGTTTGTGGTGTCGCTGGCAAAATTGGTGCAGGGTCCTCATGATCTGTAGATGAAGGTTCTACCCAGGGAGAAATTGGCTGTTATGTGTATCTTGAATGTGAGGTGTTCCATGTACCTGGAGGGTGTGTCCATGTAGGTGGTGCAGCTGATGGTATCTTTGAAAAAAATAATGGCTCCTCCGCATCCAAGCTTGTGCTATCATTTTTGCCTGATGATCTTGTAGATGGAGGGGGAGGCTGTACCGAGAATTGGTGCAGACGTTGGGTTTAGCCACAATTCATGAAGAAGAGAAGACACGGAGAATGGTCGTGCAGTAGGTCTTGTATCTCTGTGACATGTTTGGTGTGTGAGTGAGTGGGGTTAACGAGCATGCATACAAGTTTGACATGTTGCAAGGGTGGACTATGGTCTGTGTGAGTGTGAGCAGGTGGCTCATTTGTGTGAGTGTGGGCGAGTGGGATGCTGGGTGCTGTTGGTGACAGAGTGATGGGTGTAGGGTGTGGTAGAGTGCATGAGAACTTGCAGGAGGAACATGTGGATGCTGTCTCTATGTTGTGTGGTGCGGGTTGGCAGCATTGCAGAGGTCATAGTTGAAAGCGTGGAGTAGCATGGCAGGGTAGCCCTGGTTTGAGGAAGAACCAGGGTTCCTGGTACTGGGCTTGCTCCAGGTGTAGACAGGCGTAAACAAACAGGCTTGCTATTTGCATTCCTTCAACACACGAGCAGTGCACCCACTGCACCCACCTTCTGCACATCTGCACAGTGACTGCCATTAAGTAGATGCAAACATTGGATTATTGATTGAAGAGATTGAGAATCCACTTCAAATAATCACAATTCTTGTCAGGGTAAACCACAAAAGTCGCTACATAAACTTGTGCTTAATCCTCTGGTAGCTTGGCACAAAAGCAGTCAGTCTTAACTTAAAGGCAATGTGTAACAAGCTGATGCAGCACTCAAACAGTAATAAAGTAAAAACACAACGCAAAAAGATTTCCAAACCAATGTAGAGCAATATAAGATGTTTTAATAAATAAAATGACACCAAAACGAAAAACTCTGTTCAGTATAACAGGAAATAGCCCACCATAGGAGGAGGGCGTGTCCGGAGGGACAATGGCGACCAGGCAGGAGACAGGGCCAAGTATATCCCGCTAGGGTTTAACCTTCTGACTTCGGTGTTGGGCCTGCGGTGTTTCTTTGTGGAACTCGGCATCACTTGGTGGCACTCAGGGTTGGTTTTGGCACATCTTTCAGTCAAGAGCTGCATGGTGTAGCTTTACAAGGCTGTGCATAGCTGGGCATGGGATACAATGAAACCTTCGGGTAGGAGTTGCGCAGCTCTGCAATAGATTCCATGAAGCTTTCATCTGCCTGGTTTGGCTCTGCAGAGTTTTACATTGCTACACATCAGATTTGATGATTAGAAGTTGCGTGGCTCTTGCAGAAAGGCGCAATTGGCTTAGGTGGGAAAATGGCAACTGTATAAAAAGCCCAATTAAAAAAAGTAATATAAAATCAGACTTGACCATTAGGTTGGATTTTAAATTCCTATTTCAATGAGTCCCTGAAACATTTTTCTAGCTATTCCAAACTGAAGGTATGCTTTATGAGGAGTTATAATGTAATCCAGTGCTTTTCAATGAGAGGGCCAGTTTTACTACTGTTGAAGAATGACGTTGGAAATTGTTTGTTGTCAGTACATGTAAATATTAGTTTTTAATTACCATACACCATGCCCCTGTGCCTTTAGGGCCTACCTCAGGGGTGACCTATAAGGGTTAAAAAGGAAGGTTTAGGCTTGGAAAAAGGATTATTTTGCCAGATCGAAATGGCAGTTTAAAACTGCATACACAGGTTGCACGGGCAACCCCGAAGACATGTTTTACAGTGCTGCCACTTTAGTAGGTGGTACGATGAATGCTGCAGCACACTAACAGCATTTAATTTTCAGGCCCTGGATACAGGCAGTACCAACTAATAGGGATTTACAAGTTAAAGGTAACATTTAGGTGTATACCAAATTTACCATGTATGGGAGGGAGAGTGGATGCACTTTACCAAGAGTTAGCAGGAATAAAGTACAGAGTTCGAAAGATGGTCATTTCCAAAAGTAGGTCCTGGGAGGGGGAGGAGAGCAGAAGGCGGTGGTTGGTGTGCAGAAAGAAGATGGGAAATGAAGTCCTTTTACTTGGCTTCTTCTTTTAACAAAGGTTTTGATGGAAAACCAGTGATGTCACTTTCTGTGCAGATGGATGATGGGAAATCCAGTTCTATAACTTCCTGTCCAGATGGATGATGGTAGATAAGTAAGAATCCTATCTCTACCTCCTTTTTACTTCTCGGTACACCAAGCTAATGCTACAAAACCATGATAATAGCACAACTCTGATCCACATACACAGCAAAACACTATCTGTATAGACGACATGACAGACAGACACTCTTGCATCCAAAGCACTTCCACGTGGTAGCATACAGCTCATCTGCAAAAGCAATTTGATGCCTCTCCAGGAGTATGAATCTCTATATAAATAAGATTACAAAACAATTCTTTCCAGGGAATCAATCCCAGATGAAGGGTGGAGAGGTACCTATAGATTTTCAATGGGTAGGGTCCCATACGTTTTTTCCTCTGATTTCTGCAGACTTTCTTGAACTGAGATTCTGGATGAAGACAATAAACGTTTTTACTGAGATATCTGTGTATCTCCTTCACCTCTGTCTTAAGTGCTTCTAGT
The DNA here is from genome assembly GCF_964204655.1 of Triturus cristatus. Taxonomy (NCBI): domain Eukaryota; kingdom Metazoa; phylum Chordata; class Amphibia; order Caudata; family Salamandridae; genus Triturus; species Triturus cristatus. Next base: position 1,251,760,344 of record NC_140579.1, on the reverse strand, counting down.
CTGACCCTATACAATTAAATAATTTACTCCCTGAGCATAGCACAACTCCTTGGAAGAGAAAGGGATAGCACATTTGCTATATTATTTTCTTGCTATCAGTGTGCTCTAGTCCCTCTCGCATTCTTCTACTAAACATTGCAAGGATAATTGCAGCATCAAGAGTGCTGCAGCACAACCAAATCATGTGTCAGGGCCAAAGACACTTGAGCAAACATTTACCATGTAGGTCAAACTATGACCACACATGAATCCCTGCACTAAGTTCCACAAGGAGAATAGAGAGCTAGCAGTCAAGCTGCCATCCATTGGTGAAGAATTCTTATATCGAAGCATGGCAATATAACTCACAGAACCACAAATGTTTCAGTGTTCCAAAAATTATGTCAAGAATGTAATAGCACAGAATAACTGAAAGTGTGTCAGTAACAATTCAAAGGACAAATCTGAGAAAATGGGTAAAACGTAGATGAAAAGGTAACAAAACATTTCTCTGATACAATACAATGGACACACCTTAACACCCTGACCACTGGAAATAATGTCAACACGCCTCACCTCTCGAAACCCCTTAACTGCTGAACCTTTCTCCCCCTCAGTGCTGCTCCCTTTTTTTGTTATTTAGGCTAGTTCGTGCTTAGGGCTCCATAACCTTTTTTTTCCACATAAGGTATCAACGCCAGATTTGCACCCTTTTTTCCAGCATCTTGTGTATTCCAAAAGAACCCAGGGTTTGTGAATTCCCTAGGAACGAAACGTGTTGGCTGATGATCACTTTTAATACTACAGAGTAATAAAGGACATATTCTTGAATTGATTTGAAGCTTGCTGACTTTTCTCTGGTGCACCTTCCTTCTTTGTAAAACATTCTGCATTTAGCAAGGGGTCATGTATGTAGAAATGATCTGTTGAAAGAAAGAAATATTAGCCATTTGTGATAACGTTTTCTTCTGTAACTTTTTGTGACGATAGCAGATTTACAAAAACAGTATACCATTATGTCCACCAAGCTCTTCTGGTTGTGGGGTTATTTATGGTTTGTAGGTTCTTCAAGAAGTCAAGGTACCCAGAGCCAATTACTGAGTTGCACCATACAATGTTTTTTCCATTGTGTACCGAGTATAGACAAATTCACATGGTGAAATGTGTAGAGTGAAAAATGGGTATCAAAGAAACCTATGTATTTCTGAAATGGCCACAAGATATGGAGTTTAGGTACAGTTGTTATTTGTACATCTTTGAATTTGTACGTACCCATACTAGCATATGACTTACAGGATATTTTTTTAAATGTCTTCTTTTTTGCTCATTGGCTTCCGTTTGGAAGGCACAAAAATATAGCAAAATTACATTGGTAATAGCAAAGGTTCAACTATTCTATGCTCTCACATGTCTTCTGATAAAAATGGTACTTTACTTGTGTGGGCAGCCCTAGTGCCCATGACCTAGAAAACTTGCAAATCTTTGAAAACTAGACACCTGGGAAAATCTAGGATGGGGTGGCTTGCACATATTTTAATACTAGATACCTGGGGGAATCTAGGGTGTTGTGACTTGTGTGGCTCTCACCAGTTTTGTTTTACCCAGAATCCCTTGATAACCTCAAATGCAAAAAGGATATATCAAATTTTTCCTATCTAACATGATCTTTTTTTGCAATGTGGATAGTTGTGGATTTTGAGCCCTACCTCAGGCGGCAGCCAAGGCCACCTAGCAAACCTGCTAATTGTTTACAACTAGACACTTAAGGAAGTCCAGAAATCCCCCAAATTCCTACCTGTCAGTGTTACCCCGTTTGTGCCAATACAAACACTGCACCAGTTAAGGATACATCTCCCAGGGGAATCAGTGCTCTGGGGATTGAGATATGCACCCAAGCACTAATTCAGTGAAAGTAAAATGAGCCCATCAGCTCGTTTTATTTTTACTATTACTGCCATGACATTAGTACGCTCTGCGTGCCAATCGTCATTACCATAAAAAAAAAACAATCAGACTGCTCGAGAGCTCATCCCAAGCAGCCTGATGGAAAAAAATAAAATAAACGACTCTGTCGGGTGTAGAGCAGCAGAGGGGCCCTTATAACCCTCCCCGGTATTGGCCAATGGCCGACAGATGCACTTGGGAGGGAGTATGGCCGACAGCAGCACTTACATGGTTAAGGTCTCGTATCCTAGATAGACAACATTGCCCTATCATGTATACAGTATTCTTTAATGGGTAATGCACTCAAACACCACTTAACATCAACATCTCTATCTTTGTGGTTCAAATTATTTGTAAAATCATTTTATCCTTTAAATATCAATAATTCCTAATAAAAGCATGATTGTTCTGAATTAAATTTGTTCTATGCACAAAAACTATGCGTTTCACAAGCTCTGACTGGTGAAAGCTTGGATAGTTATGTTATGCAAATGTGTGGAGTGCACTATCACCCTAGAGGATACCCTGGTGCTGAGCAGGTGTGAGTCTAGCCAAATCTAGGGCCTAGAGGGACTACTAAAAAATACAGGCATGCAAGAATGCAAGACGTGAGGAGAAGGCTGGTATGTGTAGCCCCAGGTCATTATTACACTTTAGGAAAATTACATACATCAAGGGCATTGTCGTGGAGCAGGTCCCAACTCTCTGTGGCTTATTTGATGAGTGAGTGGGTGTCGAGGAGCATGCATGTAAGTCTAGAGTGTTGTGTGGGTGGTTGCAGGACTGTCAGAGTATGAGAGAGTGAGATGTTGGATGCTGCCAGGTGCAGTTACAGTAAATGTTGGGTGTGGGTAAGTGCATGAAAATATTCTGGAAGCACTGGTGAACACTCCTTCTGTGTTGTTGGTGCGGCGAGACAGCATCATGGGGAGCCTGGGTTGAGGGCATGGAAGGTCAAAACAGGGTATCGGTGGGAGGACCAGGGTTTCTAGTACTGGGTGTGGTCCAGGCACAGATAGGGATGAACAGATGCAGAGAGGCTGCCTTTGGTGTGCCTTCAACGCATTAGCAGCACACCCACTGTGTGCCGGGCTGCAGCTGCCATTAAGTAGATTCTGGGATGGGAGAGGAGTGATGTCTCTTCCTGTGCAGATAGATGATGGAAAATTCAATGATCTCATCTCCATTGAAGATGGATGATGGAAATTAGTTCTCACGCTTGGCTTCTTCTCAGTCTCAGTGGGAGAATTTTCCTCTAAATCCTATACCCTGCCTTGTGGAGTTCCACAGGGATAATCTCTAAGCCCTACAATGTTCAATCTTTATGTTACACCACTGGCCAAACTTATAAAGTACTTCTCGCTGTCACTCTCACTTTGGCATCCTATTGTCAAGAATTCCTGTCATGCGAGGGGAGGAAAACGGTAACCAGCGAAAACGGACTACATCTCCCAGGATGCTTAGCGGTTGAGAGGTTATGTAAACAGGAGAGCTGTTACATAACTCAAGGAAAACACGCCCTTATGTAAACAGGAGAGCTGTTACATAACTCAAGGAAAACACGCCCTTATGTAAACAGGAGAGCTGTTACATAACTCAAGGAAAACACGCCCTTATGTAAACAGAAGAGCTGTTACATAACTCAAGGCAAACACGCCCTTACGTAAACAGGAGAGCTGTTACATAACTCAAGGAAAACACGCCCTATAAAGGGAGGAACCGGGAGGTACAACGCTGTCGGATATTGTGTTTACACCGACGTACCTGCTTAGTGAAGAGCAGTGTTCCGGAGTGGTGCTCCAGTAAGGCAAGAACGGAGGTAGGTCGAGTCATTACTCCCTGGGCCGTGTCTTGCCCCATCGTCACCTGGGAAGGACCCGGAAGCTCTACCGGATAACCATTGAGCTTCGCTTTTTGACTCGGCAGAGTCAAAGCGCAGTGGCGCTTTTGCTGGTTGGAGTCGTAACTCCCAGCCCGACCAGAGATACAGGGACTGCCAGCTGTAACGCACACCAGGAGGTGTTTGCCGCGTTACAGACTCGGAAGTCCACGGGATCGATCGAGCGGCTGCTCTCGGTTCAGTCTTCTTTGCTTGTGATTGGGGTATCGGTGACGCATCACCAGGAGGTGACTTCGCGTCCCGGTGCAGTCTGAGGAAGAGGTTGAGCGGCTGCTCCCTTCAGGTAGAGACCCCGGCTGGGTGTTTCCCTGACTCCTCGATTCTCCCCAACACTCTTCGTGCCCCTCACAGCCTACCGATTGGCATTGTCGGCCATTTCATTTCTGCCCTCTGTTGGCATACGCCGGGATCGGCGTATATGCAGAGGACGGTTAGGACCATCCGTGCTGTGGGCTGGTAACGTACTTAGCCTGGAGGATTCCAGTGACTATAACCTTTGTTTATTCCTTGTATTATTTTTGCCTTCATTAAAATAACTAAACCTTCACAAGTGGTTGCGTTCTCATTATCGTGTCTGTTAAACGATCCGGAGACGTTCAGGGCGTTACAAAATATCCGACCTTAATAAACACTAACTGTCTCCCGGTCGATAACAGACATGGCAACACTTGATGATGTGCTGGCTGCTTTAGCGACCGTGCAAATTGAATTGGCTGCCTCCAGGCAAGAAACAGCCGATGTAAAAGCCAGACTGGATGCTATCCAATTGGACCCGCTCACGCCCAGCACCTCCCTCACGAACCAGACCCCTGCGGTAGTAGTGGAAATGCCGGTAGCCGTCCCCTTGGCAACACCAGAGAGGTACAGTGGGGATCCTAACACAGTGCAGGTATTCCTCACACAAGTGGCGCTACATTTATCGTGCAAACCAAGGGCGTTCCCCACGAGTCAGGCTCGTGTGGCTTTCCTTATATCCTATTTGGCTGGAAACGCGGCACAATGGGCCGTACCTCTGGTGAGCAGGGACGACCCCATCTTATGTGAATGGGGTGCTTTTCGCGAGGAATTCCTGAAGGTCTTCGACAGAAGGGCTGACTCGTACACGGCGGACCGTGAAATGCTTGAGTTGAGACAGGGATCCAACGACCTGGTGCAGTATCTCAACGCGTTCCGAAGGCTGGTTGCGGAAACCAAGTGGCCTGTTGCTAAACAGACGGCGCTCTTCCATCACGGGCTGTGCGAGGAGCTCAAGGACGCCGTGGCTCATATTGACCCACAACCCAAGACATGTGAGGGCCTTATCAACCTGGTATTACGGCTGGAACATAGGCTAAGTGAAAGAAAGGGGGATCATGGGAGAAAAGGAAAATCCCTTCCATCCTATGTGACAGTGGGTAGTCCTGAAACTGCCACCGCATCCAAGGGAGAACCCATGGACATCGGCGCAATACGAGCGAGCCTCACAGCCACGGAGAAAGAGTCACGCCGTAAACAAGGATTGTGCCTATATTGTGGCAAAAAAGGCCACTACGTACGTGAATGCCCTGCCAAACCGAAAACGTCACGTTATCGGGCCAACCGGTCGGTAACAGCCGTGGTGGACGTACCGGCGGAAAACTAGAGGACTCCCAGACCAAAGAAGGGGCATCTCGGAGTCACTCATCCATCCCTTCACTTTCCAACTCGGTCACTAAGGGACAACGACACCTGTTTCTCACGGTGCACGTGGGAGTGCATGACCAGTGGATACCCGTTGTGGCCATGGTGGATTCAGGGGCCACTGGCATGTTTATGGACCACAACGAGGCATGCAGGCTAGGGCTAGTGCTTCTTCCCAAAGCTGTACCCGAAGACGTCTATGCTGTAGACGGAAGGCGATTGGTGACGGGGCCCATCGGGCAGCACACGGGGGTCCTTCCGATGAGATGTGGGAGGAACCATTTGGAACAAATCGATTTTAACATCATCCGAGCGCCCCAATATGGCGTCATATTGGGATTGCCGTGGCTACAGAAACACAACCCCTCTGTGGATTGGCCAACACATCGCATCGAACTGACGTCACCGTATTGCATCTTGCATTGTGGAATAAGAACGGAATCCCTTGACGCAGATGAGAGCGGGAGTCAGACGGTGGCTACAGCGGCAGAAAAAGATGTGGCTCTCCCCCGGGCTTATCACAGTTTTGAGGATGTATTTGATGAGGTGAAGGCGGAAGTGCTACCACCACATAGACAGTTTGACTGCCAGATCGACCTGGTGCCAGGGGCCAGCGTTCCCAGCGGCAGGCTGTATGCCCTGACGGAGCCTGAAAACGTGCATCTCCGGGGGTACCTGGATAAACTCCTCAAGCTAGGATTCATCCGCCCGTCCAAGTCTCCGGCCGCCTCGCCACTCTTCTTCATCCCGAAGGCTAACGGGGAGCTGAGAGCCTGTGTGGACTTTAGGGCATTGAATGCGATAACCGTAAAGAATCGGTACCCCTTGCCTCTCATCAGTGTACTTCTGGAACAGGTCAAGAAAGCTCGTATCTACACCAAGTTGGATTTGAAAGGGGCATACCATCTGGTGCGCATGAGGGACGGAGACGAGTGGAAGACCGCCTTTAAGACCAGGTTCGGCCTTTTTGAGTACCTCGTCATGCCGTTCGGTCTGTGCAACGCCCCGGCAGCCTTTCAGTACTTTTTGAATGAGGTATTCAGAGAGGAGTTGGATATCTACGTGGTCGTATATATCGACGACATCCTCATCTATTCGTCCAGTGTGGAGGAGCACGTACACCACGTCAAAGCTGTGCTCCAAAAGCTGAGGGAAAACATGCTGTTTTGTAAACTCAGCAAGTGTGACTTCCACGTCACATCCGTGGAATTCCTCGGAGTGATGCTGAGTCCAGAGGGACAGGAGATGGCAGAACGAAAGATCAAGGCGGTGAAAGAATGGCCGGTGCCCCAAAGCGTGAAGGACGTCCAAAGTTTCATTGGCTTCGCCAACTTTTACAGGCGGTTTATAGATGGATTTTCAGGATTGGTGGCCCCAATCACACAGCTACTGAGGAAGTCCAAGGAGTTTGTCTGGTCCCCTGAAGCGAACACAGCCTTTGAGGCCCTGAAAAGCGCCTTTGGTAAGGCGCCGGTGTTGGCTCACCCCGATCCGGATCTCCCCTACGTGGTGGAAGCGGACGCATCGGATGTGGCGCTGGGGGCTATCTTGTCCCAACGCAACCACGACACAGGGGTGCTTCATCCCGTTGCGTACATGTCCCGCAAACTCAACGACGCCGAACGCAACTACCATATTGCGGAGAAGGAGCTTCTCGCAATCAAGGACGCCTTCACCGAATGGAGGCATTGGTTGATGGGGGCAAGACATGTGGTATCGGTGTACACGGACCATCGGAACCTACAGTTCATGACGGCCACAAGACACCTTTCTCTCAGACAGCTGCGGTGGATGATCTTCTTTGCGGGGTTCAACTTCCGCATCACATATCGGCCGGGGACGGAAAACCGGAAGGCGGACGCCCTGTCCCGTCAATCTGCAGTTAAGGAACCATTGCCTGCGACCGAGCATTCCATCATTTCCCCGAGGATGGTATTGGGGGTTATCCAACCGGATACTTTCCTGAGGGGAATAAAGAGAGGGATCAGGTCATTCGCATGGCGGAGGTGGCTCCTCTGTCACAGAGAATGGCAGCTAAAGGACAGGATACCCCTGAAGGGCAGGTGCCTATTGATACCCACGCCTAGGCTAAGGAAACAAGCATTCATCTGGTGCCATGACTCTCCATGCGCAGGTCATTTGGGCTTTGAAAAAACGGTGGCTAGCATGGGACGGCATTTCTGGTGGCCAACCATGAGAGTGGATGTCAGGAGGTGGGGACAGGAGTGTCCTACGTGTGCTACCATGAAGGCCGACCATGGCCGAACCCAAGGGCTCTTACATCCACTTCCGACCCCGGATAGACCATGGGATAGCATATCTCTGGACTTCGTGGTGGGCCTACCGGTAGACCAGGGGATGACGGCAATACTGGTGGTGGTGGATTACTTGACGAAAATGGGGCACTTCATCCCCTGCAAGAGAGTCCCTACGGCCGGGGAATTGGCGTCACTACTCCTAAAGAATGTGGTACGACTGCATGGATTACCTGGGGTGATCGTGTCGGACCGGGGGTCGCAGTTTACTGCGCAATTCTGGAAGACTTGGTGCACTGCGCTGCATGTTAAGACCGCCCTGTCCACCAGCTACCACCCTCAAACGGACGGCCAAACCGAGCGCCTGAACCAAACGCTCAAACAGTATCTGCGATGTTTTGTGGACCAGGGCAGGGAAGAATGGGTCGATTTGCTATGGGTTGCAGAGATAGCCTATAACAACGCCACTCACAGCTCCACACAGTCATCTCCGTTCTATAGCAACTATGGCCAACATCCCAGGTTCTTGCCATTTCTACATCCGTTCAGAGAGGACAGGATTCCCGCCACAGCGGACAGGGTGGCACACATAAAAGACACGTTGATGCGCTCAAGGGCTGTCCTAATAGAGGCCAAGAGAAGATACAAGGCTGCGGCAGACAGGAAGAGAAGGCCCGGACCACTGTACTGCACTGGAGACTACGTCTGGATATCCACAAGAAACATGAGGTTTCGAAAGAACAGTGTGTTCCATCCCAAGTACATGGGCCCCTATCGAATTACCAAGTGTATGGGTCCCGGGAACGTGAAGGTGTGCTTGCCCCAGTCATTGCGGATACACCCTGTCTTTCATGTATCATTGCTCAAACCAGCACCCTCCAAGCCGTCTGGGACACCCAGGCCGGTATGCGTGGAGTCGGAGGTGGAGTATGAAGTGTCAGGCATACGGGCGTCCAAATGGCGCAGGGGGAAGCTGTGGTACCTGGTTGCGTGGAAAGGCTATGGCCCGGAGGAGCAGTCATGGGAACCGGCTGAAGGCGTTCATGCTCCGCGCTTGGTCTCCTTGTTCCATCGGCGTTTTCCTGCCAGCGCTGGACCCGTGGGGAGCCGCTGAGAGGGAGGATGTACTGTCAAGAATTCCTGTCATGCGAGGGGAGGAAAACGGTAACCAGCGAAAACGGACTACATCTCCCAGGATGCTTAGCGGTTGAGAGGTTATGTAAACAGGAGAGCTGTTACATAACTCAAGGAAAACACGCCCTTATGTAAACAGGAGAGCTGTTACATAACTCAAGGAAAACACGCCCTTATGTAAACAGGAGAGCTGTTACATAACTCAAGGAAAACACGCCCTTATGTAAACAGAAGAGCTGTTACATAACTCAAGGCAAACACGCCCTTACGTAAACAGGAGAGCTGTTACATAACTCAAGGAAAACACGCCCTATAAAGGGAGGAACCGGGAGGTACAACGCTGTCGGATATTGTGTTTACACCGACGTACCTGCTTAGTGAAGAGCAGTGTTCCGGAGTGGTGCTCCAGTAAGGCAAGAACGGAGGTAGGTCGAGTCATTACTCCCTGGGCCGTGTCTTGCCCCATCGTCACCTGGGAAGGACCCGGAAGCTCTACCGGATAACCATTGAGCTTCGCTTTTTGACTCGGCAGAGTCAAAGCGCAGTGGCGCTTTTGCTGGTTGGAGTCGTAACTCCCAGCCCGACCAGAGATACAGGGACTGCCAGCTGTAACGCACACCAGGAGGTGTTTGCCGCGTTACAGACTCGGTAGTCCACGTGATCGATCGAGCGGCTGCTCTCGGTTCAGTCTTCTTTGCTTGTGATTGGGGTATCGGTGACGCATCACCAGGAGGTGACTCCGCGTCCCGGTGCAGTCTGAGGAAGAGGTTGAGCGGCTGCTCCCTTCAGGTAGAGACCCCGGCTGGGTGTTTCCCTGACTCCTCGATTCTCCCCAACACTCTTCATGCCCCTCACAGCCTACCGATTGGCATTGTCGGCCATTTCATTTCTGCCCTCTGTTGGCATACGCCGGGATCAGCGTATATGCAGAGGACGGTTAGGACCATCCGTGCTGTGGGCTGGTAACGTACTTAGCCTGGAGGATTCCAGTGACTATAACCTTTGTTTATTCCTTGTATTATTTTTGCCTTCATTAAAATAACTAAACCTTCACAAGTGGTTGCGTTCTCATTATCGTGTCTGTTAAACGATCCGGAGACGTTCAGGGCGTTACACCTATGCAGATGACACGCAGATTGTTGTGTAACTGGCCAAAAATGCTATTAATACCAGGGACTCCTTCAGGGAATGCATGGTTGAAATAACAAATAGATGGAGAATAATTGCTAAAAGCTAAACTCATCCAAAACTGAGGTTATCCTATTCAGAAACAATCCCTCATTTTGGACACAAACCTAGTGGCCTTCTGAATTAGGTCTACTTCCTACCCCAGTACCAAAGGTTAAAAATCTAGGGATAGTGACTGACAATGAACTGAAGCTGAAGGAACAAATCACTAAGGTTACCTCTGCCTCTTTTTGATCCCTGAGACAGGTTAAGAAAATCGAGAAATACTTGCTATTTGAACTCCTAAAAACAGTGACTATCTCGCTTGTACTGACAAGACTTGACTCTTGCAACAGTCTCTACCTTAACATTTCGGTTGGCCTATTGAAAAAGCTTCAGACGCTGCAGAATATATCAGAGTGCTTTCTTTTAAAAGTGCCAATATTTGAATCAGCAAAGGAGCCATTAGCATGCCCCACTGGCTTCTGGTAAGACAGCGTATCATCTTCAAAGCTCTATGCACAGCTTACGGGACCCTCTACGGGTATGGACCTGCCTACTTCAAAAAACATCTCAGGTGGTACACTCCCAACAGGACCCTCCGCTCAAACATGGCTAAGAATCTTGTGGTTGATCCCTTCAGAAAAACCACATGGGGTGGTAAAGGTTTCTTTAGATCCACAGCTTTGCTCTGGAACTCTTTGCCTTTTGAACTTAAAACCTCCCATTTCCTGCAAGCTTTCAGGAAACCCTTGAAAACCTGGCTTTTTGTTCACAACAAGGAACAGAACACTCTCACCCCTTGTCTCACTGTGCAGCGCCAAGACATCTACGGGCAAAGGTTTGAACTTATAAATTCTACATTCATTAAAGACAGTATTGGTAAGAAACCAATGATGTCACTTATTGTGCATGTACATGATGGAAATTAGTCCTCTTGCTTGGCTTCTTCTTTTAAAGACGAGTTTCCCTGGAACAAATTGTGCCACTGGAGATATTTGAGCTTGATTGCCACATATACCTTCTTGCATGTCATGTACCAAACCCTGACTCTAATGCTGATGCTTGTAGGCAAAGAGAGCCAATGAAATTCCCCGAGCATTGGCATGAGCCAGTAATTTTTCATATTTCCTTGATGAGTTGTGCTACCATTTTTATCATGAGCATCAATGGAGTTGTGCTTTAGTCTTACAATGCTTTACATCTTGTTTAATGCTTTTAATTTGCTAGAGACTTGTGTTAATCTATATTTATTTGTTATACTTAATTTCTGCTTTTGCTGAACACCATCCTTTCTTCATTTAAAGATCTATTTTGTAGTGTAGACTTCTGGTAGAACATTGGATGGACCATGTTTCAGGACCTCTCTGACAATTGCACTGCTTGGTTACCCACCAAGTAAAGGATTGTATTTAAAAAGGCCTGCATGAGGCATACACTCTATCATGGCAAGGGACACAAATTCATACTGGGGAAAATCAGCAAATATCAGCCATTTGCAACATTAAAGGCTGAAACAAAATATTGTTTGACAATTTCCATTTTCAAACATGCGAAATGGGTAAGTAGGGTAGCAGGGCCTATAGAACCATGGATATGGTACCGTAGAAGAAACTCCCTCTCTAACTCAAATAGGAGGCACGCCATCTAAAATTTCAGGAAAAATTAAAAGCCTCCCTGTTTGCATCTTAAATCTCGCTGCCCCTACCTCCTGCCTCCCAGCTGCTCCTCCCTCCCACATCCCATATATGGCAGCCGCTGTGCGGTGAGGTGAGCGACCCTTGACCTTGTTAGGTAGGTTGCTCCCCCTAAGCAAAGCACCGCCTGTGCGTCCTGTCCCTGCCCCAGCTGCCACTGCTGAGGTAAGTCTAGGCCCTCCTGCGGCCAGTGGTAGGCCTTAGGTCTGCTCTATTGTTCACTATATTGCCCGTATCGTTTTCTCTTTTGCTGTCTGTGACTGCTGTTCTCTGTCTTCCCCCTGTGCCTGTATTTTCTCCTGTACCCTTCTTTCCTTCTGTTCTCATCGTCACCCATGTGATCTGTGCCCGTATTTCCTTCTGTGACCCCGTGATCTGTGCCCTCTTTTTCCTTCTGTGCCCTCGTGATCTGTGCCCGTTTTTCCTTCTGTGACCCCCGTAATCTGTGCTCGTTTTTCCTTCTGTGCCCCCGTGATCTGTGCCCATTTTTCCTTCTGTGCCCCAGTGATCTGTGCCTGTTTTTCCTTCTGTGCCCCTGTGATCTGTGCCTTCTTTTTCCTTCTGTGCCCCTGTGATCTGTGCCTGTTTTTCCTTCTGTGACCCTCGTGATTCTGTGCGCTTGCCCTCCGTGCCGTCCACTGCTCTCGTTCCCGCCGCTGTGTCCCCGCCCCCTGACTGTCCATTCGCTGCCCCTACCTCCCACCTCCCACCTCCCAGCTGCTCCTCCCTTCCACCTCCCCATATATGGCGGCTGCTGTGCGGTGAGGTGAGTGACCCTTGACCTTGTTAGGTAGGTCGCTCCCCCTCCGCAAAGCACCACCTGTGCATCCTGTCCCTGCCCCAGCTGCCACTGCTGAGGTAAGTCTAGGCCCTCCTGCGGCCAGTGGTAGGCCTTAGGTCTGCTCTATTGTTCACTGTATTGCCCGTATCGTTTTCTCTTTTGCTGTCTGTGACTGCTGTTGTCTGTCTTCCCCCTGTGCCTGTATTTTCTCCTGTACCCTTCTTTCCTTGTGTTCCCATCGTCACCCCGGTGATCTGTGCCCATATTTCCTTCTGTGACCCCGTGATCTGTGCCCTCTTTTTACTTCTGTGTCCCCGTAATTTGTGCCCGTTTTTTCTTCTGTGACCCCCGTAATCTGTGCTCGTTTTTCCTTCTGTGCCCCCGTGATCTGTGCCCGTTTTTCCTTCTGTGCCCCAGTGATCTGTGCCTGTTTTTCCTTCTGTGCCCCCGTGATCTGTGCCTTCTTTTTCCTTCTGTGCCCCCGTGATCAGTGCCTGTTTTTCCTTCTGTGACCCCCGTGATTCTGTGCGCTTGCCCTCCATGCCGTCCACCGCTCTCGTTCCCGCCGCTGCATCCCCGCCCCCCTGACTGTCCATTCGCTGCCCCTACCTCCCGCCTCCCGCCTCCCAGCTGCTCCTCCCTTCCACCTCCCCATATATGGCGGCCACTGAGCGGTGAGGTGAGTGACCCTTGACCTTGTTAGGTAGTTCACTCCCCCTCCGCACAGCACCGCCTGTGCGTCCTGTCCCTGCCCCAGCTGTCACTGCTGAGGTAAGTAGAGGCCCTCCTGTGGCCAGTAGTCGGCCTTAGGTCTGCTCTATTGTTCATTGTACTGCCCGCATCGTTTTCTCTTTTGCTGTCTGTGACTGCTGTTGTCTGTCTTCCCCCTGTGCCTGTATTTTCTCCTGTACCCTTCTTTCCTTCTGTTCCCATCGTCACCCCTGTGATCTGTGCCCGTATTTCCTTCTGTGACCCCGTGATCTGTGCCCTCTTTTTACTTCTGTGCCCCCGTAATCTGTGCCCGTTTTTCCTTCTGTGACCCCCGTAATCTGTGCTCGTTTTTCCTTCTGTGCCCCCGTGATCTGTGCCCGTTTTTCCTTCTGTGCCCCAGTGATCTGTGCCTGTTTTTCCTTCTGTGACCCTCGTGATTCTGTGCGCTTGCCCTCCATGCCGTCCACTGCTCTCGTTCCCGCCGCTGCGTCCCCGCACCCTGACTGTCCATTCGCTGCCCCTACCTCCCACCTCCCGCCTCCCAGCTGCTCCTCCCTTCCACCTCCCCATATATGGCGGCTGCTGCGCGGTGAGGTGAGTGACCCTTGACCTTGTTAGGTAGGTCGCTCCCCCTCCGCAAAGCACCACCTGTGCATCCTGTCCCTGCCCCAGCTGCCACTGCTGAGGTAAGTCTAGGCCCTCCTGCGGCCAGTGGTAGGCCTTAGGTCTGCTCTATTGTTCACTGTATTGCCCGTATCGTTTTCTCTTTTGCTGTCTGTGACTGCTGTTGTCTGTCTTCCCCCTGTGCCTGTATTTTCTCCTGTACCCTTCTTTCCTTCTGTTCACATCGTCACCCCGGTGATCTGTGCCCGTATTTCCTTCTGTGACCCCGTGATCTGTGCCCTCTTTTTACTTCTGTGCCCCCCTAATCTGTGCCCGTTTTTCCTTCTGTGACCCCCGTAATCTGTGCTCGTTTTTCCTTCTGTGCCCCCGTGATCTGTGCCCGTTTTTCCTTCTGTGCCCCAGTGATCTGTGCCTGTTTTTCCTTCCGTGCCCCCGTGATCTGTGCCTTCTTTTTCCTTCTGTGCCCCCGTGATCTGTGCCTGTTTTTCCTTCTGTGACCCTCGTGATTCTGTGCGCTTGCCCTCCGTGCCGTCCACTGCTCTCGTTCCCGCCGCTGTGTCCCCGCCCCCTGACTGTCCATTCGCTGCCCCTACCTCCCACCTCCCGCCTCCCAGCTGCTCCTCCCTTCCACCTCCCCATATATGGCGGCTACTGCGCGGTGAGGTGAGTGACCCTTGACCTTGTTAGGTAGGTCGCTCCCCTTCCACACAGCACCACCTGTGCATCCTGTCCCTGCCCCAGCTGCCACTGCTGAGGTAAGTCTAGGCCCTCCTGCGGCCAGTGGTAGGCCTTAGGTCTGCTCTATTGTTCACTGTATTGCCCGTATCGTTTTCTCTTTTGCTGTCTGTGACTGCTGTTGTCTGTCTTCCCCCTGTGCCTATATTTTCTCCTGTACCCTTCTCTCCTTCTGTTCCCATCGTCACCCCCGTGATCTGTGCCCATTTTTCTTTCTGTGACCCCGTGATCTGTGCCTTCATGTTCCTTCTGTGCCCCGTAATCTGTGCCCATTTTTCCTTCCGTGAACCACATGATTCTGTGCCCTTGCCCTTCGTGCCGTCCACCGCTCGCGTCCCGCCGCTGCGTCCCCTGCGGCCCCGCCCTCCTGACTGTCCAGTCGCTGCACCTACCTCCCGCCTCCCGCCTCCTGCCTCCCTGCTGCTCCTCCCTCCCACCTCCCCATATATCGTGGCCGCTGCACGGCCGCGCCACTGCCGTGCCAAAGGAGCCCCTAAGGCAAACCCGTCTGTACCCGTCCGCGCCTGGACCGTGCCCAGCGCCAGGACCCCTGGCCCCAGCGAACGCCACGATGCCCGCCTCTGCTACGACTCCAGCACCCTCCACGCACTCAACGCCGGACGATCACGCACCCGCTGCCCGGCCGCCCCGAAGCGCACCCAAGGACCCTTCTCCTGCCAGAACTTCAGCATCACCAGCATCCAACCTGCCAACCCACCTACCAAAGAACCCCACCAGCTCAGATGCATCCTTCTCAACACCCGCTCCGCAAGCAAACACGCTGTGGAACTCTGGGACCTACTGGACTCCAACACCCCAGACGTCGCCTTCC
Organism: Triturus cristatus; assembly: GCF_964204655.1. Taxonomy (NCBI): domain Eukaryota; kingdom Metazoa; phylum Chordata; class Amphibia; order Caudata; family Salamandridae; genus Triturus; species Triturus cristatus. The sequence goes on along the minus strand of NC_140579.1, from coordinate 1,251,744,926 downwards.
TGACGGAGACCTGGCTGAACCCCTCCTTGGCACCCGACATCGCCATAGCCATCCCGGAAGACTATAAGATCACCCGCAGGGACTGCACCAATGGAGTAGGAGGAGGAATCGCCATCGTCCACAGGAACCCTCTCAAAGTCTCAACAAACACCGACGACACCCTCAGCACCGCCGAACACCTGCACTTCCAGATCCACACCGATCCCAACACCACCCTCGTAGGAACCCTCATCAACAGACCCCCCGGACCATGAGCCCAGTTCAGCGACTCCATCCCCGACCTTGTCAGCACACATGCCCTCGCCTCCACGGACTACTTCCTCCTCGGGGACCTGAACTTCCACCTCGAGAACAACAACGACACCAACTCCTCCACTCTGATCGACAACCTCGCCAACCTCGGACTCAGACAACTCGTCACTACACCCACCCACTCCACCGGCCACACGATTGACCCCATCTTCTCCGCAAGCTCCCACGTCTGCTTCAACCACACCACCGAGCTCCACTAGACCGATCACCGCTGCATCCACTTCACCTTCCGGAAACCCACTACGCACCACCACACCCAACAGATGCCGCGCCACTGCTGGAGCAAAGTCACCGAAGACCAGCTTTCCACCACCCGTGCCCCGAACCCACCCTGCAGATCGGACCGACCCCGACACCGCCGCTCACAACCTCAAACAGTGGATCAACGACTGTGCCAACACTCTCACCCCCCTCAAGAAGCCCTCCAACACCCACACTAGCAAGAAAGCCAGCTGGTTCACCGAAGACCTCCAGGCCTCCAAGCGAACCTGCCGAAAACTAAAAAAAACCTGGATCCGTGAACGAACTGGAAAGCTACACAGCCCACAAGAACGCCACCCGCAGACACCACCACCTCATAAGATCCGCCAAAAGGACCTCCTTCAAAGACCGCCTAGACAACAACACACACAACAGCAAAGAGCTCTTCAACATCGTGAACTAACTCTCCGACGCCAGCTCCAACACCAATGACATCCCACCTTCACAAGACCTGTGCGACCCGCTGGCCACCTTCTTCCATCGCAAGATCACAGACATCCACAACAGCTTCAACACCATCACCACACCGGCAACCACTGAGACCCCCGCTCCCATGACCACCACCCGCACCAACCGCCTGATCGCCTGGACCAACATCAACGATGACGACACCATCAAGATCATGAACACCATCCACTCCGGATCCCCGGAAGACCCCTGCCCACACCACATCTTCAACAAAGCCAGAAGCACCATCGCACTCCATCTCTGGAAAACCATCAACATCTCCTTCGAGACAGCGACCTTCCCGGAGAGCTGGAAGCACGCAGAGATCAACGCCTTACTCAAGACACCCAGGCGGACCCCAAGGACCTCAATAACTTCCGACCCATCTCCCTTCTCCCGTTCTGGCGAAGATCATTGAAAGGCCGTCAACAAACAACTGTCCAGCTTCCTCAAGGAGAACAGCATCCTGGACCTGTCCCATTCCGGGTTCCGCAGCAACCACAGCACCGAAACTGCCCTCATCGCCACCACCGATGACATCAGGACCCTGCTAGACAACGGAGAAACCACGGCCCTCATCCTCCTGGACCTGTCAGCCGCCTTCGACACGGTCTGCCACCGCACACTCCGAACACGCCTCTACGACACCGGAATCCAAGAGAAGGCCCTGGACTGGACCTCCTCCTTCCACTGTGGCAGAACACAGAGCGTCCGCCTCCCCCCTTCCGCTCCGAAGCCACCGAGATCATCTGCGGCGTACCCCAAGGCTCATCCCTCAGCCCAACGTTGTTCAACGTCTACATGGCACCGCTCGCCCACATCGCACGACGGCACGACCTCAACATCATCGCCTACGCTGACGACACATAGCTGATCCTCCCTCTCACCAAGGACCCCCACACTGCCAAAACCAACCTCCACGAAGGAATGAAGGCCGTCGCCGACTGGATGAGGAACAGCCGACTGAAGCTGAACTCGGACAAGACGGAGGTCCTCATCCTCGGATCCACCCCCTCGGCCTAGGATGACTCCTGGTGGCCGACTGCACTAGGAACACCCCCAACACCCACCAACCATGCACGCAACCTAGGGGTCATCCTCGACTCTACCCTCACCATGACGAAGCAGGTCAACGCCGTCTCCTCCTCCTGCTTCAACACCCTCCAAATGCATCGCAGGATCTTCAAGTTGATCACCGAAGCAAGAAGGACGGTCACCCAGGCCCTCATCAGCAGTAGACTGGACACCCCCACCCACCAGCTCTGCTCCACAGACCGCGCCCTCGCCACTGTCCCCCGCATCCAAAGAGTGACCGCTGGCGGCAGATCATTCTCCCACCTTGCCACCAAGACATGGAACACCCTCCCCATCCGCCTGCGGCAGACCGAAGACCTTCTGACCTTCAGAAGACTTCTCAAGACCTGGCTCTTCGAACAGTAGCAGCTCCCTCCGCCTAGCGCCTTGAGACCCTCGCGGGTATTTAGTGCGCTTTACAAATGCCATGATTGATTGATTGATTGATTAAATCTCTCAACCTAGGCATATAGCAATGCATATAGCCAAGAGTCTAAAACCATGGTGTGCATCACGTTTACTAAATATTCCAACAAAAACACAAATTATAATCTTTCTCTGTGCAGTTTTAATGATTAATAATAATCATAATTTAAAAATAAATTTGAAAGTCACTACACCAACCTTCATTAGTAAATCCAAGCCAATACCTCCTTCAAAGCTATCAATCAGGCTTCAGGCCTCATCGGAGCACAGCAACCATCCAGCTGGTTGATCACATCCTCCAGATGTCTGACAATAATCATCCCTGAATCCTTATCCTTCCCCACCTTTTGAAAGTACCAGACCTAGCTCAATATCTTCACTACAGGAACGTACTTCAGCAGCATCATATTGCAAAGATTTGATTCCTGTCTAAACATTGGATTCAGATAGCCCATATGTACTCTTAAATATTTGAACGTGTCATTGTCATATCTAGAGTACCCCAAATTGTAAACTTGTCACCAATAATTGTTAACTTCAACATTAAATCTATAAGACATCACTTGGCGCTGGAATATCAACGTCCATGGACATGCTGTTGATGCTCAGATTTACCGGATGTTCACTTCAGCTTTCTCGAGACTGGCCTCTCTGACAAGGCTGGCCCTAGAAAGCATGCTGGTAGCCATACTGAAAGAAAACATAGTATTGTTTACCAAAGTCTTGAAGGAGGGACATTTCCGGGAATTGCTCTCAGCAGCAGACTTTAATTGATACAGCTTCAATTGCCGGACAGTACCAAGTTGTATAGTTTTCACATGGACACTAGCTTGAACTTCAATATATGCATCTCAAAAGAAAATTCAAACAGTAAGGCATCGGCTCTCCCCACTCCACAGAATCAAGTCATTTCTCAGAATAGCAGCTTGATAACTATTGCTTTTTCACTTGAAGGAAGGCGATTCCCTGGTTGACTGTATCCAAGACTCCCACAGAACTCCACTGGCACTCATACTTGACATGGAAGCACAACTCATCAGGAGATATGAAAAAAGAACTGGATGATGCCAGTGCTCAGGGCGTTTCATTGGCTTCCTTTCCCCACCTGCATCAATCAATCAGGCGTTTGTTTAGCACGACTACTCACCCGTAAGGGTCTCAAGGCGCTGAGGGAGAGGGGGGATAGCAGGCTCCAGTCCATCAAGTGGGGGGTCTGTCGAAGAGCCAGGTTTTGAGGTTTCTTGTGAAGATGGGGAGTGATGTTGTCTGTCTGAGGTGGAGAGGCAGGGCGTTCCAGGCACAGGCTGCGAGTAAGGAGAAGGAGCAGCCTCCTGGTCTGGTCTTTCTGGTGTGGGGGACCAAAGCGTAGGAGAGCTGGGCAGATCGTAGGGTCCTCTGGGGTGAATGTATTTGAGTCTGCTGTTCAGGTATGCTGGTCCGGTGTCGTGGAGGGCCTTGTGGGCGTGGGTGAACATCTTGAAGGTGACTAGCTTCAATGGGGAGCCACTGGAGTGTGTGCAGGTGCTGGGAGATGTGGAAGTGTATTGGTAGGTCAAAGACCAGTCTTGCGGCAGCGTTCTGGATGTTCAGTAGCTTGCAGGTGAGGTTTTTGTTTATTCCGGTGTAGAGTGTGTTGCCGTAGTCGAGTCTGCTGGTGACTAGAACGTGAGTGACAGTCTTTCTGTGTTTGAAGGGGATCCATTTGAAGGTCTTATGTAGGAGGCGGAGGGTGTGGAAGCAGGAGAACGAGATGGAGTTGATCTGGCGGTCCATTTTGAGCTCGGAGTCCAGGATGATTCCCAGGTTGCGTGCGTGGTGCGAAGGGTTGGGCGGACTGCCGAGGGCGGGGGGCCATCAGGTGTCGTTCCATGCATCGGGGTTTGGGCCCACGATGAGTACTTCTGCTTTGTTGGTATTTAGTTGTAGGCAGCTATTTTTCATCCATTTGGCGACGGCTTCCATGCCTTCTCGAAAATTGTGTCTGGCGGTATTGGGTTCGTTGGATAGGGATAGGATGAGTTGTGTGTCGTCTGCATATGACACAATGTTGAGTAAGTAGGTTCTGACGATGGGGCGAGCGGAGCCATGTAGATGTTGAAGAGTGTAGGGCTGAGGGAGGACCCCTGGGGGACTCCGCAGGTGGTAGGTGTAGGGTCGGAGAGGAAAGGGGGGTGTCTGACCCGCTGCGTTCTGCCAGGGAGGAGGAAGGAACAGATACAGTTGAGGGCATTGTCTTGGATCCCTGCATCATGAAGTCTGCGTATTAGGGTGCGGTGAGAGACTATGTCGAACGCCGCTGAGAGGTCGAGGAGGATGAGGGTTGCTGTTTCTTCTTTGTCCAGTAGGGTGTGGATGTCGTCTGTTGCAGCGAGGAGGGCGGTTTCCGTACTGTGGTTTTTCTAAAGCCGGATTGGGAGGAGTCGAGGATGTTGTGCTCTTCGATGAATGTGGCTAGTTGGCTGTTGATGGCTTTCTCGATGACTTTTGGTGGGACCAGGAGCAGGGAGATGGGTCTGTAGTTTCTGAGGTCGGTGGGGTCCGCCAAGGGTTTCTTCAGGAAGGGGTTGAGCTCGGCGTGTTTCCAGTCATCAGGGAACGTGGCGGTTGCCAGGGAGCGGTTGATGTTGTGGCAGAGCATGGGTGCGATTGTGTCGGCGGCTCTGTTGAAAATGTGGTGGGGACAGGGGTCCGTGGGGGCCCCAGAGTGGATTGACTTAATCGTATTCAGTGTGTCTTCGGTGGTGAGGGCTGTCCAGTTGTCGATCGCTGGCTTCAGGGTGTCAGGGGTGGTTGGTGAGGGTTCAGTGTGCTGGTTGTGTTCGGCGAAGTTGTCGTAGATGCTCTTGATTTTGTGGTGGAAAAAGGTGCTGAGTTTGTCGCAGAGGTCTTGTGAGGGAGGGATGTCGGTGGACTCGCTGGTGGGTTTGGCGAACTCCTTGATGATGTTGAAGATTTCTTTGCAGTTGTGTGCATGAGTGGAGATTCTGTCTTCAATCGCTTTTCTCCTCGCTTTTCTGATGAGTTGGTGGTGGGCGTTGGTGGCGGCTCTGAAGTTGTTGTAGGTTTCTGTGGATTTGGTGTTCCTCCAGGCCTTTCCGAGGCGGCGGCAAGTGTGTCTGGACTCTCGAAGTTTGGTGGTAAACCATCTGGCTTTCTTGGCGTGGGTGTTGTTTTTCTTGAGGAGGGCTATGGTATTGGCGCTGTCGGAGATCCATCTGTGCAGGTTCGGGCTGCAGTGTTGGGGTATTCGTTTTCCGCGATGGTTGGGGTGGAGCTGCTGAGTGATGTGGTTAGCTGGTCATCGGTGATTCTGGTCCAGTTTCTTTGTGGGAGCAGGTGCAGGTGTCTGTGGATGGTGGGTGTTCTGAGGGTGAAGTGGGCGCATCGATGGTCAGTCCATGGGAGTTCGGTGGTGTGGAAGAAGGTGATGGAGTTAGCTGTTGTGAAGAGGTGGTCATGGGTGTGTCCTGCTGAGTGCATGGGTTCGGTCACAATCTGGGGGAGTCCAATGTTGTGGAGGTTGTTCAGGAGGGATGTGGTTCTGGGGTCCAGTTGGTTGTCAGGGTGGAAGATGAGGTCTCCCAGTAGGGTGTAGTTGGTGGACGCAATGGCATGCGGGGAGATGATGTCTGTGATGGATTTGGCAAAAAGTCCGCGGGGTCCAGGGGGTTAGTAGATGAGGGTTCCTCAGAGGGGGGTGGTGGGGCTGGCAGTATCTTGAAGTTAAGGTGTTCCATCAGGTCTGTGGGCTCGTCAGGGAGTGTGCTCAGGCGGAGGTTGGATTTGTGGACGATGGCGATTCCTCCTCCCGGGCGGGTGGAGCGTTCCTTCCTGGAGATCTTGTATCCTTGGGGAATGGTGATTACGATGTCCAGTCCCGAGGTGGTGTTGGTCCATGTTTGGGTGAAGAATGCTACGTCCGGGGTGGTGCTGTCGAGGAGGTCTGAGATTTCGGTGGCGTGTTTGTGGGGGGATCGGACGTTGAGGAGGATGCATTGCAGGCTCTTCGGTTGGGTTGTGGTGTAGCGGGTGGGTTGCGCCGGGTCCGTGGGCTTGGCGGTGCTTCAGGTGTGTCGGGAGCGGTGACAGCTGAAGGATCCGTGGGTGTCGACTGGTGATGCTAGCTTGCAGTTGTTGTTGCGTCCTGGGTTGAGAGCGGGGAGTGCTGCTGGGTCATAGCGTTGGCGTTGAGGAGGTCCAGGGTTCCTGGCGCTGGTCGTGGTCAGCTCGCGGACGGGCGCAGACGGGCTTGCCTTTGGTGCGCCTTCGGCGCGCCAGCGGTACGCCCGCTGCCCGCGTCTGCACAGCGGACGCGCAGCAGCCGCCATTAAGTAGGGGTCAGTGAGGTCTGGACAGCTGGGAGGCGAGAGCAGGGAGGGGAGCTGGATTGGGCCGGTTGCGTTGGTCGTGTTGGGGGAAGGGGCCGCAGGGGCAGCAGCGGCACAGAGAAATGGGCAGAAAAGGCAAAGCGAGAGGAAAGAGTGAAAATGAGGCAGTGAAAGGTACAAGAAAAGTGGGGGGAAGACACAGAGGGAGAGTGAGAGGGGAAGATTAAATCAGTGAAAAACGAGTGAAAACGGAGGAAAGACACAGGGGGAGTGAAAGGGGGAGATTGAAATCAGTAAAAAACGAGTGAAAACGGAGGAAAGACATAGAAGGAGAGTAAAAGGGGGAGATTGAAATCAGTGAAAAACAAAGAGAAAGCGGAGCGAGAGACAGAGGTGCACTGGACCACCAGGGATGAGGCGCAGGCGAAACCTGCGGGTGAAGGAGGGCCTCGAACACCAGCACTTGAGAGTGCAGGGGCTTGGGGGAAGGCCTCACTTGATGGTGGAGCTGCGAGGGGGGAGAGCAATTTCACTGACAATGAGTCATATGATATATCTAGCAATCAAGATCCATATCTCGGTTGTCTCATGCAACATCCAAAAGGCTATTGTGAGACTCGAGACAAAAGAAATTGAAGGAGTTGCTCCAGCATCTCCAGTACCTCCTTTGTATCTTCTCTGTGCCTCTCTCTATTGCACAAACCTATCATTAAGACCAGGCTCCTTGTTAAACACACATTCATAGTTGCACGAATACTTATCTCGATATTACCACACACTTCAAAGAAAAAATCCTGCGTAAAACGTGAAATGCACGTGCCTGTTGGTGTGATAATTACTAGGTGTATGCAACATCCCAAAGTTTTATTTCTACAAATTTTGTAACGGTCTAAAGATGGCATACAAGTGTTCGAACGAGTGGATTATATGGAGCATATGTATCCACTTTTAGGGCGAAAATGATACTATGGAAGATATGCTTCAGATAGTGTTATTCTCTCCTGCAGCAGCATTTAGAGCAAATAACACAAAATGTAACAAAAGAAGAATAATGAAGTTTTGCAACAAATATATTAATCACAAACGTTTTTGGAGTTTCTGTGACAGACTTTCGCATATATGAAAATAAATTGTGTGAGCCAAAGGCAGAAAATTGTTTGAGTAGCAGGGCTAAGTAAAGGACTAAGTAAATCACAATTATATATCCCTCTCTGAAAAGTATAAGCATACGAATTAAGTGCACTGTTCATAAACATGTTTAGGCCACTATGTTCAATTCACCGTCACAAAAAATACTTTCAAGAGAAAATTCTCAATAATATTTTTCTGAGAATCAGATTTGGTAGAATTTTGGCAGAACTGTAACCATGTGATTGAGTTTGTCTATAAAAAAAGAGCTCTGCCAGTGATTGGACATTCTGCATTCTTATCCTTCGGGTTATGAGTAGGTTTTGCATTGTGGTCTTACCTGTAAATGAGATCTGAACAGCCACAAGCGTCTAGGTTACCATGTATTAACCTACGACTTTCAGGTAGATTCCCACCTCAAACATGCTCAAACTTTCCCCTGTAAAATAAAGGGATAAATGTTTTTCCAAGATGGGAAATGGGAGGGAATACCTCCAAATACAATGGGGGAGTACATGCTTTGGAAATTATTTACTCATAAATGTTGCACATATGAATACTCATGAAAGGCTATCATAGTTTTGTAGAGGCATTCCTGGAACAGATTTAAATATATTTGTAGATCCGTGGCAGGTTTCAAAACAGTGAAATCACAAATTGAGTGAGAAAGCTAACATTGCTGCTCCGGGTCCACACATGTGCTGTTGCCCACACAAGTTTATTTGCTTGGAAAGTGGGTGAGCATGTTACGCCATCTTACTGGATACCGCAGCTGTCCAGTAGTGCCATACATGGCTAAAAATGAGAAATTATCCCGTGTTGTCCTGAGTTAATGAATGCCAGGCTTGGACCGGGTGATGCTGGACAGAGCATTCTCTGGAGACCCTCGCCTCAGGACATCCACGCGGCTGTCACGGGGCTCCCCTGTGACCTTTCCTCCCCACCTCCACCCTGCTCTCACACTCGGTCACAGAGAAGAACCCGGTTGATGCATTGCATCACAAGTGCCTCCGGGAAGACAGCACGCTGCTTTATTATGTTTGTACTCAGTTCGGTACATACTCAGTGGAATATAAATTTAACATGGCCTTAATTATTTATTGCTACTGATTCAATATTAATGATGTTATCTTCCTAATTATTATAACATAAACGCATATTCAACAGTTACCCCCTAGCATGCTGCTTATTTAGTGTTCATAACGCAGAAATACTAGACTATCATTATCGCAAAATATACTAAACACTAACGGAAGTAAAACATAAGTGCTCATTAGACAAGCAAGAGAAGCATATACAAGAGAAAGATCTGAAAAATAACATCCAACCATTCCACACTATTTCAACCACTAAAGTTCCTAATTTTGTTGCCCCAGACTATTTTGAAGGAGTGTAACTACTACTCAGAGTATCAGTGATGTACACTTCAGTACAAAATAAACAAACCAGGAACTGTAGACCTTAAATGTCAAGAGTAGAACTTGTATGGCTCAGGTTGCATTAAAACCTGCTCCATGTGGATCAATCTGGTGAAAAGCAATTAGTAGGTCTTTGCTGAACTCCTTGGGAGATCAGCAAATTCATGGGTGAACATCGGGTTCAAGATTTGAGCCATTGCTTAAACAAGCATTGACAAAGCCAATGTTCTGAACAGTAACACCTGTTTTGCTTGTTTGCTCATCTATGGCTATCATGCATGTGCATGCAGGACGATGGCCTTTTATGAAATAGTGTTGTTTTAATTGAAGAAAATTCTTCTGGAATGGTTAAAAAAACATTTCATGGTGGGTGTCTGCCAATGCTGAAGAGGCTGTGCTGAGAGCATGAGTGTCCAAGGGGAGCAAATGAGTACTGGTGGAGGAGATCATTTTTAATAGAAAGAGGGTCGGAAGTTGGGAGAAGGAGAGCAAGAAGGAGTGAAAACAGTCACTGAAATGCATGCACAGCAAAGCCTGACAGCAGTAGTGGAAAGCTACATGTCAACTAATCAAAATACTGTGAGATAGGAAAGATAGGAATGGCCCGTGGGAGGAACAAACACAAGAACAGGAAGGAAATCCAACAAATATGGAGCGGGAAAGTGACATAGATGAAAAAGCCATGTAATCATTAGCAATGGACTGAGTCAAAGCTCTCATTGTATTGTATTGCTAACAATAGAACTTTAACAACATATAGCTAAAGCTGCCTGTAGGCGAGTCCTAAAAACACCTACAGCGCAGCTTGAAACAGAGGCATGGTTGGAGGAACCGACAAATAGTGTGAGAGGATAGAAAAAGGATGGGCTCGAGGGGCAGAAGCACATTTTAAAGGGAAAGATACGACAGTGCAACACAATAAATGGCCCATGGTATATATCCAAAGTTTCTGCTAGAAAGATCTGGGTGGAACATGTAAAGTATGAGGTTTTATCTCAATCTGATAACTTAGTGAGTTAAGTTTCAGCTGCAGAAATGTGTGTGCATATGTGGGTCACGATGTCCATGACCTGGGGGTTACAGACATATATCCCCAAGTGTGAGCTAAATAAAGTCTTTTTTTTGCCAACTAATTGTAATTACATTTGTTAATTTTAGTTTATCCCGTATATCTTCCAACACTTCTTTTACAATCTAAACACTAATATTGTTTAATGTGAAAAGTGTCATGCAGGAACCGCATTCATTTTATGAACTCTTCTTCACAAAACTATTATCAAGTTTCAACAGACATCACCTCCAAAGTAATCATTTTTCTTACATTTTTCGGAACTCACAAAAGAATAACTAATTGCGTAGTTGACATTTTTGCCGATCATGTTTCTCCAGGCCGAGTAGAAATAACTGTGCAGATTTTTTTGGTACACATTTTGGCAAATCGAAAACCCAACAAATGGGCAACTCTAAAGCACCGAATAGATGAAAAAAGCTCATGATGTGGTAATTTATGAAGACATTTTTTAATGAATTTAATCTAGTGCAATTTAATACCTGAACAAGAAGTTTTTGTCACTGCTCAAGTAACAATCATACTCCATTAAGCACGCTTATATTTTCAGCTTTTCCGTTATTAATAATTACTGGATAGTGTGAACACTGAACAGTGCTAAAATAAAATCTCTTCTCTTTTAAATGATTTAGCAGACCATGTCAATGTACAGAAACGCTACAATACTGTGACAAACCATATCACCATGTGAGGGAATATGGCAGAAAATAGTTGAGGCTCAGTTACAGCCTCATGTTTAGCTGGCCATCCTCCTTCCGCTCCTTCGGTGTGCACTGTTCGATTCCTGACATGGCACAAAGATGCTTGGACATCATTCAGGAACAGCTGCTATTCCTTACGTGTCCTTTGATTTTATGGCACTGACCTTAGTACCACTCTTCTCAGAGTTCACTGAAGGTAGCAACAGAAAGTAATGTGGTGATTAACTTTAGGTAGTTTAAACTTCCTGTCTTCCCACTAGCCCTTCAACCAACAAGCAAGAACCTATTGAGGTTCTAATATTGGGATACTCTGTCATCCTGTGAGGCATTTGGACTGACAAAGAGTGCGTGAGTCAGTTCTTGCAGAGAAAGTGCACATCAAATCTGGGAAACCCTCCTCCTGGAAGATTATGAGGTGATGAGTGAGCTTGAATTCTCTCTATTTATATACCAATTGTTAGAGATACACATGAGGAAAATAAACATGTATTGGAAACCTCCTCGGAGTCCCAAGTTGTCTTACTCTAAACAGTAACATTTGCAAAATTCAGTTAATCACAAATCACTTTCAACCATTATATAATGGTATTCTACATATAAAATATTACACTGTGGAAATACTGTTTGCTTTATCTTATTAGAACTAAGCAAATAAACAAATTAGCCAATATTAAACGTAAAGACTAGCAGTCTTTCGGCATGTAGAGTACTGTGTTGTGATTAGTGTGGCCATGTCTAACTGTAGGAAAGGGCCCTTCCTGACATGGTCCCCCTCATTTTTGCCTTGAATTTGATGGGATTTTGACCCAGGGCCTGAGGTATTAAAGAGGGTCACTAAGGGCTGCAGCACAAATTGTGCTACCCTAAGGGACCCCTCACCAAACCCATGCAAGACTGGCTATGCAGGCAGTCTGTTTTGGTGGAGACCCAAAAGTGAAAGCACAACATGAAACACATCGCTGGTGAGGGGTCCCTTAGGGTAGCACAATTTCAGCAGATATGCCCCTCTGCTTGACCACCAGAGGGGCATATCTGCTGAGGCAGCTATGTCTTCATATGTAATATAAGGCACCCTGCCTTAGGGATGTCAGGCCTGCTGTAGGATTGACTTATGAATATTACATGCAGTGGTTAGGGGACATGGCACACAGGGATGTGTTTCATGTCGTGCTTTCACTTTTGGGTCTCCACCAAAACAGACTGCCTGCATAGCTAGTCTTGCATGGGTTTGGTGAGGGGTCCCTTAGGGGATATGACGACCTACTCCAGGAAGTGGCCCTATAGGGGGCATAGTGACCCCAAGCATAGGTAGCCCATTGGCTACTACCCTACACACCCCTAATGCCCCCAAATTCTTTATTTAGGGAAACCCTGGAACCAGGAAATCATATTCTGTTGACTAAAAGAAAAAGGGCTTGACTGTGGAAGAAGAAACTGACTTGGCGCAAATCCTGCTGGCCAGTCTACAGTTCTACAGAAGCTTGCAACATCTACCCATCAAACTTAACGCAATGCAGCCCCCAACGTATCTGCCCACGAGCTCCAGCGGATCGCCAAGGACTCAGCCTCCCTCTCTCCCTTCCTCCCTCCCTGGCCCCTCCTCCATGATGATATTCAACACGTCTGCTACCAGAGTGACTGAAGGTCCCTGAAGGTGCCAAAGTAAATGCCCTGGAGCACTTGCCGTACATCACGCTGCCTTTGGGGGCTCCGAAACAATGCTGCTATCCCCGTCTGCAGATGCAGGCTGGAGTATTTTTGGAGGACCCCCCCCATCGTCACCTGTTACTTAAAGATTATGTGAGGTACTCACAGCACACCTTAACTGATAGGCAGGTGGCGCTGCGGTGCCCCTGGGGGGCATCAGTGACCTGAACTGCCTTGAGGAGGCCCCACAGACAGAGGTGAGCTCATCCCCTTAAGTGGTTGCTGCTGGGAGGGCGGCCATGGATTCTGGATTGGGTTGATCCTCCCAGATTTATGAGAACTGGTGGCTCAGGGAGATGGCACTGGCTCCCCAGTCGCTATATGGAGACCTTGTTGTAGAGGGACATCATCCGAAACCCCACAGGAGCTTGTAGTTCTGGGACGACACCATATGACCATTGAAATGGGCCTCTCAACATACCTCTGTCACCCCAGCGATGATACCAGGGTGAATTAAGTTCTGACACTCCCTGTCCCCCATCAGTCTTGCCCTGCTTAGACTGTAAGCACTGATCAGGGCCCCTGACATAGGTGCCTGGCCCTCTGCTATTCGTCATTTCATCTTTTGCCCCTGCTCACTACAAAGTTCCTTGGCTGCATGGATCCACCACGCTTGGTGGGGGAATAGTGACTACACCCTGACAATCCACATGTTGGGGAAACACTAATCTCAAACTCCTGCGACATAGCTGTGGGGTAAACAGTCAAAATATCGAAAAAAAAATATCGACTGGACAGAATATCGAGTTTTTAATATAGAATGGACAGAATATCGAATTGCCAAAATATAGTGGTGAAGAATATCGAAAATCAGGTAAGAAATATCGATTTACATAATATCGAAGTAAGTAATATCGACAGTCATAATATAGATGTTAAAAATATCGATTTTTTTTATAGTGTTTTAAGTGTTAGTATATGTGTTAAAGTATGTATTGATTTTGGAATGTATGTTTGAATATTTTTAAAGTAATGAATTTTATGTTATTTAATTTTTTTGTAATTTAATTCCGTAGCGGGTTGTGGGTTTATAGGGGATTAGGGTGGGAAGTAATTTAATTATAGTACAATAAATAATAATTTTTAGGAATTATTAATTATTTGTAATTTAATTTTGCGTTTTACTTCTGTAGCGGGTTGTGGGTTTATAGGGGAATAGGGTGGGAAGTAGTTTAATTGTTATTAAGTAATTATTAATTGGTAATAACTAATTTATTGTAATTAATTATTCATTGGTAATTAATTTGTAATAATTGGTAATTATTTTTTATTAATTGGTAATTAATTTGTATTAATTGGTTAATTGATAATTATGTTAATTGTACTAATGTATTATTCGGAGCGGGTTGTGGGTTTATAGGGTAATTGGGTGGGAAGTAATTTAATTATAATTAAGTAATTATTGAAAATATTTTTGTGTATTGATAATTAATTTACTGTTAATTATTAATTGGTATTTTTTATTATTTATCAATTTTTGGTATTGAAAATTAATTGGTTGTTGATAAATCATTAATTGGTAATTATTGTGTATTAATTGGTAATTAATTTCTATGAATTGTTTAATTGATAATTATGTTAATTGTATTAATTCATTATTTGTAGTGGGTTGTGGGTTTATAGGGGAATATGGTAGGAAGTAATTTAAGTGTAAATAAATAATTTTTGAAATTATTTTTGTATATTGATAATTTATTATTAATGAATTATTAATTTGAATTTGTATTTATTAATTTTTTTGCATTGAAAATTAATTGGTTGTTAAATAATTATGAATAGGTAATTAATGTAAAACAATATTTATTGGTATGTATAAATAATTAACTATTAAAGGTTGTGTGATTGGTAAATAATTTTAATACATTTTTTATTACTATTAATAATTAATTTATTTTTAATAAAATATTAAATTATTATTTTTCCTACTATTGCACTCACTGGAGTGGGAATAGTAATTGTTACCCCTACGCGATCCAACGATTTCCCTACTATTGCACTCACTGGAGTGGGAATAGTAATTTTTACCCCTACGCTATCCAACGCTTTCCCTACTGTTGCACTCTTTGGAGTGGGAATAGTAATTTGTACTGCTATGCTATCCAATGCTTTCCCTACTGTTGCGCTCTCTGGAGTGGGAATAGTAATTTTTACCCCTACGCTATCCAACGCTTTCCCTACTGTTGCACTCACTGGAGTGGGAATAGTAAATTTTATCCTCCCGCTATCCAATGCTTTCCCTACTGTTGCACTCTCTGGAGTGGGAATAGTAATTTTTACCCCTACGATATCCAACGCTTTCCCTACTGTGGCACTCTTTGGGGTGGGAATAGTAATTTTTACCCCTACGCCATCTGATGTATTCCCTACTGTTGCACTCACTGGAGTGGGAATAGTAAATTTTGCCCTCCCGCTATCCAACGCTTTCCCTACTGTTGCACTCTCTGGAGTGGGAATAGTAATTTTTACCCCTACACTATCCAACGCTTTCCCTACTGTTGCACTCTTTGAAGTGGGAATAGTAATTTTTACCCCTTCGCTATCCAACACTTTCTCTACTGTTGCACTCTCTGGAGTGGGAATAGTAATTTTTACCTCTACTCTATCCAACGCTTTCCCTACTGTTGCATTCTTTGGCGTGGGAATAGTAATTTTTACCCCTACGCTATCCAACGCTTTCCCTACTGTTGCACTCTTTGGAGTGGGAATAGTAATTTTTACCCCTACGCTATCCAATGTTTTCCCTACTGTTGCACTCTCTGGAGTGGGAATAGTAATTTTTACCCTCCCGCTATCCAGCGCTTTCCCTACCGTTGCACTCTCTGGAGTGGGAATAGTAATTTTTACCATCCCGCTATCCAATGCTTTCCCTACTGTTGGACTTACTGGAGTGGTAATAGTAAATTTGACCCGCCCGCTATCCTACGCTAAAAATATAGAATATTTTTTATTAATATTACGTTAATATATATAGGTATTAAATGTTTTTTTTTCAACTTACATTAATTATTTATTAATTGTAAAGTTATTTAAGTATTTGTAAGTATGTTTTAGTTAATTAGATTTATTATTTCATTAATTTTACATTACTTTTAAGACATTTAAAAAATTCGATATTTTGACCAACTATATTTTTTACAACGATATTTTGGAATCGATATTTTTGTACTTACCTGTTTGTAGATAGGGATTCGATATTTTGGCATTCTATATTTTTTCCTCGATATTTTTGTAAGTCGATATTCTTCTCCTCGATATTCTGTCAGTGATCCAGCTGTGGGTCTGTTTATTTATTTGGGTCATTTATAATACACACTGTCACCCCACAAGTATTCTGGTCCTATATTATGCAATTATGGGCACATAGTCCCGGAAGGGAAGGTGTATTCGTGATTTTCATCAACATGGTCAGTGAAGTTGAAGTGAGTGGCTGACAACATAGTGGGGAGAATAAAACTTTTATTCAGTACAACAACAGTACCCCCAACTGCTTCAGGCAAACAGACTGAGCCAACCGCCACTCTCTGGAACCTAGCAATCCTGAGTTCTAAGAAAGAATGTACCCACCTAAAGTAATACAAACATTGGTAGAAAGGAAAGGAGAAAGACCGTACTACATTGAGTTTTCCCTTTTTGATTAAACATTGGTCTAAATACAACCAAAGGAAAACAAAAACATCAAGCACAAGAAGAAAACCTTAGTGCCATAACCTTAGCTAAACAAATGCTATCAAGACATAAGCTACATATAAACTATAAATATACATTATACTTAATCTTTTATATATTTTGAGACAAGAAAAGAAGAAAAAAAGAACAACAAAAAAGCATGTGAACCGAATAATCACTGAAAAAATTTACTAAGGGTACCTGATGGGAATCTTTCGAGCTCTGATGCTCCTCCGTAGAGGTTCAACCGAAGTCAAGACACCTTCTACATGTCCAGGACACACACCACAAGACTCGCTTGGGATCATCAGGGGTTGTCTCGAACCTACAGCAGGATTAGCAGATTTCTCAAGACCGCACTTAACAGATTGAGAAAACAAATCATCATGTTTAGGCACTTTAACAATTCTAGCAGTGTTCCACCAATTGTGACCTTGGACCCTTACGGCATTACCACACACTTTGTCAATACCCAAAGGATCAGAAAACCCTGGCTCACCTTTCTTCAGAAAACTTGGAGTTTTAATCAGTATAAAATCACCTACCATATAAGGGCAGACTTTGACTTTCTTCCTTGCATCATAATACAATTTCTGTTTCTGCTGGGCACATCACACACCACGTTGAAGCAGTTCATTACGACAATGTTGCAACATTAAGGTGCCGATTCGGATCCTGGAGAAACCGGGTACGAACCGTCGGTTGGAGGGTTTTCTCCGTCCGACTCGTACCCGGTTGCAAAACTTTACAAACATGCAAGTACGATTCGCACGGAAACACTATTTCCGTACGATTCGTACAAAACACCAACCAAGGAAAATAAACATACAAATGACATCCGGAAAAGCGCCGACGTGACGTCGGGACGCATGCAGCCTGCGTTCCACGAACCAGGAAGTACGATTCGCACCGACGTCATCCCGCACGGAGAATATTTTCCGGCAGCCAAAAACTGCCGGGAAATCAGGACGACGCGCACAAGGAGCACCTGTACGCGACGGACAGACATGGACCCGAACCTACGTGTCATCCCGGCCCTCATAGCAGTCGACCTCCTCTACAGGTACCGCCGCAGACGCCGCAGAAGGTCAGAACAACACCCAGGGGCAAAGGGGGGGGGCAGGGGCAGGACACAAAACCCCCTCCCAAGTCACACAGCACACATGCCCTGGACATACCTGACCTCCAGGCCCTGGTCACTTGGAGGGGGTGGGGGCGTGTCCAGCAACGCCAGCGACTGCCACAACGGAAGTGGGCGACGACGCGAACCGGCAACACAACAATACAGGTACGTACCGTACCCACGCCATAAGAGCGTGGGTACGAGTCGTACCACGCCCACACCCACGTCACCCCAACAATGGCGGTACGGCCCGTACCCATGTGCCAAAGGCCTGGGTACGGGCCGCACAAGCATTCCACAGCATGGGCACGGGTACGTACGGACCGTACCCTCACCCGTGTATGTATGGAGAGTACCCCCACCCCAACAGTGTATGTACGGACGGTACCCCCACCCGTGTATGTATGGAGCGTACCCCCACCCCGTCAGTGTATGTACGGACCGTACCCTCACCCGCGTATGTATGGAGCGTACACCCACCCCAACAGTGTATGTACAGACCGTACCCCCACCCGCGTATGTATGGAGCGTACCCCAACCCCAACAGTGTATGTACGGACCATACCCCCACCCGTGTATGTATGGAGCGTACCCCCATCCCAACAGTGTATGTACGGACCGTACCCTCACCTGCGTATGTATGGAGCGTACCCCCACCCCAACAGTGTATGTACGGACCGTACCCCCACCCGCGTATATGTATGGAGCGTACCCCCACCCCAACAGTGTATGTACGGACCGTACCCCCACCCGTGTATGTATGGAGCGTACCCCCACCCCAACAGTGTATGTACGGACCGTACCCTCACCCGCATATGTATGGAGCGTACCCCCACCCCAACAGTGTATGTACGGACCATACCCTCACCCGCGTATGTATGGAGCATACCCCCACCCCAACAGTGTATGTATGGACCGTACCCCCACCCATGTATGTATGGAGCGTACCCCCACCCCAACAGTGTATGTACGGACTGTACCCTCACCCGCGTATGTATGGAGCGTACCCCCACCCCATCAGTGTATGTACGGACCACACCCACACCCGTGTATGTATGGAGCGTACCCCCACCCCAACAGTGTATGTACGGACCGTACCCTCACCCGCGTATGTATGGAGCATACCCCCACCCCAACAGTGTATGTACGGACCGTACCCCCACCCGCGTATGTATGGAGCGTACCCCCACCCCAACAGTGTATGTACGGACCGTACCCCCACCCGTGTATGTATGGAGCGTACCCCCACCCCAACAGTGTATGTACAGACCGTACCCTCACCCACGTATGTATGGAGCGTACCCCCACCCCAACAGTGTATGTAAGGACCGTACCCCCACCCGCATATGTATGGAGCGTACCCCCACCCCAACAGTGTATGTACGGACCGTACCCTCACCCGCGTATGTATGGAGCGTACCCCCACCCCAACAGTGTATGTACAGCCCGTACCCCCACCCGCGTATGTATGGAGCGTACCCCCACCCCAACAGTGTATGTACGGACCGTACCCCCACCCGTGTATGAATGGAGCGTACCCCCACCCCAACAGTGTATGTACGGACCGTACCCCCACCCGTGAATGTATGGAGCGTACATGGCCAGACGCAGGAGGGGTGGGTGCAGAGTCCTCCCAGCAGTGCCCAGACACAGGAGGGGTGGGTGCCTATCACTCCCAGCAGTGCCCAGACACAGGAGGGGTGGGTGCAGAGTCCTCCCAGCAGTGCCCAGACACAAGAGGGGTGGGTGCAGAATCCTCCCAGCAGTGCCCAGACACAGGAGGGGTGGGTGCAGAGTCCTCCCAGCAGTGCCCAGACACAGGAGGGGTGGGTGCAGAGTCCTCCCAGCAGTGCCCAGACACAGGAGGGGTGGGTGTAGAGTCCTCCCAGCAGTGCCCAGACACAGGAGGGGTGGGTGCCTATCACTCCCAGCAGTGCCCAGACACAAGAGGGGTGGGTGTAGAGTCCTCCCAGCAGTGCCCATGGAACGCAAAGGGTGGAGTACCCACAGATACAATGCCCACAAATGTCAGTCAGGTGCACAAAGACCCTGCAGTGCATGTACCACATGTGTGCAAGGCTGGGAGTACACACATGCATAGCGCCTAAAAGAGAACATGTCCACATGAAGTCATGTCAACAGTCTACATACACAAGTACAGTGACCACCAAGGATGCCACGAATGATGCAGGTGGAGACATCGCTCAGCATGCATGTGCAAAGTTGAAGGAGTCCATCACACACCCAGCTGATGTAGACACAGCTCAGCACCACATATTGGAAACACCCTGCAGGGAAGATGTCTGGTTACACAGAGGAAGGAACACACCTTGGGACGATGTCACCATGCAGTAACTGCTTACATGAACAAAGTAATTTAGCCAACAGCTTGTGATGGCACACAGATACCAGGGTCCACCCTATGACCAGCACAAGACTACATTTCCCACACACCCAACACATTATCACCACCCAAAATCATGGAGCAGGTACACCAACAGCAATACCAGATAAACAGTAGTGTTCCATGGAAAAAACAAATTGCTTTATTCAGCAGGATGTAAGTAATAATCATCATAAATGTCAATATATACAAGGCCCATAGGGCAGTCCATGACTCAAATCCGGATGGGGGACACAATGGTACGTGTGTCCCCTAGCTTGCCTGCACAGTCAGACTCCTTTGTCTTCCACAGGGGGGGGCATCATGTTGGGGGGAAGGACCAGGCACTGCAGGGACAGGAGGGGCAAGGGTAGGTGTTGTGGGTGCAGGGACTGACGACTCCAACTCAGGGGGTGGGGCTGCACCAAAGGTGGATTGGAGCACGGCGCTGCACACTACTGCCAGGTCGCCCAGCGTCTCCCCTGCACCCGAAGGAACCACAGGCCCCAAGGAGGGGGGGGGTCACAGGGATTGGTCGCAGCGCTACCCGGGGAGGGTGTGGACAGGGGGGGACTCAACCACCCTGACTGGGGACTCCTTTGACCGCTTGCGGGGTGGTGTCACTGTGGGGCTCAGGGACAGAGCGGCCATGAAGGAGTCCTTGCTGGATTTGTGGCCAGGAGAAGTGAGGGGAGTGGATTTGGAGGGAGTGGATTTTGCAGAATGCGGACTCCCACTCTGGCTGCGTGTCTTACGTTTGCCCCCCGACCCAGTGGGTGTGCCTACTTCACCCTGTGTGTGCGTGCCAGGAGGTGTGCGCTTGTCCTTCCCTGCTGGTGTGGTGCCTGTGTCTGGTGGGGTGTGTGCATGCTGACGTCTGGGTGTACGTGGGACAGGCATGGGAGTGGGAAGTGTGGATGGGGCATGGGTAGGGGGTGGGACGAAGTGCTGCAGGAGACCCACTGCTGCAGTCAGTGTCGAGTCAATAGACCGCAGCAAGTTGCGTTGGTCAGCCTGCGATGCTAAAATGCCCTCCAAGTATGCCTCCATGTTGTTGAGCACTCGGCTGTGGCCATGGAGGACATTAAGCATCGCAGCCTGACCAACCTGCAACTGCCGCAGGATGTCCACAGACTCGTCATTGGCGGCAGCAGTGGAGACAGGGGCAGGGGGTGCGGTGCCTGGCAGGAAGGAGACACGTGGTGACCTAGCACGCCGGGAAGGGACACGAGCAAGTGGGAGGCCGGTGATGGCAATGGAGGGGGCGGGGTGAGATACTGTGCTGCTGTCAGCTGTTGGAGCAGCCTCCGCCCCCTCGGAGAGCTCAGCCTCGGACCCGTCAGCTTCATATTCTGTGGTGGCAGTGGACAGGTCCTCCGGCTCACTCCCCTCGGCCTCAGTGCCACTCGATGTGCCAGCTAAGATGTCACTGCTGGCACTGGTGCTCGGTCCCTCCGCACGGTCTGTGCCGGTGTCTCCATCCATGTCCCCCGACGATGCTGTGGGCAAGGTGAACAAACAGGAATTAATCAGACACCTGTATACATATGTCACATGAGTCAAATCTACATAGGTTACAGTGCATAGCCTGAAAAGAAAGATGAGTAACATCTACAATACAAGGTACATATATAGGCCCTGCAACACACAGTTGGTTCACCCACCATGCCACTGAGAAACTATGGAGAGCAAGGCACATTTGCAAATGACATGATATGTATTTGGACAGAGGAGACAGGCTCTGGGGACAATCCAGCACTGCATCTGCACCACACAGCGTTGCCGTAACTAGGGATGAGCAGGGACCATCTCCATGAACTTGAGGCACATGCTGCAAAGGTAATACTTAAAGACATGCCCAACATGAATGGGTCACTGCACCTTGAGTGTATGTCCAGACAAACATCACACACTGGCCAGACCGAGCAATGAGATATCAGGTGTCGACATGTATGCCTTGCCCGCACCAACCACCCCCTACATGAGACAATTTGATGAGACACAGGAAGCACTTGCATCTCTTAGTCTGGGAGAAATACACATGGGCTGCCAGAAACCCATATTGGACCCAAAATACCCCATGTGCGCCTGTACAACGATCTCATTTACAAATGGCCATCATCAGATAATTGTAACAAGACACACAGGCACTGGCCACCGTGAGCATGAACGAGGAAAATTAGGTCAGGCTGTACAGTGGACACTTGTAGAACACGTTACGTAAATATACATGGTGCCAGGGGACAATGGCACAGAGCACATCCTATGCTGTAGACACTGAGAGTGTCCACATATTGTGATGACACACATGATACCTAGCAAAATATGCCCCAGGGGACAGTAGTGGCCACAAAATTCCATGGTTCTGAATGGTAATGACTGCAACACAGGCAACCATCCCTGCACTTTGCGTATCGCACACTCATGCACATCATGTCTAGGCCTGGGCAAAATTTCCGTTCCGTTCGTGGAATTTGCGATAATTTGGCATTTCCGCGTTCCGCGGAGAGCGCGGAAATGTCAAAATTTCCGCATTCCGCAGCTTTGCGATAATTTGGTTCTTGCTCGCGCTGTAAAATAATACATTCTCGCGCGCGCGCGATCACCTTACCTGAATCCCCGCGTTCGCCGACAAGTTTTCCCGATCTGGTCGCGTTCTCCATGACGTCATGCGTCGCGCGATCACGTCTTTTTTCTCGCGATCATGCACCGCGAGACAACTGAAAACAAGATGGCCGCGCCAGCGAGCAACCGCAGGGGTAAGTTAGCAACCTGCAACCATGCAAAAAATATCGTGAACGGACGGGAAAAAAACTTCCGCATCTTCGCGATATTTCCGCTTGTTTGCGGCGATTTTTAACATTTTCGCGATAATTTGAGAAAGTCGCTTTCGCAAATTCCGCCCACCCCTAATCATGTCACAGGCCACAACATAGGACATGCTTGCTGTAAGGCATTACACTTCAGAGACATACTCCTATGTCTGGACTCAGTATCAGTGCCAATTGACATGGACCCCACAAGTACTGAACTGGACAGGGCACAGGCAAGGTCCCAAAACCTATTACACACCACCCCCACACATGATGCTGCAAGCATTGGTCACGTGGATAAACTGCCAGCCCAGATGACCTTGTGAAAGAGTGACTACACACAGACCAGGGAACACATGGCAAGGAGGGGAAGGGAGGAAGGACAGCACCACTATACTGTGGGTGACAGGACCTGCACCGCACATTTAAACACTGGCAGTGTATCCATGCAACTGCGCACTTACAAATGCTGGTGACACACAACAAACACACATGTACCTACCCCCTTCCTGCTGCAGCTTCTCCCGTAAGCACCTGTCCATGTCAGGAAAGACCACCGCCAGCACACGCTTGTAGATGTGGGTCAGACGGCGACGCCCATGGTTCTTAGGGCCCACAGGTGAGTCCCCCAGCAGGACCCATGCGATCCTCCGCATCCAGCACCGGATAGCCTGCCAGCGTTTTCTCACCTGGGCCAGGCGCCGCTTGCGACCATCTGTCCTCCTCACGGCACTGACGGCTTCCCTCCAGATCTGCTCCTTGGCAGAGGCGCCTACCTGTAGGGTTGAAAAAGTGAGACTACATCAATACACCTGCCACATGTCACAGAGACACACATTGGAACAATTTTGCTGGTTTCAACAAGGCATAGTATGCAGCCAAAGCATTGCACCTTTGTCATAGGGACATTTTTCTCTGTGTAAGGGCAAATGCACCATGTGCCATTGAAAGTACACAGGTGGCATGAGGGGTACGACACAATAAATTATCCAGACTCACACTGTGCACCAGAAGGTACACCAGGATTATGTGCAGCACCTCAAAGCAGTCACATGCCACAGGCCACTGACGCTACCTCAGCAGAGTACACAGAGACACACAGGCACAGGACATCCACCTGCCATTGCCAAATGCAGCTACAAACCTCACTCTGAACATGTGCCACTAGACTGGGGGGGCTCACAGGTGTGGGGCTGGCTCTGCACGTCAGACACACAACACTGCTCCCTGCTCACATCAGATGGGCAGGGTATATCCATCCCTCATGCAGCTGGGGTGCTACACTCCACATATGCACCCACCCACATGACAGGGGACTTACACACACACCGATGTCCAGGGTACGAACACATCATGTGGACACTCTCAGCACAGGTACACTGAACAAACACACATCTGTGGGTACAGTCACCTGTCACACTGGGGTGACCACAGAATCACATGAGGACTGTAGAAGCAACATTCCCAGGAGGATTAGACAGGCAGAATGTGGCATGCACCATGCAGTGATTGTCACAGTAAACACAATGCAAGTGAGGACAGCAGACATGCACCACAGCATGCTCTGGCTGGGAGACATTAGGCATTCCCCCCTGGGACCCACCCTACAGTACAATGCATGTGTGTCACACCTGGACACAATGCCAGAAGTCACAGTCACAAAAAAGGGCCACAGTCTGTGCAAGTGGACTCAGCACTCACCTGAAACCCTGGTCGGCCATACAGCATGGGGTACTGTGGGAGGATGAAATCCAGCAATGCCAAATTCTCCTCCAGGGTGAAAGGCTGGGCCCTCTCCACAGACCTTGACATGGTGCCAGGGAATCACGAGCAGCAGCAGTGTTGTAGAATCAAAAGATGTGCAGGCAAGTGCTCTCTCATGGGACCTGGCTGCCTTATATCTGCCTTGCTGGCCTGTTTCATGCACAGGAGTACAGAGTGATTGGTCACTCACATTTGCATCCTATGTTTCCTCCAATCCATTTAAACCTACCCCTGTGAGGGGGTTAGATTTTTTTAGAATTCAGCATGATGTCATTTCAACAACAACTTTGCAACTAAGTAGATTATTTCAAACCGACTTTTGCAGGCCACCTCATTCAACAAATTCAAAGTTTAAACTCGGTCTCCATGGCAACCAGTATGCATCTCTGGCTTCATACTTGTCCCTCATGTGTCCCCTATGTAATTTGGAGATTCACACACAGGTACGGTGCGTTCCGGGGCCCTAGGGCACCCCAAATGCATAGCAACGGGCCATACAGGCGTGTGTA
Source organism: Triturus cristatus (assembly GCF_964204655.1). Lineage (NCBI taxonomy): Eukaryota > Metazoa > Chordata > Amphibia > Caudata > Salamandridae > Triturus > Triturus cristatus. Next base: position 1,251,719,797 of record NC_140579.1, on the reverse strand, counting down.
CGGTCCGTATCACTATGGGTACGCATACGCGAGCAAACCCATAGTGATACGGACCGTACACACGCGTGTACGCTCACTATCACTATGGGTGTGCTCGCGTATGCGTACCCATAGTGATACGGACCGTACACACGCCTGTACGCTCACTATCACTATGGGTGTGCTCGCGTATGCGTACCCATAGTGATACGGACCGTACACACGCCTGTACGCTCACTATCACTATGGGTGTGCTCGCGTATGCGTACCCATAGTGATACGGACCCTACACACGCCTGTACGCTCACTATCACTATGGGTGTGCTCGCGTATGCGTACCCATAGTGATACGGACCGTACACACGCCTGTACGCTCACTATCACTATGGGTTTGCTCGCGTATGCGTACCCATAGTGATACGGACCGTACACACACGTGTACGCTCACTATCACTATGGGTAGGCCTACGGCAGCACTCCCATAGTGATAGGGAACGTACACACGCCCTCAGAGCGAATGTACGGTGCCTTTCACACATAACAGTGGTGACAGGCAGCACACAGAAAGGAATAGAGCTGACATACTTGTCCATGGATGGACATCAAGGCATTGTCTGTGCTGTACTACATGTGCGGGGCACAGGTGTGAAAGGCTGTGATGTGGCACATTACTCCTGAGTTGTGAAGGCAATAGATGTATGATGAGATGTGTACAGATGTTGTGTGTGATGGTGCACTATGTGCCAGACATGCCCTTCACTCCTTTGACATGTGTGCATGTCGTACAGAACACTTGAGATAAGCGTCACTGGCATGGCACAGTCAACAACACACGCAAGTGTCCCCTGATGCCCGCTGCAGGGGTTACCACACCTGACATGTGACTACCCACGTTGCACGATGTGACTATGTCATGTATGTGTGGTGTGTTACCATTAGCTTGATGTTGGTGTTCCCTCAAATGCATCTGCAGTTGCTGTAACCAACATGTGTCTGTGTGTAGATGGCCTTGGCACACTGTTACACACACCAGGCCACATGTGGTATCGGATGTAAGGTATGTATGTATGCATGGGACACGGAGTAGCGTAACAAGGACCTGTCTGCATACTCTCAATGTATGTTTGATCAGTCATGACATGTACACCTTCATGGCAAGGTGTGTGGGCTGTCCTAGTGTTATGTCATGTGACCTGTGGCTCTAGTGTTCCGCTACCTGTCTCTGCAATCAACATCCTACATCTGCTGATATGTTGATGTATGTCACTCCTGTATTGCGTCTGGCTGTTCACTTACACTGGGACACAGCTAGTCCCATGCCATGGGATGTGGAGGTTCACAATCCCCATGTGTAGCTGGGTCTTGGTAGGAGTGTCACCTGGCAGCCATACGTGTCCAGGGCATGTAGCACATACCTGACTCCGTATGTAGCATATGTGTATTGACAGATTAACATGTGCTCAGTACATATAAATTGTTGTTGTGGTGCACTCACTCTTCCTTGTCACTTCCAAATTACTGCAGAGCGCCGCCTCTTCCCCGACCAATTCCGGACTTGGCTGACATGCGGGAGAATGACTGTATACGCTGCTACCGCTTCCCCCAACCATTGATTGAGGAGTTGACGGCAAGGCTGGCACCACACCTGCAACCGCTGCACAGGTATCCTACGGCACTGACACCCAAGCTGAAGGTAATGGCAGCCCTACATTTTTTTGCCAGGGGTACCTTTCAATATACCATAGCTCATGTTGGTGGCATGTCCCAGACCATGTTCAGCCGTGTGCTGCATGATTTTTTAGAGGCCATGTTGCTTCACCTGGATGAGTTTATCCATTTCCCAACTCCTGAACAGTTGACAGGTGTCAAGCATGGATTCTATGCCCTGGGAGGGATGTCCCATGCCATTGGGTCCATAGATGGGACACATGTGGCTTTGGTACCACCACAGGCACAGGAGGTAGCGTACAGGAATCGCAAGCACTACCACTCCATCAATGCCCTTGTGGTGTGTCTGTCCAACATGGTGATTTCACATGTCTGTGCTCGTTTTCCAGGATCAGCACACGATGCCTACATCATGAGGCGTAGCAGGGTGCCTGAAATGATGACGCAGCTGTGCAACGAACGAGCATGTGTTGTTGGTGGGTACACTCTGTCTGTCCTGTATTTTCCGTAGACTTCCTGCCCGACTGCTTCTCCTGTCCTACTTTTGTCCATGTGGTTTCCATGTAGGGGACGCTGGCTATCCCAACATGCCATGGCTGATCACACCTCTCCGCAGCCCCAGCACGCTGGCCCAGCTCCGCTACAACACCGCCCATGGCCGGACAAGGCGAGTGATAGAGAGGACATTTGGCCTCCTGAAGAGCCGATTCAGGTGCCTACACAAGACCGGTGGCGCCCTCCCATATGCCCCAGTGATGGTCTGCAAAATCTTCATGGTCTGCTGCATGCTGCACAACATGGCAGTTGAGAAAGCTGTGCCACTCATCCTGGATCAAGATAATCAGGACCATCCACCCGTGGAGGACGAAGGGCTTGGCAATTGGGCTAGTGATGTGGAGGATGTGGAGCCGCAAGAGGACATCCGGAGTCGGCTCATACGCGACTTCTTTGCTTAGTGGTGAGTACCAGTGTCTGAGTGTGCACGCATTGGTCCTTGTGTGGCATGTGTTGCAATGTGTGTGTCCATCTGCATGTATGCCACGTGAGTCAGAGGTGTGTGTGGATGTGTCACTCGAGTGATGGTGCCAGTGATGAGTGTATTTTCACAGTCATAATTGTGACCTAGCATGTTGTCATCCTTATATGTGTCGAGTACATGCACATGCAAGTGGATGAGCTTTTTGTGGCTGACTTCTTGTGTGTCTCTCATCCCCAGGTACTTGCGCATGCCATCTGCTGGTTGCGTCCATCACCACCCCCTTTTATACCGCTTTGTTCGCCATAAGTTGGCAGGGTATGCTCAGACGTGAGTCCCTTGCTCACTTTGCCACTGGATTCAAGCAAGCCTGGCTGAAGACGGCTGAAATGCCAGAAACCGGTCCTAGGAAGCTTGTTTCCGGTCCAGGAAAGGCATGGCTTGGCAGTTCGGGCTGGACTGTTCCCATGAGGCACAGGGTCAGACTGATTTGCATATGGCCATGTCTGAACTGGGGTGGCAGAGTGGGCTAAAGAACGGTGATGGATCAAACCCAGATCTGTTGACTGGGTGTGAGTGTTTGATTGGTTCTGATGCTCCGTCCATCACCACCCCCTTTTATACCGCTTTGTTCGCCATAAGTTGGCAGGGTATGCTCAGACGTGAGTCCCTTGCTCACTTTGCCACTGGATTCAAGCAAGCCTGGCTGAAGACGGCTGAAATGCCAGAAACCGGTCCTAGGAAGCTTGTTTCCGGTCCAGGAAAGGCATGGCTTGGCAGTTCGGGCTGGACTGTTCCCATGAGGCACAGGGTCAGACTGATTTGCATATGGCCATGTCTGAACTGGGGTGGCAGAGTGGGCTAAAGAACGGTGATGGATCAAACCCAGATCTGTTGACTGGGTGTGAGTGTTTGATTGGTTCTGATGCTCCGTCCATCACCACCCCCTTTTATACCGCTTTGTTCGCCATAAGTTGGCAGGGTATGCTCAGACGTGAGTCCCTTGCTCACTTTGCCACTGGATTCAAGCAAGCCTGGCTGAAGACGGCTGAAATGCCAGAAACCGGTCCTAGGAAGCTTGTTTCCGGTCCAGGAAAGGCATGGCTTGGCAGTTCGGGCTGGACTGTTCCCATGAGGCACAGGGTCAGACTGATTTGCATATGGCCATGTCTGAACTGGGGTGGCAGAGTGGGCTAAAGAACGGTGATGGATCAAACCCAGATCTGTTGACTGGGTGTGAGTGTTTGATTGGTTCTGATGCTCCGTCCATCACCACCCCCTTTTATACCGCTTTGTTCGCCATAAGTTGGCAGGGTATGCTCAGACGTGAGTCCCTTGCTCACTTTGCCACTGGATTCAAGCAAGCCTGGCTGAAGACGGCTGAAATGCCAGAAACCGGTCCTAGGAAGCTTGTTTCCGGTCCAGGAAAGGCATGGCTTGGCAGTTCGGGCTGGACTGTTCCCATGAGGCACAGGGTCAGACTGATTTGCATATGGCCATGTCTGAACTGGGGTGGCAGAGTGGGCTAAAGAACGGTGATGGATCAAACCCAGATCTGTTGACTGGGTGTGAGTGTTTGATTGGTTCTGATGCTCCGTCCATCACCACCCCCCTTTTATACCGCTTTGTTCGCCATAAGTTGGCAGGGTATGCTCAGACGTGAGTCCCTTGCTCACTTTGCCACTGGATTCAAGCAAGCCTGGCTGAAGACGGCTGAAATGCCAGAAACCGGTCCTAGGAAGCTTGTTTCCGGTCCAGGAAAGGCATGGCTTGGCAGTTCGGGCTGGACTGTTCCCATGAGGCACAGGGTCAGACTGATTTGCATATGGCCATGTCTGAACTGGGGTGGCAGAGTGGGCTAAAGAACGGTGATGGATCAAACCCAGATCTGTTGACTGGGTGTGAGTGTTTGATTGGTTCTGATGCTCCGTCCATCACCACCCCCTTTTATACCGCTTGGTACCACCACAGGCACAGGAGGTAGCGTACAGGAATCGCAAGCACTACCACTCCATCAATGCCCTTGTGGTGTGTCTGTCCAACATGGTGATTTCACATGTCTGTGCTCGTTTTCCAGGATCAGCACACGATGCCTACATCATGAGGCGTAGCAGGGTGCCTGAAATGATGACGCAGCTGTGCAACGAACGAGCATGTGTTGTTGGTGGGTACACTCTGTCTGTCCTGTATTTTCCGTAGACTTCCTGCCCGACTGCTTCTCCTGTCCTACTTTTGTCCATGTGGTTTCCATGTAGGGGACGCTGGCTATCCCAACATGCCATGGCTGATCACACCTCTCCGCAGCCCCAGCACGCTGGCCCAGCTCCGCTACAACACCGCCCATGGCCGGACAAGGCGAGTGATAGAGAGGACATTTGGCCTCCTGAAGAGCCGATTCAGGTGCCTACACAAGACCGGTGGCGCCCTCCCATATGCCCCAGTGATGGTCTGCAAAATCTTCATGGTCTGCTGCATGCTGCACAACATGGCAGTTGAGAAAGCTGTGCCACTCATCCTGGATCAAGATAATCAGGACCATCCACCCGTGGAGGACGAAGGGCTTGGCAATTGGGCTAGTGATGTGGAGGATGTGGAGCCGCAAGAGGACATCCGGAGTCGGCTCATACGCGACTTCTTTGCTTAGTGGTGAGTACCAGTGTCTGAGTGTGCACGCATTGGTCCTTGTGTGGCATGTGTTGCAATGTGTGTGTCCATCTGCATGTATGCCACGTGAGTCAGAGGTGTGTGTGGATGTGTCACTCGAGTGATGGTGCCAGTGATGAGTGTATTTTCACAGTCATAATTGTGACCTAGCATGTTGTCATCCTTATATGTGTCGAGTACATGCACATGCAAGTGGATGAGCTTTTTGTGGCTGACTTCTTGTGTGTCTCTCATCCCCAGGTACTTGCGCATGCCATCTGCTGGTTGCATTTTTGTGGCACTGCTATTCCTCATGGACACGTCATCGTGTGCTGACTCAGCGTTACACGCACGGACAAGTTTGAAAGTCTCCTTAGGGTAAGGGATGCATCAGGGGTGTATTGGGTGTGGCAGTTGTTTACGATGTGTGCACACTGCCCCTGTCGATGTTTGGTTCCTCTGCAGACATGTCGCATCACCCTGGGACACATGACATGTAGCTGGATTCACCTGAATAGATGGTCAGACTTGTTGACAGTCATCTGTAATGGGATAGTGGATTGTGATGAAGGCATCAATGTGAGTGACACATACGGTTTGCATTGGCTTGACATGGTGTGGGACTTCCACATCAGAGGATCAATGGTGTATGGCAGCCTCTCCGTGAGCAGCAGGGGGTGTTTAGCTGTTACCCGACACTTGTGTGCCAGTTCCATGGATATCAAGCATTTGTGGTGCAGAAGGGGGGTGCCAGTGTTGGACCCACATGTTACTCCACATGACCTGTGTATGTGTACTCTGAGTTGCCTCTGCATTCCGGAATACATGACTAATAAAGGTATCCCTATGCCTCCAAGGTGCCTCTTCTCAGTCAATGCTGGTGTGTTGCCACGGTGCATACGGCATGTCTGGCATGGTTCTCAGTGACAGTGGCTATGTGTCTATGTGTAGAGCAGCAAGATGCAAGCTGTTTGTCTGGGATTAGACTCTGTATTGTGCATGATGTCCATGACTGTGTGGGTATTGTGACATGTGCCATCCCCATGCATCCAACGTTGGCCAGGCCACCATTCTCTGCATCCACCTGACTCAAGCTTGCAGGACATGGTTCTGCCACCTGTCTACACATACCTGGGTGCCCCCCAGGACACTCCACATGATCCCTGACCTCTGCGCATGACTGTTGCTGTACTCAATATGTCTGTCGGCACGGTTGTGCGGCCACCCCCTCAGCTGGTTTGGCCCATCACGGGTGTGTATGGTGCTCCATGTCTGTCTTGCCTAATACATTGTGACCCATGTGTGTCCTGTGCCAGACTCAGGCCCCAGGGTATGGATGGTTGAAGTCATATGAGAACTCAGGCATGGTTAGACTTTACAAGACACATGTAATGTAATAATGCAAAATGTAGACATCATCTCTTGATCGTGTAAGTTTTTATTTGTGTTGGGGTACGTGTTGGGGGGGGGGTATGACAAGAGGGGCTTTCCGGGTGTGTGGAATCCAAAGTTCACTGGGGGAGTTGGTATCCTTGCCATTGGAAATCATCAGAGTCCATGCCACAGTGTTCGTCAACATTGGTCAGACAGTGACCAGCAAGTTCATGTGGCAGAGAATGTCATTTGCTGATGTGCTGCTGTTGGGCCAGTGGGCCAGGTGCCAGGCCAGGTGTCCTGGGAGATGGTGCTGTTGCGCCGACCCTCACGGTCTTTTCCGTGGACGACTCGCCCTCCTGAGGGAACCCTCAGAAGCAGGCCGTGACGATGCTTGGGATGCTCCGTCGGATGTATCCTCCTCCTCCTGATCCCTCCCTGTGGGTGGTGATGTTCTTAGCCTGGTGGCACAGGGAGGGTTGCCCATGTTGTCGGCTATCCGACGGAGTGAACGGTTAATTCCCGTGAGCACCATCACGAGCTCAGCCTGTCTGTCCTCCATCCGTCCTTGGTGTCGCTGTTGACAGGCATGTTGCTCCGCATGTTGCTGGGCCTGCTGGGTCTTGATCTCCTCGAGGGACCCCTTCATCTCGTTGAGAGTGGACACAACCTGGCTCATGCCCGTTGTGTCCTGCCGGTATGTGTCCAGGATGTTTCTTACATGGGAATATACCGGTTCCGCAGCCAACTGGTCAGGCTCGCGCCTCCGCCGTCCTCCACTCCCACCACCCCTGCCCACTTGCGCCTGGCCTGCCCTTGTGGGCACATCGGGTCTCCGGGACCCCTGAGGGGTGGCATTTGCGTTGTCGCCTGCCTCCTCCTGGGTGCCCGGTACACCGTGTCCCTCCTGGTCAGCCTGGCTGCGTTGTGGTGGTGGGGCAGGGATCCTGGGTGTCTCCTGGGATGTGGCAGGAGTGGGGGTGGTGGTTGGCCCAGTTGTACCTGACGCAGGTGCTGCAGGTGGTTGGACACCAGAGGGGCCAGGTTGGTCGGGGTCGTCCACAGAGTGGTGAGAGTCGTCGCTGCCGGTGGGATCGTCATCCCGCAGAGACCGGTCCTGTGAGTCTTCCCCCCCAGTGTTGGGGGGTGATCCACGACGTTGACCTGTGTGTGAGAGAGACAATGTTATTTTTGTTCCATGCAACATCCATGTTTCATTCGTTTCAAAGTTGGCACATTTCCTCTGGGTATTTGGATATGTCTTGCATTCCACTCACAGTGCACTTGTGCATGGGTATGTCCCTTGGCCACAGCTTTTGAGACTCTACCTATGTGTGACACAGTCTTACTTGCTGCGTCAATTGTGACTGCAGTCAGCAGTGGAGTGAGCAGGTGTGGCGAGCCATGCATTGGCGCCTTCCGTGTTGCACTGTACGTGGGCAAATGGAGTTGTTCCACACACTTATATAATGCAGGTAGCTGGCGTTGTGCTTGTGCACAGGTTGACACATGGCCCAGTGTTTTGCCATGGAGAAGAGAGGGGGATTCAGGCACTGGCCACCCTTGTCCACATGCACGCAGTCCACCTGCTGACGAGCAGACATTCCCACACCACCCAAGGCTGAATTGGTCTCCCTGTGTCTCCCTTTCTCACTCCCTCTCTGTCCCCCTCTCCCTCCCTCCCTGTGTCAGCCTCCTCCCTCTGTCCATCTCCCTGTGTCTCCCTCCCTCTCTCTCCCCCTCTCCCTCCCTCTGTGTGTCAACCTCTGTCACCTCAGCCCAGCTTCCTAGGCACACATTGTTTCCAGATCTTTGAATGGCCCTTGGCTTGTTCATGTGAGTTTGTTTCTGATCTCCAGGCACCCATTGGGTGTAGTGTCTGTGTCTGCGCTGCTGCTGTGGTGGTGTGTGCTGCCACTCTTTCACAGTGTTGGCTGTTCATTAGCTGCTGTCATGTGCAAAAAGTGCCTTCACCCCCATGTCTTCATGCAAGTCGTCCGCCATTTGCAGGCAAGTCTTTCCTGTGTGGGGACACACTGTTTGTCTGGCTGTGACCTAGGCCATATGGGCTGAGGGCATTGTTGTCTGCTTCTGAGTTGCACTATGTGATTTTTGAGGCCCACACTCCCGCCATCCGGGTTACCGTGTCTTGTGTTTGTGTTTTCTGTGGCCTGTGACTTGGCATTGTCTAGCTGGGTGCATGGGGCATGGTGGCGCTAGTGGCATGTGCGTGTTTATGGAGAGTGGTTGAGTCATGCGATAGCTTTGGGGTGGTTGCGTGCATGATTGTGAGTTTGGTTGTGGATGACGTTCCCCCCATGTGAGGTGAGTTGTTTGTGTACTCACCAGGCTCTCGGAGTCCTTCTACTCCCTCCACTCCCACCACCGGCAGCATGGCCATCACCTTCTCCTCCCAGGGATGGTATTGTACACGTCTGCGGGGCAGCCCTCCTCCAGTGGTGTTGGCCTGGTTGTGGTCGTCGGTCATTTTGCGGCGGACCGTCCACCGCAGATCGTACCACCTGGCTTGGCATTCATGCCTGGTCCTTCTGGTGGACCCAACAGCATTCACAGCATCGACAATCGTCTGCCACATGGCTGATTTTTCGGATATGCTGGTCCGTCTGACCAATGTTCCAAAGAGGTGTGGCTCGACTCTGATGATTTCGTCGACAAGGACCTCCAACTCTCGGCTAGTGAACTTTGGATTCTTGTTAGTGGGCATGGTGAGGGGTGTGGGTGTGGATGGTTGTGGGGGGTGTGGGTGTGGATGGTTGTGGGTGTGTGGGTGTGGTTGTGCAGGTGTGTGTGTGAATGTGATGAGGGGGTGTTTGTGAAGGTGGTTGTGTGAAGGTGTGCAGGTGTAAGGTGTAGTGGAGGTTGTAGTATGGTATAGTTGTTTCTCTGTGTGGTCTGGCAGCAGTGGGTCTGTTGCAAAGGATCATGGTTTGTGTGTGTTGGGCCTTTTTATTGGTCCATTGGTGGGTGTGGTTGTGTTTGAACTTTGGGTGGGTGTGTTATAAGGAGTGGTTGTGTTTTGGGCCTCTGTTTGGGAGTTTGGCAGTTGCAGGTCAGTGAATAGGTTGTATTTGTGCTTGTTGGACATGTTTTGTGGCTTAGTGCGATTCGAATGGAGTCTTCTTGTGTTGTTTTGCTTTGTCCTGGTTGTGTACGTGTGTTTTTAGCTTCTGTACGGTGCGTACATCGGCCATTTTGTTGTACAGTGCTGTCCTTGTCTCTGGCTTGGTACGACTCGTACATGCGCGATGTTGGGGGAGGGTGCTGGTGTTGGGGCCTGGGGTGCGCTCTGTACTTAGACTGGTGGGGTGTGTGTTCGCTCCGTACATACACGGGTGGGGGTACGGTCCGTACATACACTGTTGGGGTGGGGGTGCGCTCCATACATACGCGGGTGGGGGTACGGTTCGTCCATACACTGTTGGGGTGGGGGTACGCTCCATACATACGCGGGTGTGGGTACAGTCCGTACATACACTGTTGGGGTGGGGGTATGCTCCATACATACGCGGGTGGGGGTACGGTTCGTACATGCACAGGTGTACATACACGGGTGGGGCCACGGTCCGTACATACACTGTTGGGGTGGGGGTACGCTCCATACATACGCGGGTGGGGGTACGGTCCGTACATCCACTGTTGGGGTGGGGATACACTCCATACATACGCGGCTGGGGGTACGGTCCGTACATCCACTGTTGGGGTGGGGGTACGCTCCATACATACACGGGTGGGGGTACGGGCCGTACGTACACGGGTTTATATACACGGGTGGGTGTACGGTCCGTACGTACGGGGGTGTACATGCACGGGTGGGTGTTCGGCGCGTACATACGAGGGCTGGGGGGGTGGTTCGGTGCGTACATACGGGGGCTGGGGGGGTGTTCGGCGCGTATGTGGGCACATGTCTCCATGGTTGCTATGGGAGTTCGGTGCGGATGGTGTTTTTTCCATACGGTTGTAACATCGGACGCACGGGATGGATCGTACTTGCGCGGTCGGACTTCACTTTTCACATTTGTACGGTAAATCGTCCGGGGACGTGTCGGACACATTTTCCGACCCGAGGACGTGTGGGGAATTATTCCCAATGCGATTCGTATGGACTTTTCCCCATGCGAATCGTACTTGGCAGTTTGTACGGCACTTGTACGATTCGTACGGTAAAAAGACCGGATACGAGTCGTACGGGGAAATTTTTTCCAGGATCCGAATCGGCACCTTAATTTTTTAAGAACCTACTCATACGAGCTGGCCTAAACTGCAATGCAGGTTTCCTTCCTTCAAGAGCCTAAAAAGGAGAGGAGCCTGTTGTGGAATGCCATGTGGTTCTTTAAAACCACAGCATGGATTGGACAGCATTATAGACAACATACTTATCGGCCAATGCCCACCTCAAACACTCACCAAGCACTCTATTGAAATGTTCCACCAGGCCATTTGTTTGTAGATTGTAAAGAGAACTCTTGAGATGACGAATGGAATTATCACAAAGATTTCTCCACTTCACCAGAAACAGATTGTACACCATTGTCTGAGATGATCTCCTCAGGTAGACCCTTATTCAGAAAAATATCCTTTAGGAAAAGAATTACAGCCTTGGAGTCAGACCCTCCAATAAACCTCACCAATGGATGGCCATTTGGAATAGTAGTCCATGAGGACTAATACAAAGCGAAAATTATGTGAGAGAATACTAAATTGCCCCACCAAATCAATGCTAAGTATTTTCCAAGGTCCAGAAGGACAATTAATAGGTTTCAAGGTGGAGTAGTTGTCTTGTAAGATTTATCAGAAGAGGAACACACACAACAACTCTTGACCAACACATCAATTTCTCCATCCATTTGCGGCCACCAGAATGACTCACGCACCCTCTGTTTGGTCAACATAGAACCCAAGTGACCTTTATGCGCTTTGGATAAGATACAGCACCTCAGCTCAATTGGGGGAGCAAGTTTGTCACTTCTCAAAAGTATGCCATCTTCAATGGTTAATTCCTTTGAAAAATGGTTGTATATTTAAATCTAAAGATTTTTCTCTAGGCCACCCAGAGATGACCTTATCCATTACATTTTGTAATACCTCATCATGACCCAAACTTTCTCTCTACACCTCTTCAGTTCATTGACAACAATTCTCGGTCTCTAAGGCAGCAATGAAGCAACACTCATCATCACTCTCACCAACCATCTCATCCTTCTCGACAATAGAATTTCTCGACAAATAGTCCGCCCTCACGCTCCCCCTCCAGAAATGTGAACAACTTCAAAATTGAACTGCAGCAGTCTGGCAGCAAATCTTGCGATCCTGGGAGTGCTACTCTTGCAATTAGTACCATTAACAATGGAAACTAAGGGTTTGCAATCCGTCTGTAAGACAAAACTTCTTCCCTAGAGATAACATTTGAATTTTTCTATGTCTCACCAACATGCCAAAAGTTATTTTTCTATTACAGAATAGTGGACTTCAGCATCTCTTAAGACTCTAGAGGCAAAGCCAATGGTGTATTCGGCATGAACGCCCTTCTGTGTCAGTACAGCACCAACACCAAACTTACTAGCGTCAACAGTCAAACAAAATTTAAGATTGCGATCAAAAGGTTTTAGAGCATTAATGCTGGGCAGTTGTTTTTTTATGTCGGAAAAAGCATCACAATACTCATCACGCCACACAAATTCTGACCTGTCTTTCAACAACATAGAAATGATTCTGACTCTGGAAGCGAAGTCAGGTATAAAGCGTGAATAAAATTCACACAGACCTAAAAAAGATTTCACCCCAGCTTTATCAACAGGGGGAGGAGCATCAAGAATGGCTTCAACTAATCCTAGCTTTGGACGCACACCCTCCTTAGAAACAACATGAACTAAATATTCAACAGAAGTTTTAGCAAATTGGCATTTTTCCCTTTTAAGGACAACTGCAGCTTTGTCAAAAGCTGTAAGTACTTGCTTCAATATGAGATCATGCTTCGAGCGAGAACGTGCATGAATTAATACGTCATCCTGAAAAACAGAGACGTTTGAAATTCCTTTCAGCAACTCAGACATAAGTCTCTAAAAAATGAAGCTGCTGACGCCAACCCAAAAGGTATGTTGCAGTACTGGAATGTTCCTAGAGGTGAAATAAAAGCAGTGAGATGACATGATTCTTCTACCAAAAGTACCTGATGATAGGCAGATGCTAAATCTAGCTTTGTGAAAAACTTGGCCCCTGAGATAGTCGACAACATTTCACCAATCTTGGGAAGGGGATGAGACTCAACCCATATCTCTTTGTTAAGGGCCCTGAGATCAATACAAACCCTCAACTCACCATTTTTCTTTTTGGCCACAACCAGGGGAGAAAGCCACAAAGAGTACTCTACAGGTTCAATTATTCCTTTAACAAACAAATCAGTTGCATCTATTATCGAGGAGATGTCCCGCTGTGCACTGCGCAAGAATCCCACTAAGTGGGTAATGTTTGTCAATATAAAATGATCCAAAAGGTGAAGAAGTAGTTGCAGGAAGATGTTTAATTCACATCAGACTGCTGTATCAAAGTCTTGAAAAGTATACTTCAATGTCTCAATATAAATCCAAAACAAAACGTTATTTTGCAATTTAAATTCAATCCCGATGCATTTCGGGCGATAAGCAGCCCTTCGTGAGGGGAATAGTCTGTAACAAAATCAAAGAAATACACCACTTACAGGAAGAACATCGAAATGTTGTAAACTTGAAAATATTAAACATTGAAAGTGCTGTCATGCTTAAAATAAAAAAAGTTAGATGAAAGTGAAAAAGGTAAGACAGACGTTTGCGTGTAAGATGAAAGGAGGTTAAGTTACTGTGAGAATGCTGCAAAAAAACTAAAATGTAGTCTTGAAACTACTACATCCAGCTCTTGAGAGAAAAAAAAACAAAATGCCGGAAGCGTAGACTTGACGAAAGTTGTACAGTAGTGCAAACATACCAGAGTAGACCCAATCACATAAGATGGCTGCCGGTTTGGTTTAATGTTTTCTAAAGTCATTAGGTATTTTCTGTAAAAAAACAATGTACAAGTACATTTCCTAAAATGACCGCCGTGTTTTTCCTCTTGTTTCATTTGAAGATAGGGCTTATTTAACTCACATGTGTGTCACCAACACATGCGTAGACTCTCCCTTCTGGTCCTGGACCAGTGCTCTGCCTTCCTCAGCCGCCTGCCAATCACCTCACAGGCAATGTGGCAGATCGCTGAATCTCCCAAACACTCCGCACTCCTCACTGCAGGCACAAATGAAGCTCCGCTCATCTGCACGGCTCCAGCGATAGCAGATGAAGACTCTTCTTTGCACAGCACCAACCAGGACAGTAGCGCTGACGAGGGGAAAACCGGAGCTGCGTGAAAGCACTCCGACACTCCCCCGCTGGTCACAGTGCGCAGTGAATCTCAGTGGCAGCGACCAATGGCAAAACTGACACCCCCGAAACAGGGTAAGTGCCTGTGCTCAAAATAACACTTCTTGCAGGCAGTGTAAAGGGGTTCACCACTGGGGCATACTCAGGTCCAGCTCGTCGACACGTGAAGTAAGTGGCTGACAACCTTGTGGGGAGAATAATACTTTTATTCAGTACAACAATAGTGCCCCCGACTGCTCCAGGCAAACAGACTGGAGCCAACTGCCACTCTCTGCAACCTAGCAATCCTGAGTTCCAAGAGAGAATGTACCAACTTAAATTAATACAAACATAGTTAGAAAGGAAAGGAGAAAGATCTTATTACAGGAGTGTCTTTAGGCGAGTGAGGCCTGTAGCCCACTAAACCACTGCGTGATCCATTATGGTTGAGATTCCTCAGCTTTTGCTCCTGGGTGCTTGGAAAGCCTATCAAAGATTGACATCGATTTTAACTTCAATAATCCCACACAATGTATGGATGTTATCTAGATGGGGAAACCGAGTGATAAACCAGATGGGGCACTATCTGAGGGGGAAGACCTGGCCAGGCCCATGTCCATGGAGACTGGGGAGCCAGCCCCCTCAGTGGGCCCTATCCATCTCCAACTTGACAAAATACTTGCTGCTATAGAAGATACCAAGACCTCCCTCAAACAAGATATTGGCACTGTGTCAGTCCTCCTGACACCGCTGCAAGCTGAACATCACAAACTGACCAATAGAGTCAAAGAGGTGGAGACCTCTGTGAGAAAGCTACAGCCTGAGACCTTGACACTTTCCCGCCAGATAACAGAGCTTGTGGACAGGGTGCAGACTCTTGAATAGCGAGCCGAAAATGCTGAAGGGCATAGACAACACAACAACATCCACGTGGTGGGCCTCCCTGAGGGCGTGGAACATGATAACATGGTGTCCTATCTCAGGTTTTGGCTAAAGATGAACATGGCCCAAACCTCCAAACCTCCTTCTTCACACTGTAGTGCGCACAAAGGCTCCCGGGGGGCCAGCAAGCTTCGGGTCACCCCCGCCCTGTGATGGCTCAGCTGCTCCACTACAGGGATACAGACATCATCCTACAAAGGGCACAAATGGATGGTCCCTTCACAGTGGACAACAGCAGGGTGTCAGTGTTCGTGGACTTTACCGCCGCAATACAGGCAAAACGTGCCTCCTACCTGGAGGTTAAGAAGGCCCTCTGTGATGAAGGTATACAATATTTCCTGATATTCCCCTCTAAACTCAGGTTAACATTAGATGGGGCCATGCACTTTTCTTAAGACCCTGGGTCAGCGTGGGACTGGCTGGAGGCGTATAAGGCAGGGATCTTGCTTCCGGTGAATCACCCCTGACATGAGATCCCCAAGTTAGGACCTAGGAAATGCCCCCGCAGGACGCTGCATAATAGACCTCAGAGGCGACCATCTCCTTATCAGACTGAACAGAAAGAAACTGCTGCACTTCAGCTGGTTGCAGAGATTGGGATGGCCCAGAAGTCAGACTCAGATGCTGGCATTCTATCTGAGCGTAAACCTAGCCGAGTCCTCCCTGGTGGATGGTACTGGACTCCCCGATCTGGATCAGGGCATGGGCACCCTTTGAGCTTGTCCACTCCATCATCGACAAAGAGGGCCTCTTTGTCTTTCTTAAGGGAAGGCTGTAATGGAGGGATGTAATATTGTGGACTATATACGCCTCGAACCAGGACCAAATAACTTCATTCCCTTTCCCCTCATCTGGCGGGATCCCTTGCAGACGACCTTTTACTGGGTGTAGACTTCAATGTTAAAGTCATATCTAGAGCACACGAATATCCAGAGGTGCCTTAGAGCTAGTTCATGATGAAACCATATAACTTCATGCTCATGAGATTTAGAAAAGATTCATTTTAAGATCTTTCCTGAAATAGAGAAGATTGTTCATGGGTTTTAGATGAAGGGGTAATGCATCCCGGGCTTTGGAGGAACTGTTCACAAAGTTTCTTCCTCCCCAGGAGGAAGGTTTGAAGCTTTAGATCTGCACGATTTTGGCTACAGAGGAGGGAAAGGTCCTAGGTGCAGAGTACCACTTGAATTTCTTCTTCATGTAGTCCGGCCCTGTACAATGTAGAGCTTTGAACGTGATACAGAGAACCTTAAAAATTACTCTTTGTCTAACTGGTAGCCAGTGTAGCTGTTTAAGTGCCGATGAGACGGATTGGGATTTTGATATACCCAGAACAGTCATGCTGTAGCATTCTGAAGACTTTGTTGTTCGTTCATGTGTTGCTGTTGCATGTTCATATATAGGGAATTGCAAAAGTCGATTTTGTAAGGATCATGGATATGACTATTGTTTTCTGAAGCTCAGAAGGGATGAAAGGCAGGATTTTCATTAAGGTCCTTAATGTGTGAAAGGAGGATGATGTAATCGCATTGACCTGGGCACCAAAAGTGAGTTTATCATCCCCCAGTTCTCTCAGGTTACGTACTTTCCTTTCAGGGGTGGCGAGGGAACCAAGTTCAAGTGGCCACCAGGAAGGGGAGCAGAGGGAGGTTGTGTTTCCAAATAATAGGACTTCAGTTTTTGCAGACTTAAGCTTCTGGCAGCTATTTGTTAATCAGTCACTGACTGCTCGCATGAAGTCATAGAATCTCATGCAAGTATTCTGCTCATCTTTGGTCAAGGAAACCACGATCTGAGTGTCGTCATCATAGCACGTGAGCAAAAACTCAAATGATCTAATTAGATCAGTCAAGGTTGTGACATAAATGTTGAACAGTGTCGGACTTAGCGAAGATCCCAGGGGGAACCCAACAGGGAAAGGAGAAAGGATAAGAAGCAAATTCAACTGTGTGTCGGATATACTGCTGGACCGTTCAATGCCCCATACTGGGAGCACTCACCCACAGGTTGGCTGAAGGGCTTAAGTACTGGATCAGACACTGGGACATCACAGATGTCTGGAGGACACAACAAGGGAGGCAACAGAACGATTCCTTCATATCTGCAGACTTAAGAAATGGATAGACAGATTTTTCTGCTCCCGTGGACTCAGCCAGTACGTACTGCGTACCAACTATCTAGACGTACCCTTTCAGAACACAGCCCTGTCCTGCTAGGTCTCTGGCTGGTGGGGGAACACCAATGGATTCTGTTAGAAATGGGGGTCTCTAGTTGGCAATGGCTGGCCACTGTCCAAGTAGGGACCCTCTTTTCTAAGTCAGAGTAAGCAGACTACACCCTTTGATAACCTCTGCTCAACCTTGTGGTAACGTAGCATGAGCAGCTAGGCTTACCTCAGAGGCAGTGTGTGAAGCATTTATGACCATACACAGTAACACAGTGAAGAACACTACAAAGGGACACCACTCAAGTAGTTATAAAAATAAGTATCTTTATATATAGACTTCACACAAGACCAATAACAGTAAAAATCCACAATACTAGAAAAATAGGGTTACTCTTAAAATACTGCAAAAATAGTTCAAGGTGTGCAAAGAGGAGTTCAGTTCAAGGCAGTGGTCTCTGGGACCCTTTCACTCACAAGATACCTGGATTCTGTAGCAAAACAACAAAAATGTCGCTAAGGAGTTGTAGCGATGATTTTCCTCACGCTACCCAGTGATGCGTTGAATCCTTGCCGCAAGGGAGGATGATGCGCTGATTTGTGTGCAGGACAAAGCAACAAACTTATGCACGCTAAGCCGGCGATGCAATAAAATCCTTGCCGCGAAGGGAGGATGATGCGCCGAGCCTGTTGCGGGTGCGATCTTGTTGCCATGAAAGAAAATGGCGCTCTGCGAGGGAGCGACAATCCTGGTGCGATGCGATGAAAATGGCGAACGCTCGGCGTCCGCTCTGCGATGTCGTGAAGCAATGAACTCGATGCGATGATCTTTGGTTAGCGAGCGCTTTCAGGCCCGCAAACATGCAATGCGATAATCTTCGGGTTAGCGAGCATTCGGCAGCCCGCAGACAGGTGATGCGATGATCTGTGGTTAGCAAGCGCATTCAGGCCCGCAAACATGTAATGCGATAATCTTCGGGTTAGCGAGCATTTGGCAGCCCGCAGACAGGTGATGCGATGATCTCCGGTAGCGAGCACTCGGCGGCAGCAGCACGACGATTTTTCTTACGCTCTTCAGCTGCAGCGGCTCGCTAACGGGCGTTAGCGACAATTTTCAGCACTCTCTTCTCCACAGTAGAACTAGAGGCCCTGGAACTCACAGGAGCCTCACATGCAGATAGAAATCCTCGCTGGGAGGAAACAGGAGGCTGGTGGTGGGGTCTGGTGTGCCTGAGACTCCTGCAGGAGGCTAGCTCTCTTCTAGCCCTTGGGTGATTGCTGTAGCAAAAAATAAAAGCTCCTTCAAAGTCCTTTTCCTCTTCTTCCAAGTCCAGTAGTAACCACTGCAGGTCAGTCCAAGAAACAGCACACAAGCACAAGGACAGTCCTTCTCCTGCAGATTCCTTCAGTTACACGGACAGAGGTTCTTGTTGTCCAGGAGCATTACAAATTGTAGGGGTTTCAGCACAGATATTTATACCCGAAAAGTCTTTGTTCTAAAGAGTCACAAGCCACTGAACCCAGCCAGAATTAGTTCTGCTCAGTCCTGGAGCACTTTGTTTACCAGGCTGCAGGAGGTGGAGCTGCAGGAGGTGGAGCCAGCATTGTGGAGAGAAGGCACAGCCCTATTCAGGTCCCAGGTGCAACTCCTCCCACCCATCTAGATCTCTCTATTCACCACTGGGACACCTCACCCTGTCTCCTGGAATTCCCCAGCCCTGTCACTCCAGAACCAGACAGCCAATACACATAACAGCAGAGCACACTGGAAGGCTTAGGTAAGAAAACACCTACTTTCTAAAAGTGGTATTTTCAAACACAGAATATAAAAATAAACTTCACTAAAAGATGTATTTTAATATTCTGAGCTCTGGCATACTAAATTCGTTTTTCTACCATGTTCTTTGGGTCAGTTAGGACTATAGAATGTAATAGTCAAACTGCCCATTCTGGCCTATGGAGAACAGGTAGCCTTACAGTAGTGAAAAACGAAATTGGGTGTAATTCACTACCAGGGCAGTCCTACCTTACCCATACAATGCACCCTACCATAGGGGTGACTCACAAGATGCCAAGGGAAGGTTCAGGGACTGGGAAGTGGGTGCACTTCACAGCCAAGATGGCAGTTCTGGACTGCACACAGACACAGCAGTGGCAGGTCTGAGACACACTTTACAAGCTGCTTCTGTGGGTGGCGCAAACCAGCGCTGCAGGCCCACCAGCAGCATTTGGGTTGCCATCCCTGGGCACACACAGGCCACGCTACTAGGGACTAACAGGTAAACCAAATAAGCCAATCAGGGATATACCAATTCACATAGTCATATTTACAAAGGGAGAGCATATGCACTTTAGCACTGATCAGCAGTGGTAAAGTGCCCAGAGTCATAAAGCCAACAAAAACAGGTTAGGAAAAATCCAGGAGGAAGGCAAAAATCTTAGGGATGACCCTGCAGAAAGGGCCATTTTCCAACAGATTCCGACATGGCAACTCAATACGTTATCCCTGGAAGATACTTGCTTCCTGGACTTCCTGGGGGAGGCAGTTTCTGGCTATTTTGTTCTTAATCAAGAATCTGCATCCTCAGGTTTAGTTGACTGGGAAGCCTTTATGGTGGTAGTTCGGGCCATAGCTTAGGTCACTCTAGAAGTGTCCAGAGGGAGCTGAATGGGGAACTTCGGACCCTAGATGGCAGACTGCATGGCCTGGACAATGCTCTTGGTACAGATGCAATGGCATTAGGCATGCTTAAGGAGGTCTGGAAACAACACAGTGCTACGCTGCCACGATTGTAAAAGCTATGTTTCTAGAGCACATGAGGAGGAAGGGTGGCCGGGCAGACCACTGGCCTGTCTTTCTCAACCTGGAATCAAGGGGATCTCCATAACACACATCCAGATGGAGTACGGACGGTCACTCTACTCCCTTGATGACATTAATACCATATTCCATGAATATTATGAAATGTTACATAATAGACCAGAGCTGCTCCGAGTTGGGGCTACTTTCTTGGCCAGACTACCATTGTGGGAACTTCCAGGGAGAGCCAGGATGACCTGGGGGTTCGAATTTCAGTACAAGAGATCAGGGCTACCATCAAGGATATGGCTACAGGGAAACCTCCGGGCCCAGATGGCCTCCCTGCAGAGCTTTATTCTGCTTTTTCTGGGACACTGATCCTGAGATTGGAGACTCTCCATGCAGTGTCCCTGAGGCTAGGGACTCTCCCCAAATCCACTAGGGACCAGTTGTGATCCCCTTTCCTAAGACCAAGACCCAAGGGGCCCTGACTATGGAGTTTTATGCACTCTCCATGTTAAACATGGATTTTAAAATCATCAGTAAAGTATTAGCCCTTAGGTTACTCCTTCACATGCCCACATTAATCCATAGTGACCAGAACAGCTTCATACTGGCCCACAACACCTCTCTGAACAGAAGGTTGTAACATGTCCTGTACCACCGGAGGCCCAATCACACCCACGTGCTATGCTGATGCCAGTTGATCTCGAAAAAGCCTTCGATACAGTACCTTGGGACTTCCTGCTCGAGGTTATGCAGCAGATGGGACTGGGAGATGGATACCACCCTCTCCATGCAGTATATTGTGTACAGGGGCATCAGGCAGGGGTGCCCACTTTCCCCTCTCCTCTTCGCCTTGGCCATTGAACCACTGGTGGAGCTCTTTCGGCTGGAAGGCAAGGGCACAGGAGTCAACATTGATGGACAGGACCATATTATCTCCCTTTATGCTGATGACATTCTCATTATCCTGAGGGATGGACCCACAGGTTCTGTGGTGGCTTTGAGCCTTCAGGGGGAGTTTGAGAGCATCTCAGGCTTCTGGGTTAATAGAGCCAGGACCCATGAGTTCCCCTAGTATGCAGCTGCCCAGTGGCCTTTAGATCTGCCTTTTGAACTGGCATGGCCACCTTCCTCATTTGGCTAATTGGCGGTTCACATCTTCCATTTCCTGGAAGATTTAAAAGAAGGCAATTTTGGGAAGGCCCTCCAATTCCTCAGGTACTGTATCCCCTTCTGGTGTTCTCTTAAGTCGCTAATCATGGCCAGGATTTCAATGTCTAAGATGGTTATGCTCCCAGTATTGCTCTATTTCTTATTCAACCTCCCGGTGGGGATACCAATTTCTTGGTTCAGGCAACTGGACACTTTCCTGAGGGAATTGATATGGGACTGGGGACGCCACAGAGTGTCCCTGGATGTACTCCGGCACTCCCCTGACGAGAGAGGCACTCCAGACTATAAACTGTACATTTTGGCCACACAGCTTCAGTGGATCACACTGTAGTTCGATGGAGCCCACCAAGAGGAGCTGGGATTTGTGGGACAATCCTCTCACTTGAGTGTTTTACTAGCAATACTACTTTGCTCGGCAGTAGAGATTCCATGTACAGGAGTATTGTTGACAGAGGCACTAAAATGCTGGAGACTATGCGTACTGAGAACCATGGGAACACCGCTATTCGCAACAGTGTTCCCATTGGTGGGTTTCCCACATGGTGATCCCCTCTCCTTTTTTACAGCAGTCCAGTTGTTGGCTTCGACAGATGCCGGGTTGTTGACAGTAGGAGACTGTTATACACAGGGTACATTATTTCCCTTGGAGGACTTGGTAACCCAATATGACCTACCTCCAAGACAATTCCTCATTAATGGCATTGACGTTGACCTTTAGGACCTGTGGACTGGGGGATGGGATGAACCCGTGACTCATACAGTATTGCAATTATTGGTTTCCCAGGGTACCACCAGACATCTGGTAACACCATTTTATCACTCTCTCTCTGAGATGGTCCGAAGACCCCTGTCTGTGCTGTGTGGTCGATGAGAGAGGATTCAGGGACAAGACCGTACAGACTTGGTGTGGTGTAGAATATTGGCATACCCCATAAAACGGTCTCCAGAAATATGTGACTGAAGTATACTCAATTTAATTATGTGCACATGACGAGTATGACTCCTCACAGAATTCAGGTGCTTTGTGGGGGGAATTGCGTCTTTGCCCGTGGTGCGAACACTCAGATACAGATTATGTCCACATGACGTGGTACTTCCCCCGAATGCGCACATTTTGGGACGCTGTGATGGACACCCTAAATGCAATGCTGGGACACTTTCTTCCTTGTTCCCTTGAGGCCAGCATACTGTGGCCACATACACAAAAAGTGGGCACTAGATTTGTAGACCTGGCACCCTAGTGTTGTCCAAAAGATAAAAATCTGAAAATTCATCACCAGCCCAGGAGTGGGAACCTGGAGGGCGGATGTGACCCTATGGACAAGAGCAGAGGAGAGGGCCCTACTCAGAGAGGAGGCTAGAGGGGTACCGAGGCTCTGGACAGAGGTGTTAGAGGCATGGGAGCACCTGGAGGGAGAGCAGGGAGATGACACAGAAGACCACACAGGACTCACAGAGGAGGGTGAGATTATCCCCAATAGGTATCCACCTGGAGACGATGACACACATGGAATTGGGAGACACCTTAACTGAAGTCATCAAGTCTCTCTGGTTTGTAAAAAGGTTGAGGCCAAAACACTCATCCCTCGGGTTGCTGTAAAAGCTAAGTCTCCATTGATGGGGGTCTCATAGTGGGGCACCATAAAAGCTGCCTGCTGCCCATTACCCCTGACTGTCATATTGGTGGCTGGGCCTTACCTGTATTAACTAGTGATAGTGATCATTTGCCTGAGTAGGTAAACCTGTGCTTTTTACTTTTTTTTTTCTCTCTCTCCTTTTTTCTTTCTGTTATATTATTGGACATTTATCAGGCATCACAATAATTCTTCCTTTACTTTATTCCATGACTCACCCTTGGTTCAGACGGTAGAATCAGTAAAGACAATGGCAATTTGTGGTCTGCACGTTAACCGAACTGGAATTTGATATAGCTGACCACTGTCTCAATTCATATTGATCATATTGAAACTGTAATCTTGGATGGATGTTGTTACTTTATATGTCTGCTCTACACCTTTGGGTGTTTCTTATAAATGCCAATAAACAAATATTTAAAAGAAAATAACTGTGTACGCACAGGGCAAGAATACCCCAGATTGTCCAAAAGATTGAGGGATAGAGGTGCCATGACAATGGCACTCACAAAGGCAAAACTGTTAGCTAGCCTATAAACTTTAAAGACTGAATGAATTGCAAGAAGAACTTAAGGCAGACCTTTCTAGAGCACTCTAAGTTTTGAAATCACAACTAGGAAAGGAGATTGCAATGCTCAGAATCAATGTAGATTAAGCAGGTTCCAGTGTGATTGAGGCAAATAACCAATTCATGGTGTTGCAGGCCAAAAGTTCCACTCTCATTGATAAAGGAACATCCTTACATGCACAGTACAAAGCTAAGCCAAGAAAAAATGAAAAGCTAGACAATCATTCTAGGAGAGAGAGTCTGTGCATCAGAGGCATAAAGAGAGAGAAGAGGGCTCAGACTTGGTGAACTTCAGCAAAGGCCTTTTCACCACCATTGCCAGGATTGATCCCATAAAGATTTAACTGGAACAAATACACCGTGTCAGCCTGAGTCACACAGAAGAAACAAATAGACCTTGTGATATCCTAGCTAAGTAACATGCATACGAGTGCAATGAGACCATCTTGACACAGTCAGAATCAAAGAAGTGAAAGAGCATGATGACAATAAATGTTCAATCTTCCAGGATATCACCCCAGTGACATTGCTCTAACACCAGCTATGGCACCCCATGACAGACCGCTTCAAACAAAACAAAATACGCTATAGCCGGCTGCATCCATTTGCCATCACCTTTGAACTGAAAACTCAACCTCAATAATTTGCAGATCCAGAAACAGCAGCCAGAGTACTTGAATTAAGGCTCAAAGACTCATCATAAAGCCATGGAGAGAACTATCAAATGGGCACTGCTGACATGCCTTACTGAACATCTATTTGGCAACTGCCATGAGTACAGAGGCGAAGAGGCCCTCGGAGGGCCAGACACCCTATGGGAGTTGAGGCAGGAGATGGCAACCCATAAATATTAGGGTCTCCTGCAATAAAAAAAGATGACTCCCACCCTAAAATGTGAAAACGTCTTTGTCTGTTAAAGTTGTGTGATCAAATAAGTCAGCAAGAGATACTGAACCTGCTGGGATCCCCTTGCACATTGGACTAATAAGACCATCACTCAATGCTTGTGCAAGATTTACCCCCTGAAGTGAGGGAGGAGATCCTGAAATTTGGACAGAGACCTCTGATGCACTATGAGATGTTTTAGCTTTTGTTCTATGTATGCTATTTTTACTTACTTACTCTCTATTATAGGGAGTTGGGAGGGTACTAAGGAAGAGATGATGATAAATGTCAATATATACCGAATCACTTCAATCTTCTTCCCACATGGAAAGAAAGGTTGCTCTGGAACATATATCAGGAGTTACCAGGAGGTGAATTAGTTTACATACTTTTCCTTCTATGGTTAAGATTGTACCGTTGAATGTATAGGGACTCAGGGACATAAGTACAACCGAATGATAGAGCGTGGCGTTAAGCAAAACATGCTAATGCCACACTCCACCATTTGGAAACCTCTGGGATGCACTGTATTTACAAGGATACAGTGCACCCTTCCGTTTCCCCTAGCACTGGCCCCAAGTTAAACTGCCTAGCGCCACCGCAGGCACCCTTGCAAGGGTGCCTGCATTGGGGGGAATGATTGTTTATGTGCAGGAAGGTGTCCCTTCCTGCACATAAACAATCCCAAATGGCGATTTGTAGCTCCTATATGTGCTGCATTGTGCAGCACACATAGAAGTTACAAATCGTAATTTTTCTTATGATTGTTTATGAGCAGGAAAGAACACCTTCCTGCACATAAACAATCATTCATGGTGTTTTGCTGTTTCTATGTGTGCTGCACACAGCCCACATGACTCATTGCTGACATGCTATTGGACCTTCCTTCTCACGAGATGACGCGGCCGATGGTGTTTCTGGGAGGGAACGCTGGAGCAGGTTCCTGTGGCTGTAACACGGTGGATTGAGAAGTTCACTGCCTGGCACAACACCTAAGGCCATGACATCACTGGGGCCCCTGCAGTAACTGCAATAGCGCCAGAAGCAAGTTGGTTTCTTTCTTCATTATGGTGGCGGCGGCCGAAGGCATTGCCTGTAATACAGAAAGGATACTTGGTGGAGACCTGCCAGGTGCCTTGCTGAAGTATTGGAGGTATTCTGCCTCGAGGAGTTGATAACATGTGCCTGTACTTCTTAACTGAGTGTCCCTGGTTAAACGGCCTACCCCTTCCTATGCCCCCAGATCAGTGGAAGACAGAGGAATGCCTAAAACCTAGATGTTTGTGTCCACCGCCTCATGATTGTTTTCAACATTTCAGAGCACAACAATAAAGTTGTTTTGATCCACCACTATTGCAGATCAATTTTAATTTGAATGACACTCCAAAACAGCATAAATTTAAACAAGAATCCAAATATAAACAGTATTTAAAGCCTGATGGTCTGTTGATGCGTAGGTAGATAGAAGGCGCACACAGCCGACAATTGTTTCATCGTGTTGATGACTTTTTCAAGGCTGTTGACAAAGGTAAGTATAATACTGAAGAATACACATGGAATCACTACTTAATTATCTAAGTGTTATCCATCCCATGGAGAGATGTGTCACCGGGAAGGCAGACAGGTGCAATGTCAGGGCACCATAGCAACCATGTTGGGCTGATGTGGAGGATAATGGGCATACCTCTCTTTCAAATGGGATGGGGCGGAGGGTTGATGTCAGGGTGAGTCACAAGCAGAAAAAATGAGCAGCTACATAACCACGCATTTTCTTGTTTATTATGGGGGGGACCCAAAACAGTGGCAACATTTAGGAAAAAACTTCAGATTGAGCATGGATATTTTCCATGACACGAAAAAATGATATTACTTCATGCAACATCAATGGGTTGCTAAATAAGCATAAAGCACACTTCATGATGAGCTGATTGTCAATATTTAAGCCAGAACTGATTTTGCTCCAAGAAACTCACTTAAAGACAATCTTCCTCAGCCCTTTGTCTCTAAGAGATACTCCCAATCGTTCTATGCTTTGGCAGGGCTGCCATAAGGAGGGTCGCAATTTTCCTGGCCAATAGAATAGATGGGCAAATATGTGACGTCTTTAGGTATGTTAAAGGCTGTTGGTTGTGCATTAAGGTGGCCATTAAAGAGCATCTGCTAAATCTGATTAACTATTACGGACCCATCAGTGATGACATGGAACCACTAGTACAATTACACAATCTAGCATTGGCTGCTGAATGGTCAGGGGGAGATTTCAACTTCATTCTAGATCTCAGTCTTGACACATCAAATAGGGTGAAAAAACATCTAAAGCCTTGTAAGTAAGGGTGGGCGGTGTTGGTGGAGTGCCACTACGCAGAGTTCCACGGAGTTGCCTAAAAACTCCGCTCCACACCATCCTACTGCATTGGAGGCAGAGCACTTACCTGGTCTGGCATGCACAGTCCTCGCAAGATGTACAACGTAGGGGTTTGCTAAATTAGTCACCGGCGAGGATGGCGACTAGACCACGGTGAGGAGGAGGGCAGCCCGTGCATGGCAGAGAACGCCAGACCAGGTAAGTGCTGGTCCCTTACTCCTTCCCTTGGGTGGGTGCCACAGGGGCAAACTCCTCTACACCATGGAGTCGAAGTTTTTGCCCAAACTCCGCATTCCCAGTGGAGCGCGGAGTTGGCAAAACTAAGCATACTCTGCTGGCGGAGCGAAGTTCGTCACCCAGAGTAACTTGTAAGCTTATATTTCTTACTGCAGTAAAGCATGATCTTTTGCTAATAGACACATGGTGGGTCGAGCATCCAAAGCTCAAGTAATACACCTGTTATTCATGACAATTTTCCGTGGCATCCTGCATAGATTTATTTCTCATCAACAGGGCGATCCAATGCCATGTCACTAACATTACGGCCAATGCTTTTTCCGACCACTCTGTAGTTTCGATTCAATTTCAGCTAAGCATCCAGCCAAAAGATTGAACAATATTGCAATTCAATCTTGCTTTGTTCTCGGGTGCCATCTGGCTAGAAAATACTAGGCGGCATATTCTCAAGGACCTATTGCCGAGTTATCAGGACATTAGCGCAGCCAAACTCGCAATAAATGTATCGCCTCATTCACAAGCTGGTGCTAACAGCCGATATCACCAGTTTTCCTGCGACAGCATCCTAAAAAAACATCGCCACAGATGACCCCGACAACTTTCGCTAATGAGATGCAGAGTAGGCGTTCCCAAGCAAATGGCCGCGACAACACCACACCTAAACTTTCTCAACGACCAGCCCGATCGGCGATAAGATCTCAAAACATGCAATAAGGCACGTTAGCAGCAGAAAATTAACCCCTGCTCTGACCTGGTGCAAAGTCAGACGACAACTGCAACAGAAAAGGGAGCCCAGACCACAGCCACACCTGAAGACCAACAGATGCCATGGAGCCACTGATCATGCAGCGCGGAGCCCCAACAGGGACACAACACCCCCCACCACCACACCCAGGACCGCCACCCCCCCCATTCCCTCCTGCTCCCCCAGACCACCACAGAGGCAGCGCAGACCAAGACAGCAGACCTTCAGAAAATGTACCAACCTCACAGACCCAACACCAGAGATTACCATTGCCCACTACAGGCACAAAAGGACAACCATCCTACGCATCCTGACCACCATTGCCCACAGGCTGATGGTACCAACACAGCGGACAACCAACATCCCACCTCAGACAAAGCTGCTGGCTATGCTGCACATGTTGGCCTCAGGGACCTTCCAACCAACAACCACCAGATTCGGAGGAGTCTCACAGCCAGCTCCATCAAAGTTCATAACAACTGTCTTGGATGCCATCATCAGCTTGGTACCCCAGTACCTATACTCCCCTCACACTGCACAGGAACAGCTGGAGACCAAGCAAGGCATCTACGCCAAAGCTGGCTTCACGCACGTGTGCGGGGGCAAATGACTGCAAAACGGTCCTACTTGTGCCCCCTAGTGACACTGCACACAATTACCGCAACAGAACACACATGCATTCCATCAATGTGGAGGCAACAGTTGACCACCGGGGAATCGCCACCAACATCGTTGCCAACTACCCAGGCAGTGTGTATGATGCCACTTCTACCGACAGACCGCCATCAACCAGTGCTACCAGGATGGCACCCATGGAACTGCACTGCTCGTCGGTAAGTGCTAAATGTGCACACCACACACCTCAATTCCACAACCATGCAACTCACAACACCGGTAATGCACACGTTACAAACTCACATACAACATGCCCAACAACATGCCTGCCCACCAGACACGACAGCACAACTTACTGTGGCAACCTGGGCTAGCCATGTACATGAGCCTTCAATGGTATGGCACATCAGCCACACAATAGCAGAATGGGGGGAGAGGTGGGCATGTGCGAACGAGGCAAGTGACCCATGAATGAGAATGTACACAATGCCAAGTGTGGCGGAGATGTGCTGGACAGACTGCAGTATGCAGACCACACCCATATCCATGTCGACATACACTGCTGGTGTATGGAGTGTAGTCAACAGTGGACGCAACCATGTCACCCCAGCCAGTGGGGAAGATCATGGAAATGTAGTCTGTTACGCCCCCCCCTGTAAGCATGAGCGGAGTGGGCTGGCCCGGCGTACACCAGGCCAGCGTAGGGGTGTGAATAAAAAGCATGTAGCCCTGGGCGTGGTTCTCTTCCGGAATGCCCAATGTCTCTGCTAGGGTGGCGCCTCTTACCTCGCCACGAGGCCAACGCCGTCGTCGTGACTGGAGTTGCCTGCGATCCTGTGCACCTGCTGTACCCCAGGCCGCTGGTCCCCGAACCCGTCTTGCCCGCCCCTGTGCAGCCAGACCTCACTGCTCACAGGCCGACACCGACGTGTGTCAAGGAGGGCCCACCACGTGCCGATGCAACCTACAAGCCCGAGGCCCGCAACCTTGGCAGCCTGCTCAGACCATCACGGCCTCCTTGAGCAAGGCCCGCAGTCCTCCATTCTCGTTGACGTACTCCACCAGCATACACAGTGGACAAGTAGGTCACACATTTGGAACTAAGTCTTGATTACACAGTGGCAGAGTACATATTAATGGCTGATTTGATGGCACTATACTCCCTTCGATGTGGTGCCACCAAGTCTGTGTATGGCATTCTAACCACAGGTGTCTGTGGGCCCTCGCGGACTACTGCCCTTGGTCCACACTGCAGTCAAGTAGGTCACACAGTTGGAACTGAGTCTTGATTTGTGTACGGCAGAGTTCATATCATTGAACGCATGGAGAGGAGTAAGAGGACGACGTGGTTCAGTCCGGAGGAAAAAAGGATCCTCGTTACTGAAGTGATCGAACACTGCCAACAACTGCTCTGGTGTCACTAACTCTGTGCATCGTGAGCCAACGACACGTGGCTGTGGGCCCCTGTTGTTCACTGCCTCCTCCCTACACTGCGATTGAGTAGGTCACACAATGGGAACTCAGTCTTGATTTATTTATGGCAGCTGTGAAATCATTGCACTGTCCTCATCGCAGACCGCATACGCCTTCAGGTCCGGTGCCACTGAGTCTGCTCCTCGATAGCCATGGACACTTTCTGGTTGAACTTTGGTGGCAACTGAGTCAATGGACTAGGGGTTGTCTTCATCATCATGTTGGTGATACTGATTTTAGGGTGAAAATGAGGCTGTAGCATTCCACTCCTCAATTTGCTGCTTTCGGATGGCTTCTGCCCTCTGCATCATGCCCTGGAGTACACCTTCCACTGTCCCCCGCAACCCTCCTCCACATTCACCTCGGACATCAATGAGGACCCGCTCACCTCGCGTGGCCCATCTCACTGCACCGCAAGTCACCGTCCTGTGGCGGTGTGCCTGTGCCGGCTGCAGTGCATCGGGGCCACTAACTCTGTGCAGCTCAAGTCAGGGACCCTTCCGGTGAGAAATTAGATGGCCTCTGAGACGACGGCCTTGGGGTCATCAACGCCATGTGTTTGTGGCCCTGCGCTGTCCACTGCCTCTGACCTCAACTGCGGTCCACTAGGGCTCACACATCAAATCGAGTACTGACCGGCCCGGACGTCGCATCACCGCAGGAGGCACACTCCACCACTGCCAGAACCACCTCCAAATGCCAACTGTCAGAGTCGAAGCAGCTGTACTGGCAGACTAAGTTAGTTGCTCACACCTGTCGTGGATGCCATCATCTGCCTGATACCCAGCTCAGCACTCCAGGTGCCACTGACTCAGTGCACCACGAGTCATGGACCATTTTTGAAGGAGTTGTGTGCTGTGGTGAGCTCACGCAGCAATGTCACCTCAGGCAGTGTGGGAGACCTGGGACGATGATGAGGAAGATGATGCATGTGTAACACACCCCACTGCAGCTGCATCAGGAATAACCCAAAGGGACACAATCCTAGACATTTTCTTCACATGAGCATGCTCAGCTCTAGTGTCCCAACCTTCTGTGCACTGCAACTCACAGACACTTCTGTTTGCCGATTGGGTGACCTCTGTACTTGCTTCGACTACCACCATGATGCTCCGCTGTTGTCTCTGTAATGCTGGTGTTTTCTGTTTACGTTTTAATGGTGTTCACTGTTCAAGTTGTTGCCAGCACCAACCAATCCGTGCGGGCTGACTTACACTCACCCCACACCCATCCAGCACAGGCGTCACTGTACAAGTGACCCTGCCAATAAAAGGGCCGGGTGCACGTGCCTGTAGCCAGTTCCACAAACTATCTGCGTGAGTCCGTGTGGTCATGATGTATGCATGAGGGCCCAAGGGCCTACAACATTACATTGTGCTGTGTACAGTGGACGCAACAATTTCACCGCTGGCAGTGGGTAAGACCTTGGACATGTAGCTTTGTCGTCAGTCACTCAAAATGTAAGAGGAGTGGACTGGGCCGTAGTACAGAGGTCCAGCATGGGGGTGTGAATGATGATTCCGGGGCTCTGGGCATGGTTTATTGCAGGAAATGTGCAAATGCATGTGTATCTGTCGCGGTGTGGGTCTCCTTTGTGGGTGTATGTGGTCCCTGATGGGACTTGAACACCCATGTATGTGATCTACTTTGGCTTCCATGAGCTCTGACCCCACCGCACCTGTTCGGCCACCTTCTTATGGCATTCTGACACCTGACATTGGAATGCGATGTGTGCCTAGGTGAAGTGTTGGGAGCCAGCCGTGGTGGCGGGTTCTTCATGCTGTGTGTTCTTTGCAGGGGCTGGGTTCTCCTCTGTGTAGCGTGGGTGCCCTGCTCCGGGGGGGTGGTTGCCTGAGATGCCCATGGGCTGTTGTAGGGCGTCGGTGTCGAAGGTGTGGTGGCCCTCTACAGCATCTCTGATGAGTGGTCTGATCTGCTCTGCAGGAGGTGTGGTTTGTCCCTCTGCAATGTGAAGGGGAGATGCATGTTGACATTGTGTTGACATGTATATTGGCGCATTGTTCTAGTTTACAGGCAGACTGTATGACAATGTACATTGTGACTGTTTGGGAGGTGCTGTATATATGATGCAGGACAGTGGACATTTGGTCTACATGACGGATGTGTGGTTGTACACGTGGATTTCCTTCTCACAATTTCCTGCTATGTTAGATGTGATTGGCCTGTTTCTGTGCAACAGCAGACCCAGTTGTGTCCTCTGTTCTGCAGTGTCGGTTTTGCACTTTGTGCCACATTGTCGTCGGATGTGCTGTTATTGCTATGTGTGTGTGCTGCAGTGTGCCACAGGGATAAGGGACATGATCCAGGGTAATTGTTGGTGTGCAGTGTGCTACACATTGTTGTGCATGTGTGCCATTGTGCCCATCTCCCCCCGTACCCCCAGGCCCTGGTCGTTACTCACCCTGTTGTTGTTGTGTCAGGTCCTATCGAGCTGTGTCCGGACTCCAACTCCTTGCAACGTATCCACCCTGATGACTGTGGCCTCCATTTCCTCCAGCTCCTCCTGTGGAGCAGGACTCCCACCTCCTGTTGCCGTTTCTGCCTTCCTGTTGCCAGCGGGTTTCTGCTTGGTTTGGCTTTTCACATCATGCCAGCGCCTCTTGTCCTCCTCCATAGACTTCCTCGACACTCCGACTGCATTCATGTTTGTCATATTGACATTCGGAGGATGTTAGTGTTCTGTCACCTCCATGACACTGATCTTGTTTTCCTGCTGACTGCACCCCATATGCCTCTTCCTCTTCTCCTTGGCCTTCCCCGACCACAAGGTTCCTTGCTGGTGGTCTGTGGGGCTTGTGGGGTTCACATTGTCCTCTGCACTCGGTCCGGGTGCATCCATGGTGCTACACAGTTTCTTTTTTTCTCCCTTTTTTTTGTTGCTTTTATGGTGCATTTTCCCGCATGACGCGTGGAAATTGCAGGCCTGTCGCTGGTTTTTGCTGACTTTTGTATCGCTGTTGGCCTCATCACAGTTTTTCTTTTTGCGTTCGTGTTTCGCATTTTTGCGTCGGCGCGTTGACTTTATCGCGGACATTCGATGCGTTATCGTGAGCCTATCGCATGGTACTGCCGGCTTGGGACTACCACGTTACCACGGTGTTATTTTCCCACAATAGACTGCGATGTGCAAAGTTGCATTAAACTAATTTTGCAATGATGATCACGCGTTCTTGAGAATATCCCCCTAGATCTTTTATCAATGGGTATTTGAAGATCAGACCTGGAACTGCTGATGGTGAAATGATATGGGAGGCCTTCAAGGCACCCTTTCACGGGCACATTATAGCCTATTAGGCTGATTAAAATAAAGAATATAACCCCTGGCTCTGCTTGCTACAGGCAGCGTGGATAGTGCTGCTAATATGAATATGCCTATAAAGAATATTAAGGCAAGAAAGAGGTGGATTTTTTTCAAATTGAAGAGATCAACAGCCTTCAGGCTTTTCAACAGACAATTTATGACGAGATCGAGCACATTGGCAAGTTTCTTGCTTGATCCTCCAGACTGCAAAATAACAAACAGATAATAGCCAGGATTGAAAACCCAGAGATCCCACCTCTTAGTGGACAAATGTGGCAAGACGCGGACGCGCTTAGGGCTTACTGCGGACGCGCTTAGGGCTTACTGAGTTACTTCCTGAGTCACTCTACTCGTGGAGCGCCTGGGAAAGGGCTCCTCTGAGCCTCTGGTGATAATTCTTTTAAAACTAAATCACTCTTCTAGTCCTCACTATTTTCCTCACATGTAGAGCGCCTGGGAAAGGGCTCTTCTGCTATTTTAAAAATGTGTATTCATATCTTTCGCCGCATTAGCAATTTTAACTGTGTGTGCTTTTAAAATTTTTGTACTCCACCCACTATTGGCTTACCTGCCGGTTGGGCTCGGCGCTCCTCCCCGGTCCAGCACAGATTGTTCCGATTGTCTGGAGGGAGGTGCCACCCACCGGAAGTTAAGTTGATCCACTTCCGCCTTACACCAACCGAGAGGTTACCGCTCCAGCTTACCTCACTATATCTGGACATGCCCGTACAGATGCGCAGTGGACGCGTGCAGCGGGCGCGCAACTGGCACGCCGAAGGGGCGCCCAAGGCAAGCCCGTCTGCGCCCGTATGCGCCTGTTCCGTGGCCAGCACCAGCCATGCTGCAGGCGGTCCCCCCGACGTCCTAATTCGTTAGTCAACCTCACAACTGTTGGCTATTAGAGAGAAATGGTGCAACTGCTCTGCCCCATCCCTGTACAACCTCGCTGATCCTTCAACTCACTTTCAGTGTGATAACTGTTCTACAATACTTACCTTCACTGTTCTCAGCGACTTTAACCTTCACGTCGATGACATTGGCTGCTCTAAAGCTAGCCAACTTCTAGAAGCTACGAATGGCCTTAATCTTACGCAAAGGGTCCCACTCACCGGGCAGGTCACACTCTAGATTTGCTGTTCACAAACAACTCCAACCTTCTCACCGCTACCCCCCTGCTGCTCCCCTGGTCTGACCATTTCCTGATCACCTTTAGCTTAAACTCCATCCAACCCCCAAGCCAGCCCCCCCCTTCCTGGGCGCATAGCAGAAATTGGTGCAAGGTCACCTGTTCCACCCTGGCCTCTGCCCTAGGCAACTCCCTGCCACGGATTAGCGGAGACCTCGATCATGATGTTACCGGCTTCAACAACTGACTCTCCTCTGCACTTGACAAAGTTGTCCCTATCCAACCATCAGTCTCCTCCAGACTTAAACCATCCACCCCATGGTTCACTCCTGCACTACGCGCCGCAAAAAGCCAGTGCAAAAAACTGGAGCGAAGTTGGAGACTCACTTATAGTATGGAGGCTAAAGCCACCTATAGAGCTGCTATCAAGAACTTCCACAGACTAAAACGCACTGAAATGAAAGAATAGTATGCTAAGAAGATTCTCTGCCAGCAACTCATGTAAATCCCTTTTTAAAATCGTAAAAGGTTTTGTTAAGCCTGACGCCCTATCCCGTAGGACTCCCCCCATTCGGGAACTCAGCTGCGGCCTTTTGGACTTTTTTTGACGCTAAAATTGTTGACATCTACTCTACTTTCGACCCCTCCTTGCAACACCCGGAACTTAGCATGGGAACTACCAATGCCCACTCATTCACCTCTTTTGCTCCGATCTCACACGAAGCTGTCTTCAAAAATGGCTCTCCTGTAAATCTGGTTCGCCGATGGACCTCTGCCCGGCTTCGCTCTTTAGCTTAGTTGCCCCCGTTATTATTTCTCCGCTGATTACCATTTGGAACACCTCACTACAGTCTGGAATCTTTCCCTCTGCCTGGAAACAGGCCATGCTAATACCTATTTTAAGTAAACCTGATTCCGACCCTTCGGTTTTTAAAAACGATCGCCCCATCTCCTTACTACCAAAACCGGCGAAGGTTTTGGAAAAAATAGTCCAGGAGCAACTCGCCACCTACCTTGAAGCCAACCACCTCCTTCATGACTCTCAGTCTGGCTTCAGACCCGGCTTTAGCACAGAGGCAGCTATGCTAGTGCTCCTCGACTTGTCTGCGGCATTCGATACGGTCTCCCATGACATCTTGGTAGAGAGACTACTCAGCCTCGGGATCCAGGGCCCCCCTCTATCCTGGTTCAGATCATTCTTAACTGACCGCACTCAACAAGTCTCCCTGCAGCCTTTTGTCTCCAGTGAGAAACCGCTGAACTGCGGTGTCATACAGGGCTCCGCACTTAGCCCTCTACTTTTTAACATTTACCTATCCCCCCAGCTAAAGTAGTTGAAGCCTGCGGAGTCCGTGTGATCTCCTACGCTGACGACACCCAATTCGTGTTCTCATTCAGGGACCACTCTAAGCTACCTTCTCTAATTTTCTTCGTTGCCTGCGCAATATCTCTTCCTGGATAGCCCTCAACACCCTCAAGCTTAATTCGGATAAAACGGAGGTGATATTCTTTAACCAACCTAACCCTCCCCCTCCTTCCCTTTGGTGGCCTTTAGAACTGTCCCCACCTCCTGAACCTGTGTCATTGGCTAGGAACCTAGGTGTCAGATTCAACAGCGAACTTTCATGTAAAAATCAAATTGACCAAGTATCTGCAGCCTCTTTTGGAAAACAACACATGATCCGAACAATATTCCCCTTCCTCCCTCAGGACTCACGCCGGCCGTTATTCACGCACTTATCACCTCCCATTTAGACTACACAAATAGTCTGTACGTAGGGGCTCCTGCTTACCTGATCAGACGTTTACAGATGGACCAGAATGCGGCAGCTAGGCTGATATACAATATCCCTTACTGCCACTTGATCTCTCCCTACCTGAAGAAGCTACACTGGCTTCCAGTGGCTAAACGCATCCAATTTAAATCAATGGTCTTAGTCTTTAGAGCACTACGGAATACGGGCCCGGCTTATTTGAGAGCTCGACTCAGGCTTGCCCAATCTAACCACGCTCTTAGATCCAACCACCTGCGCCTCCTCATCCCCCCTCCCTCTTTCAACGCGCTAGAATGGGCGGCAGAGCCTTTGCGGTGATTGCCACCAAAACGTGGAATAGCCTACCCCTGGCATTGCGATTGGCTAATTCAGAATCCATCTTCCGCCGAGACCTTAAGACTTGGCTCTTCTCCAGCAACTAAAACCACTGAGTCTACTCCTTCCTTTGCCTGTCCAAGTGCCGGGACACCCCCGCTGGGGGTAGCTGCGCGCTATATAAGCTCCTAAAATAAAATAAAAAAATAAAAAATAATAAAGTTTGCCGAGGTCTTTGTACAGCATTGCAATAATGTTTATGAGAAAACGGAGGAGGTCCCAAGACCTCGACTACAGCAGTTCTTTCAGACCCTTACTCTGCTGCAAGTGGTGAGAGAACAAAGGGGGGGCAGTCTCAAAGGAAATATTGGTCGCCGAAGCAATGTGTGCTCTTAAAAAGCATTCTAAATGGTAAGGCTTGCAGTAGCGACAGTGTTTAAAATCTTTGCCAAGGAGTTGCTACCCTTGCTAGTTAGTCTGTTCAATCAGTTTAAGACCACAAAGGTTATTCCCCAATCCTTTAAGGAATCAATCATTGTTAGCTTCCTTAAAGAGCATCAGTGCACCATTAATGTTATCTCCTACAGACCAAATAGTTTCCTGAACTCTGACTATAAACTATTTACGAAAATGTGGACCTTGCACATTATTCTGCTAGCCAATAGCCTAATACACATGGATCAGTGCGTTTATTTTAACAGGTAGGCAAATATCTACCAATAACACTTTTTTAGTTCAAATCATTATTTTATTTTCTAGCATAAGGACAAGGTTTCCATTTAAATGATCGGCGCGAAAAAAGCATTTGATTTGGTTAATTGGGGTGCACTGTTTTATTATTCTTAGGAAATTTAGCTTTCCTGAACAACGCTACAGAATCTTTATCAAGGGGCAATGGCTGAAGTGGTCGTTAACACAAAGGACGCAGGAGTGGTAAAAATTATGTGGGGTACAGGCCAGAGCTGCTCTATGTCCCCAGAACTGTTTACTATCTTTATTGAACCACTCGCAATTAAAATCTGCAATGATGCTACAATAATTCCACCATTAAATGGGATGCCTAAAATCAAGGTCCTCGCCAATGACATTATATTTTACTTAAACCCTACACGGGAAACATTCAGAACATATTAAATGCAAATGCGAAATTCGCTGGGTTAGGAGGGCATAGGGTCAAAACAGAGATTCTTCTGTTCAACACATCTGCTAATGATCTTCCTTGCGATCGTCAGTGCGAATATTAATCTCACCACTCCATTAGATATCTTGGCATTCATGTAACTAATGATTATTCCCGATTGTTTGATTTAAATTACAAAGCGACTTTTGATAACATTAAAACACTTCTGGACAGTTGGAGCTCTCTTCCCCTATCCTTAATTGGCAGGGAGGATTTAATAAATATGTCACTACTTTTATTCACCACGCTCCCTTTTATAATTAATAGATCATATTTCAAGGAACTAGACCAATTATTTCAACAATGTATCTGGAATACTAGGCAGCCCAGGATTAGAATAGCATTACTGCAGCAAGAAAAATTGCAGGGGGGACTTGCCTTACCTCATTATCAAACTTATTATCAAGCTCCTCTTGTAGACAATATTGCCCGAATAACAGTCAAAGTAGATACTTGTGACAATGTTATTCTGACGCATATGACGAATGAGTCAGGAATCAATCTACCATTTTTTTACTTAAAGTAGCTAAATTTCCAAAGATATGTGACTTCATACCCTAGAGCATCATACAGAGACATTTTCCGAAGTTTGAGGTGTCCTGAATAGCCATGCCTTTATTTTGCTAGAAGACTGTCATTTCTTCAGCGTAGTCCTTTCTATTGCCATTTTGGAACGCTAGGAGCAGAAGGGATTCACTACATCAGGCGATGGGAAAGGTGCCTAACGTGGGATGAAATAGCCCTGCACTGGGGGATGAAGCTAGAGGTGTAATGTTTAGTAGCCTGCATTTATTTAGCCTACTTTCTACAACTAATCCTGTTTTGAGGCCAGAACTCTATGTGGTGATGCACTTTTTACACAAAAGCCAGCACCTGGGTTTGGAGAACTACTATTGGGTTCTGCGTATGAATACCAAGACTGATAGAGGATATCCCGGCCAAAATCTTTCATGCCACTGGTTGCACAGTTACCTAGGGAGGGTGATCCTATATCGCAGAACTGGGATACAAATCTTTGTAGGCCACCAATTTTAAAAGAATGGCTTTCTTGTTCAGGTGGCTGACCTTCTATACCCCCATAGACTACACAAGATGGTCACTGCAGTAACTAAACAATGCTTTTGTTGCCAGCTAGATGGGGCAAGAGACTGGTCTCATATTTTTTACATGTGAAACTCTCCATGATTTTTGAGGGAAGTATTGCAGGCACTGTTCAGAAAGCAAACAAAAACGTCCTGTGACTGGTGTTCATTCGCATTGCAGTGGCGCATAGCTTAATATTGCAGTAGTGGCGAACAGTGGTTTCTTCCCTTAGCCCACTGGTGGGCTAAAATGCAAAGAATTAAAGTATTTCAGGAAGCCTATGCCAGATGGGTGGGGTGCTCCTTGAGGTTCTCTGTGATTTGGGCTAATGCTGTGGTGCATAATAAACAGTCTAGGCAAGCATGACACCTGATAAAAGTGGGAAGGGGCAAAAACTTTTCTATTGCTAGTCGACTAAAACACACAAAAAGAGAGAAAAAGGGCCCCTATTGGCTCACGCCTGCCCTAACTCATAGAAATACTACACAAAAATTTGTGTGACACCCTGTTCTTGCTTAAAACTGGTTGTTTAGAAGCAAACATGCACAATTGTTTTCATAGCTACCTGCTATAACTCTAACTCCCAGAAAGAGGGAAATTCCAAGCATTGGATGAGGTAGGCTCACTCACATAATGTAGCTTGCTTCATAATTTCCCACCTCCTTCCACCCTGGTAAGATGGTACTACCAGGGCGGATTCAACATCAGGAGGCGGCTGGCCTGAGGGAGTTCTTAAAAATGTTTTATTTTTTTCTGAATAAAATACTTGGATCCAGTTTTAAAATTAAAAAAGTCTTAGAATAAACCACAAAGTATTCTTTATTCAGGTGGTATCCTAGGCTTGTTTAAAAACACCAAAGGGTATTATCGGGAGGCATATGAGGTTATAATAACCTAAACGCATCACTGAATTGTTAACACTATCACGCCAACATGTTTCTTCCTATAGTTTTTAGACAGATGGTCTTAGGCATTCGTCAGGGCTACATCTATGTGTCACTGCGCTACAGTAGCATTAGTGCAGAGTCCTTGGAAAATTTGTAGTGAGGACCTACCTCTCTTATAGAGATTCCAGGTTATATAACCTAAAAGAAATGCAGAGAGAGATAGCAAGCAGAGATAATTATAGTAATGGTAGCAATTCAAAAATCATTGTGAAGCTCATAATTAGGCTATCTGGTTTTAGGTTTAAACCTATAATAACTGATAAAACCCCACCGAAAGGAAAATAGTAATCATCGGTGTAAACATATAAACACTGAAAAAACACCTTTGCAACCACAAACTAAGTGCCATTCGAAGAAAGGAAAAGATGAGTGAAAGAGCCATTTTAATTTCTTCCTGAAGGGACCAATACAATGTAACTTTGTTACACAAGGTAGCATCAAGAAAGACTGGGCTAACATTACTCTATTGAGTTTTGTTGTTTAGGGATGTCACTAAAACATTTTTTTTTTCCTTCTGCTTTTTTCAGTTTTGTGGTCTTCGGTCTAAGATGCAGTGTTTAGAAGCATGTTTTAGGTCTTAATTAGTCATTTTATAAACTGTAGAGAATCGGGAAATAAATATCAAATTCATATTTGATATTTTGGCTACATTTGATTTTACTGATAGGTAAAATGGCTGGTTTCATAATAATCTTTCCTAATATGTGCCATCACATGTACCCACAGACAGAGAATGGGTGAAATCCTTTGATACATCAGCCCCCTTTTCTAGTGAGTCTGTATTGATTGCAAGTGAATTGCCAAACACCCCAAGCTTTAAACATTCAATGTAAGATGTATGGACAGGTATATGTGAAAAGAATGTTCTCACCAAGCAGCTGAGATAGTGGTGAAAACATGACACCAGAAGTTTGGTAAAAATGGAACGCAGTGTCACTTGGGATGCTGCCTAGTTCAATAAAGATTGGAGTGATATTGTTTGTATTTGCAGTTATTCCGCTACATCTGAGAAACAGTTGTATGATGGTCTGTCAAAATCGATACCTGAGCTGAAGTGCCTCACTGTAAGAGATCCTTGTCACTTGCTAGGTGGTATGCTGAAAGCATCTTTACAATCTTTAGAGTTAATGAAGAATGCTATTGACTTTGTAGTCCATTCTGGTGCAGTAAAAAGTGTATTTGGACCTCATATACCCTGTGTACACCCTATCTATACACATGCACTATCAAGTGCAGAAAGCAAGCAATAATTAAAATTAAATTAAAGTTCCATAAACACCGGAAAAACACGGTTTCTGTTGTTTTTAATGGCATGAAAATGTGTAACCACTGATAACCACTGTTTTTTTAAGGTATAGAATAAACTGAAAAATCCCCACCAGAATTTACCAAAAATAGAAACTGAAAACAGGAAAGCTTACTCATAATGATATAATTTCCCATTACAAGACAGTGTATTGACAGCCCCCCATATATCAAAAACTTTAGCTTAAAAGAAAGTAACGAACATAATAAAGTGGTACTAAAAATATTCACTCACAACACACGCATGTGTGACACACAACACAAGTGGATGTAGGGAAACACATAGTAGTCCCAGAGAAGTTCTCTAACCTAGCTTGAAAATGCTAGTTGCCACATGGTCTGTTCAGGGTGGGTACAGGGTGGGCGTCTCCTGTTGTCATACTCTGATAGGTGTGATCCATAGTAATGACGGAAAAAAGGAAATAAGGGATCATTGAGCGAGAAACCATATTGATCTAATGTCTCTACTCTTTTGTAAAGGAGGCTGTTATGGTAAGTCCTGTGGATGCGAGGGACTGTGGCCAGCGAGAGGTCGGCTGATCGAAGGTGTCTTTTGGGTGCATGGAAGGAGAGGCGGCTGTTCAGGTATGTTGGTCCGGTGTTGTGCAGGGCCTTTTATGCGTGTGTGAGGAGTTTGAAGGATATCCTTCTTTTGACTGGGAGCCAGTGAAGATCACGGAGGTGTTTGGAGTATTGGCTGTGGCGAGGGATATTGAGGATCAGTCTCGCTGTGGCATTCTGGACAGTCTGGAGTTTGCAAAGGAGATTCTTATTGATTCCATTGTAGAGCGCGTTGACGTAGTCTAATCTGCTACTGATGAGTGCATACATGTCAGTGTTTCAGAATTTATGTGGGATCCACCCTAAAGTCTTTCGAAGCATGCGGAGGGTGTTGAAGCAGGTAGAGGATACAGCGTTGATCTGGCAGTTCATTGTGAGCGATGAGTCCAGTATTGTGCTGTGGTTTCGTGTGTGGTCCGTCGGTGTCAGGGAATTTCCTAGGGTGGGGGGCCACCAGAAGTCATCCCATGCGGAGGAAGTGGAGTCCAGGATGAGGACCTCTGTTTTCTCAGAGTTGAGTTTCCGGCAGCTGTTCTTCATCCAGGTGGCAACGGTTTTCATCTTATCCTGGAAGTTGTGTTTGGTGATGTTGGGTTCCTTGGTGAGAGAGAGGATGAGCTGGGTGTCATAAGGAGGTGAGGATGTTGAGCCCGTGGTTTTTGACGATGTTTGCGAGGTGTGTCATGTAGATGTTGAAGAGGGTGGGGCTGAAGGAGGAGCCCTGTAGCACTCCACAGTTTGTCTCTGTCGATTCCGAGGAATAGGGTAAGAGTCTGACTTGCTGGGTTCTGCCGGTGAGAAATTAGCATATCCAGTCGAGGACCTTGTTGCAGATGCTGGCGTCTTGGAGTCTGGTGGCCAGGGTGTGGTGTGAGATGGTGTTGAAAGCAGCTGAGAGGTCCAGAAAGCTGATGGCTGCAATTTCGCCCAGCTCGAGGAGGGAGCGGATGTCGTCGGTTGGGGTAAACAGGGCGGTTTTGGTGCTGTGGTTGCTGCGGAATCCAGATTGGGAGATGTCCAGGACGTTGTTCGTTTTGATGAAATATGCTAGCTGGGTGTTGACTGCCTTTTCGATTACTTTGGCTGTGAAGGGAAAATGGGCCTGAAGTTTTTGAAGTCCGTCGGGTCAGTAGAGGGTTTCTTCAGGAGGGGGTTGACCGCGGCATCTTTCCAGTCATCTGGATGGGGAGCAGGAGCGATGTGGAGATCATGGTTTTCAAAGTTGTCGTAGATCATCTTGATCTTGAGGTGGAAGAAAGTGCTGAGTCTGTCGCAAAGGTCTTGTAAGGGTGGAACGTCTGTTGTTTTGCTGCAGAGTTTGGTGAATTCCTTGATGATGGAGAAGAGTTCTTTAGAATTGCGAGCATTGGTGAGGATTCTGTCTTGGATATATTTTCTCCTTGTGGATTTGATGAGCTGGTGGTGATGGCTGCTCTGTATAGGTGGCACGTGATTCCAGGGCTTTGATGTTTCTCCATGATTTTGGAGTGCTGGGGGTAACCAACTTGCTTTCTTGATGTGTCTTTCTGTGGCTTTCTTGAGAAGGGCGAGTGTGTTGGTGCAGTTTGTGATCCAGCGGTGGAGGTTGCGTTCTGTGGTGTTAGCATCCGGCATAGTCAGAGTCAGGGTGCTGATGAGGATGGAGGTGAGCTGGTGTTCGGTGGGTCTGATCCAGCATCTACAGGGGAGGCAGTGGGCGTGCTTGTGTATGGTGGGTTTGTTGAAGGCAAAGTGGATGCAGTGGTGATCTGTCCAAAGGAGTTCCATGGTGTGGCTGCTGCAGATGCTGTTTCCTTTGGCGAAGACGGGGTTGAGTGTGTGTCCCGCTGTGTGCATGGGGGCAGTGACTAGTTGATTGAGTCCTATGTTGGTGAGGTTCTCTAGTAGGGAGGCGGTGTTTGGGTCATCGTGGTTTATCAGGTGTAAGTTTAGGTCT
Source organism: Triturus cristatus (assembly GCF_964204655.1). Lineage (NCBI taxonomy): Eukaryota > Metazoa > Chordata > Amphibia > Caudata > Salamandridae > Triturus > Triturus cristatus. The sequence goes on along the minus strand of NC_140579.1, from coordinate 1,251,676,612 downwards.
CAGGGTAGAATGTAATCTATGGAGGCGAGGGCTTGGGGAGCGATGAGATCGGTGATGGTGCTGGCAAAAGGAGCGCTGGGTCTAGGCAGCCTGTAGATGAGGGTTCTGCGAAGAGTCGTTTGAGGGTTCATCTAGATCTGGAAGCGGAGGTGCTCCATGAGGGTCGTGGTGTCGTCCAAGGTGGTGGTTGTCATTGTCTTGCGGAGGGTGTTTTTGTGGACAATGGTCATACCTCCTCCTGGGCGACTGGGGTGGTCCTTGCGCAGGATCTTGTATCGGTCGGGGTTGGCAGTGGCAATGTCGGGTGCAGAGTTGGCTCTGATCCAGGTTTCTGTGAGGAAGTGTTGAGGAGATCCCAGATTTTTGTGGTGTGCTTGTGTAATGAGCATACGTTGAGGAGGATGCAGTTGAGTGGTTTGTGAGTGGTGGAGTTCGGAGGGGTGGGGGCTGTTGCTGGGGTGCGGAGGTGGCTAAAGGTGTGGCGGCAGTGTAGACAAGAATAGAGGGCCCTGGGTGTTCTTCGCCCGTGAGAACTGCCGTCCGGGGTTGAGAGCATGGAGGGTGCTGGAGTCGTAGCGGAGGCGGATTGGATGACCAGGGTTCCTGGCACTGGTCGTGGTCGGGTCACAGACAGGTGCAGTCTGGCTTGCCTTTGGCGCGCCATTGGCGCACCCGCTGCATGTGGCAGTGCAGCAGCTGCCATTAAGTAGGGATCGAGAGAATGGGCGCAGCTGGGAGGCGGGAGCAGGAAGGACATGCTGGAAGGGGGAGGGGCAGCAGCAGCAGTGAAAAACACGGGGATGCAAAGAAAAAGAGAGAAAAGGCAGACAAGAGAAAAAATGCAAGATAAGGAAAAGTGAAAAAGAGAGACAAGAGTAAAAAGGCAAGAGAAGGAAAAGGAAAGAGAAGAGGCAGAACAGCAGAAAAGCACAGTGCTGTCCCACTGGACCACTAGGGATGAGGTGAAGGCAGGAGCCTGTGGGTGGAGTAGGGCCTTGAACACCCTGCAGTAGGTATTGAGGGAGGGCGGCTCAGGTGGGAGGCGAGAGCCGGAAGGACACGCTGGAGGGGCCGCAGGGGTGGCAGCTGCAGTGAAAAAACGTGGGGAAGCAAAGAATAAGAGAGAAAATGGAGAAAAGAGGTAAAAAGGCAAGAAAAGGAAAAGGAAAGAGAAGAAGGGGGCAGAGAGGAGAAAGGCAAGGGGCAGAACAGCAGAAGAGCAGAGGGCTCTCCCACTGGACCACCAGGGATTAGGGGCAGGCAGGAGCCTGTGGGTGGAGAAGGGCCTCCAACACCATGCAGTAGAGCGCTCTGGACTCAGTGGTGGCACTGCGCTGGAGGAGAGCAGTCACACTGACTAGGTCTCGTGCATGTTCTGTCTCCTGGGAGAGCAAGTGAGCTAGGAAGGCCGGGACAGGGTATAGTGCTAGGGGAGGCTGTCCGAGAGTGAAGGTTCAGTTCGCGGGGCTCCAGGTGGACTGGGTACAGCCATACAGTGCTTGTGGTGCTGCTATCACAGAACCACGTGTTAACTCTAGAGGTATACTACCATGCGTAACATGTCCTATTCTGCTGCTCCCTCTACTGATTTGTACCCAATTAGACTTTCTTATTTTGAGGAGGCGAGCAACACTTTTCTACAATATATAGCGTCTGACTTTTTTCGCTGCCCGCTCTCTGGCTTGCCTGTGTCCCTTCTCTCCTTTTTTCTGCCCTCCCCTATTACTTGTTGTCCTCCTACTTCCTGTCTCTGCTGTTCCATTCCTGCTTCCCTGCTTCTTCAGTGACCCCTTCCCAAGTCCATCTCTTCTCCTTAGCATTCCGCCCACAGCTCACATTCACCCCGAGCTTTAAGTGGTGCAGGACCTGCAGGTCTCAGACTGGCAGCAATTAAAAGTAGACTTTGAAATGGGTCCCTGTGAGCAGTGCGATGCGCAGAGAATGTGTTCTAAAAGGACATGGATAGCCATTAGGTAACATGGCCATCTACAGTAGTCTGTCCTTGGCAGTTTCTGTCAGCAGGACATAATATACAGCTGGACTTTGGGATATCCAGCCTGGGCATCAGGTCTGTCAGGCCGCTTTTGGCATTGGAAAGTTTAGTGCCTGATCGCCATGTGAATTGGCGTTCACCTTCTTCTGATAAGCGAACCTTTCTGGCTTCCAAGAGGGTCAGCTTTGGGACACGCTGTTGTTTCATCTGACTGGAAGATTCCCATCTCTGATCTTTGCCAGCATGCTCGCTGTTATCGAATGAGTTTAGTGTGTATGTTTGGATTGACGCCTTCCATCTGTTCCCAGGTCTGACTTCCAGCTCAGCAAGTTTTGGATCCATGTGGTTGCAGAACTAACGTTGAGAGTCACTGAGAGGACTGTCGCCCTATAAAAGGGGCCATCCAGTGAATTGTGTCACAGTCTGTCTCGAAACCAAAACCGACGACATTAAACCAAACGATACAAGGCTAATTAAATGGAGCTCTTTTAGGCAGCATGGCCCGTACAGATGTGCATTCTTATTTCTGTTGCGCTAGGATCTGTAGAGCAAATTCGTAGGCACATATATCAATTGCACCCACCATGACAGAGCCTATGTCCAATCTGCCAAGTAGCAATATGCATCAGCGTTTTATAACAAATAGTGCAGAATTAATTTTCTTAAAGGGAAAGCTAAATGTACTTCTTTTGGCATGGGCTATATATTGTGCATTAACCCGATGTAGCTTTTACTTGATATGTATATTAACCCAAGTCTAGCTCAGGATTAATATTTCTGACATGTTCACATGAGCATCTGTTTTTTTATTGAGGAATGCATTACTTCCATATATATATATATATTTTTAAAAATAGGATAGAGAGATTTGAGCTAAAAAGCTCGTTAAGGGGCAAATCCAGATTAAGCCTGGGTTTTTCAATAATACAAAACCACAAGAGGTTATCAGTCTTGAAGACAGTTATTTCGGTTTTTAATCATCACAAATAATATTAGGTCATTTTTTTCTCTCTGCCTTTCCTGTCATCTAGGAGAGAAAAGAAAGGTAGGGAAGGGAGAGAGGCAATGATTGAACATGACAAAATGTAAGGCTTGCCCACCCCCCACCCCCCCCCCCAAAAAAAATAGAAAGTCTGTCTGGGATAGTTCTTGCAGGTTATCAGATCAGGGTGTATTACAACTATACACCATATCCACTAGCCATTAACGGAAAAATCTGACCAGTTTGGCCCTACACACTGCATACTAAAAATAATACTTTGGAACTGGTCACTGATCAATACCACAATAATAGTCAACAGTCTTAACTTTTCTCTGATGGATAGTCGTGGGCAATCCTGGGTTTTCCAAATCACAAATGTCAGGCCTACCATATTAATCCGTACTGTTGCTCCATACACAAGTGAGGAGCTTTAGAAAGATGGTTAACCAAGATTGTTCCACCGTTGGATTTCCTTAATTTTTCACTATACATATGATCCACTCTCTGCTTTTAGGCTGTAAAACTCAACCAGAAGGGTCCACGCTTTCTGGTCTACTCCTGGCAGACCTCTAGTAGGCAGTCGCTTGTCATGCACAACAAACACTGGTATAAATTCACAATCCTCAGATTTGGTATTTTCACAGAGAAAAATACCTCAGTTTGTTAATCTGCTGCATCAGATAAAGTAGGAATCCCCAGAACACAAATCTTTGAGGCTTTCGAATTGTTCTTCAGGAGATCCACTTCAGCGCCCAAGGTTGGAATGGTGGCAACTGTACACCTCTCGAATCTCTGATATCTGTCAGCCAAATCTTGACATCCATATGCTGTCCATCTTCGACAGATGCTGATTCGATTCCTTAACATCATTTTACATGGACATAGTACGACTCCTGATCTGTTAAAAGCCAACACGATCTATTAGACCTTACTCTCAGTACATCTCTTTGTGCCATGCAAGACGCAGCAATTTCAGTACAAGATGATGTCATCTTGTCTAGCTCGGAGTGAGGAGTTCACAACTTTGATATCTGGCCTCCTGTGAAATTCGAGTCCAGAGGAATCCCATATCAAGCACCCCTCACCCGGCAGTGATTCTTTTCCACTAGGGTAGCTCATAGGGTATCCCTGATACAGAGCAGGACACATTGGTCAACATGGAAAATTATGCCCTGGTGGTGCATTGACAGCAGTCCGTTAGGATAGACGGCTGTCCTTTCATTCAATCATAGCATCTATAAAGCGCACTACATACCCGTGAGGGTCTCAAGGCGCTTGGGGAGGGGGGATGCTGCTACTGTTCGAAGAGCCAGGTCTTGAGGAATCTCCTGAAGGTAAGGAGGTCTTCGGTCTGCCGCAGGCGGATGGGGAGGGTGTTCCATGTCTTGGCGGTGAGGTGGGAGAATGATCTGCTGCCGGCGGTCACTCTTCGGATGCAGGGGACGGTGGCGAGGGCGCGGTCTGCGGAGCGGAGCTGGCGGGTGGGGGTGTAGAGGCTGAGTCGGCTGTTGAGGTACGCTGGACCGGTGTCTTGGAGTGCCTTGTGTGCGTGGGTGAGGAGCTTGAAGGTTATCCTCTTGTTGATGGGGAGCCAGTGCAGGTCTCTCAGGTGGGGTGTGATGTGGCTGCGGCAAAGGGATGTCGAGGATCAGGTGTGCGGAGGCGTTCTGGATGCGTTGGAGCCGGTTCAGGAGTTTGGCCGGGGCTCCTGAGTAGATTGCGTTGCCATAGTCCAGTCTACTGCTGACGAGGGCCTGGGTGACCGTCCTTCTAGTTTCGGTGGGGATCCACTTGAAGATCCTGCGAATCATGCAGAGAGTGTTGAAGCAGGAGGAGGAGACGGCGTTGACCTGCTTCGTCATGGAGAGGGTGGAGTCGAGGATGACCCCTAGGTTGCGTGCGTGGTCGGTGGGTGTGGGGGTGCTCCTAGTGCAGTCGGCCACCAGGAGTCGTCCCAGGCCAAGGGGAGGATCCGAGGATGAGGACCTCTGTCTTGTCTGAGTTCAGTTTCAGTCGGCTGCTTTCTCATCCAGTCGGCGATGTCCTTCATTCCGTCGTGGAGGTTGGGTTTGGCGGTGTGGGGGTCTTTGGTGAGGGAGAGGATCAGCTGGGTGTCATCGGCGTAGGAGATGATGTGGAGGTTGTGCTGTTGTGCGACATGGGTGAGTGGCGTCATGTAGACGTTGAACAACGTGGGGCTGAAGGATGAGCCTTGGGGTACGCCCCAGATGATCTCAGTGGCTTCAGAGCGGAAAGGGGGGAGGCGGACGCTCTGAGTTCTGCCGGAGAGGAAGGAGGTGGTCCAGTCCAGGGCCTTCTCTTGGATTCCGGCATCGTGGAGGCGTGTTCGTAGTGTGCGGTGGCAGACCATGTCGAATGCGTCTGACAGGTCCAGGAGGATGAGGGCCGCAGTTTCTCCGTTATCAAGCAGGGTCCTGATGTCGTCGGTGGTCCAGGATGCTGTTCTCCTCGAGGAAGCTGGTCAGTTGTTTGTTGACGGCCTTTTCGATGACCTTCGCCGGGAACGGGAGCAAGCAGATGGGTCGGAAGTTCTTGAGGTCCTTGGGGTCCACCTTGGGTTTCTTGAGTAAGGCGTTGATCTCTACGTGCTTCCAGCTCTTCGGGAAGGTCGCTGTTTCAAAGGAGATGTGGATGGTTTTCTGGAGTTGGGGCGGGATGGTGCTGCTGGCTTTGTTGAAGATGTGGTGTGGGCAGGGGTCTTCCGGGGATCTGGAGTGGATGCTGTTCATGATCTTGATGGTGTTGTCGTCGTTGATGTTGGTCCAGGTGAGCAGGCGGTTGGTGCGGGTGGTGGTCGTGGGAGCGGGGGTCTCAGCGGTTGCCGGGGTGGTGATGGTGTCGAAGCTATTGTGGATGTCGGCGATCTTGCGGTGAAAGAAGAAGGTGGCCAACGAGTCGCACAGGTCTTGTGACGGTGGGATGTTGTTAGTGTTGGAGCTGGGGTTGGAGAGTTCCTTCACAATGGTGAAGAGCTCTTTGCTGTTGTGTGCGTTGTTGTCTAGGTGGTCTTTGAAGGAGGTCCTTTTGGCGGATCTGATGAGGTGGTGGTGTCTGCGGGTGGCGTTCTTGTGGGCTGTGTAGCTTTCCGGTGTTCGTTCACGGATACAGTTTTTTTCGAGTTTTCGGCAGGTTCGCTTGGAGGCCTGGAGGTCTTCGGTGAACCAGCTGGCTCTCTTGCAGGTGTGGGTGTTGGAGGGCTTCTTGAGCGGGGCTAGGGTGGTGGCGCAGTCATAAGTCCATTGTCTGCGGCTGCAGGCTGCAGCGTCGGGGTCGGTTGGGTCACCGGGTGGGCTCTGGGTGAGGGCGGTGGTTAGCTGGTCCTTGGTGACCCTGCTCCAGCGGTGGCGAGGCATCTGCTGGGTGCGGTGGTGTCTGGTGGGTTTCCGGAAGGTGAAGTGGATCCAGCAGTGGTCGGTCCAGTGGAGTTCGGTGGTGTGGTTGAAGAAGACGTGGGAGCTTGCTGAGAAGATGGGGTCAAGCGTGTGGCCGGCGGAGTGGGTGGGTGTTGTGACGAGTTGTCTGAGTCCGAGGTTGGCGAGGATGTCGATCAAGGTGGAAACGTTGTAGTCATTGTTGTTCTCGAGGTGGAAGCTCAGGTCCCCGAGGATGATGTAGTCTGCCGAGGCGAGGGCGTGTGTGCTGATGAAGTCAGCGATGGAGTCGCTGAACTGCAGTCGGGGTCCGGAGGGTCTGTAGACGAGGGTACCTCTGAGGGTGGTGTTGGGGTCGGTGTGGATCTGTAAGTGCAGGTGTTCAGCGGTGCTGAGGGTGTTGTCGGTGTCCGTCGAGATTTTGAGAGTGTTTCTGTGGACGATGGCGATTCCTCCTCCTTTGAACTGAACTGTGAGTTTAATCCGCATTAGTGTCTGTTATGATGATGTACATTCTCAAATTTGCATATGTTCTATTGCCTGGTTCTGCCCTAGATTGTAAGGCGGAGGGCATTCCATAGGAGTCAGTTGCTGCTGATACCTTGGAGTGGACTGACGCCAGGCTGTGCCTGAAATGAAGGTTATTTGGAAAACATCCCTGTTGGTGCCTAGACGGTGTCCTTCCTCCACAACATTTTGGCGACAACTTGATAAAGGATCTAAAAGAGGAGAAGGAAGTAGCAGGGTAAGGCACAACTTGGGTGGTGCTGGAAAGTGCATTTGGTGAAGTGCATACATTTGCATTTGTGTGAGAGGAAAGGCACCCCTTGGATACCCAGACACATCGACTATTGGAATAGATTGCTGTCTTTCTTGACCTCCGCATTTAAGGTACTGTTCAACATAAACTTTGGCTCACCGTGCTGCACTCGAGGTTGTAGTTGTAAATTCAAAAGCTGCATCGGCTGGGAATGCGCTCATGCCGACGTCATAAGAGCTCTGCACGCATCAGATAAGAACGCCCACGAGCTGTGCACGCTTCAGAGGAGAACACGCTCATGCCGATGCCACCGCATCATAACAGGAAGGAAGCTCATCAGGAACAGCGATTGTCACAAACAGGCACATCAGCATCACAGCGCCTCAGGGGAACTGACACGCTGTAGAAATGCTGCAGGAATGACATTCACTTTCAGCGGAGCCAAATTTGTTTTAAAAAGAGGAACAATTCTGCGGTTAATGAAGCACACAGTGGTGGTCACCACTAGAGTGGTAAGCAGCTTATTAGACAGAGCAGAGAGTAAAAGTTACTAAGCGGTAAGGAGCTTAGTAGACAAACTCACAGAGTCACAGTTACGAGCGCACATTCTGTTGGGCTTTTCTGTTTATGAATTTGTTCAAGGTCTAAGGTCTTCATTATTTGTTTTCTTGCTCACTCTCTCTGTGTACTCACTTCTCATAAAGGATCCCAGTGGCTTTCAGTTTTTGGCTTTATAGTTACTGAAAACATGGCTAACAACATTATTACACCTCTATTTTTTTGGGTCAACCTGGAGCTCCAGCAATACCTTGGGAGGACTGGGTGGAGATAATGGATAACTATATTGTAGCTTTGGATGGCCATGATTTTTCAGCTGCAGGGAAGAAGGCTTTGCTTCTGAGCGCATTGGGTAACGAGGGGCAGATCATTTTTAAGTATTTGCCTGTGGCTGTGGGACCTAATGGACAACCTATCACCAATTTTTATAAAGAGGCCATCAAGCGCGTAGAGAACAGATTTGTGAAGGAACTGAATTTAGTGATGGTGCAGTACAAATTCTACACACATCCCCAAGCGGAGTATGAGTCTATTGATGACTTTGTGGAAAGGTTAAGAGCGCTCTCGATCAAATGTCGTTTCGGCATTAACACTGACTAATTCGTGATCAACGTATCGTACAGTGCAAGAGTAAAAAGATTCAAGAAAGGCTCTGGGCAGCGAAAGATCCTTCTCGCAAAGAGGGTATAGACATGACAAAGGTAATTGAAGAGTCACAGAGATGGATGAAGGAACTCTGCAGAAAAGAAAGGGGGTGCTGTTTCTCTGGTTAACGATGAGTCTCAAGAGAGTGGAGAAGACATTGTATGTGTGGTGAAATGGAAAGAAGGGACCAGTGGCTTTTGTGAAGGGTAGAGGCAAGGGATGTTCAAGGTGTGGTAGTGAGTATCATTCTGCAGATTCCAAGAGGTGTTTTTAGGTCAATGAGGAGGGAAGGAAATGTGGACGAAGGGAACACTATGCACGTATGTGCAAGGATAACAGTTCATGGAGTAAAGAAGGGAAGTCTAGTGTGACAGTGATGGAGGAGGTGAAAAACAACATGTTTGGTGATAGAGTGTTGGTGGTGTGTGGAGATGATTAGTATGAGAAAAACACACAGGAATAAATTATAAGAGGAGGTTGGTGAGACCCTTGGCAAAATTCACAGTTTGTGGGAAACTAGTGGAACTTATGGTGGATTCCGGATCCATGTACACCATCATCCCCAAGAAAATATTTGAAGAGGTATGGGAAGGTGATAAGTTGGTAGCAAAGGACATCAATCCCACAGGGTATCAAGGGGAGCCCATCAACATCTTGGTATACATGAAGGGTGAAATCCAATTTGGAACATGATGAACGACTGGGAAGGGATATGTGTTGGAGGATGGTCCACCGATTATAGGGTGGATGCATCAATTTGACCTCAATATAATAATCAATCTTAGAGCGAAAAACCAAGTAAGCATAGTGCAGGAAATGCAGTTGGATGGCGCTTTGAATGGGGCAGAGAATGTCTTTGGGAAGTCCCTAGGCTATTTGAAAGGATATGTGCACAAAATTACATTGAAGGATGATGCTACACCCATGCAACAAACTACGGAGAGTACCTCTATCAGTGAGAGAAGGGGTCAAAGAGTTGCTCAATGACATGCTCAGGGAGGGTGTGATTGAGCCTGTGGAGTGTCCAGAGTGGGTTTCTCCCGTGGTCATCACCCAAAAATCAGATGGCCGCCTGAGGTTTTGTGTTGACTTGAGATCCCTCAATCAGGATATTGTGGTGGACACATTTTCCCATCCAAATATTAGTGAAATACTAATATTGGTGAAAGGTGGTAAGTTTTTCTCAAAATTGGATCTCAGAAGTGCCTACTACCAGGTCAGACTACACGAGGATTCTAACAAATTTACAACATTGATCACCACTGAAGGGATGTTTCAATTCACTCAAATGCCATTCAGCTTAGCGTAGGCTGCAAGTGTATTCCAACGTGTGATAACAAAAGTGTTGGAAGGCATAAGTGATGTCATCTACTTCCAAGATGATATCTTGGTCATGGGTGAAACTGTAGAACAACAAAATGTCATGTTGAGGAGGGTGCTAAAGAGATTGGAGGAATTGGGATTATCTTTGAACAAAGATAAGTGTGTGTTTTTGACAGAACAAGTAGACTACCTTGGGTATTTTGTTTCTTATGGAAATGGCAGCCCAAAACACTCTTTACTAGATGCCATTGAGAAGGCACCCGCTCCAACAGAGAAAGTTGAGCTACGAGCCTTTCTTGGCTCATTGAATATCACGTTAAATCTGTTGACAGGTTCGCAGATAGAACAGAGAGTCTGAGGCAATTGTTACAGAAAGGCAAGAAGTTTGTGTGTGGTGAAGAGCAGAGAGTGTATTGAGAGCATACAATTGGATATTTGTAATGCTGGAGTTGTAGATCTTTTTGATAACAAATTGAAATCTTTGTTAACTATGGATGCCAGTGCCACTGGGCTGGGAGGTGTGTTCTCACAAATGCATGGAAAGAAAGAGAGAACAGTTGCTTTTGTCTCATGCACACTCACCCCAGCCGAAAGGAATTACTCAGTGATGGAACGGGAGGAATTAGCACCTGCATGGGGAGCAGAGTATTTCTAGGTTTACTTGTGGGGTACGTGTTTCGCGCTGTGAACTGATCACAAGCCTCTTATTAAAATATTGTCATCTGGTGGGGCTGGCAAAGGATCTGCCAGGCTATCTAGATTAGCAGCCAGACTTCAAGAATACTCATATACCTTGGAATTTGTACAGGGGTGGAAAAACGTACAAGCAGACTGCCTCTCTAGGTTTCCGCTGGATTCGAAAAGCGTGGATGCCATGGCTGTAAAAAGCCTTGAGTCTGAGGGTGCGGTAGCATCCATACATGATGTAGTTCATAGTGGTTTAGGAGTTTTCACCATTGATCAGTGGGAGGAAGAAGTTGAACGTGACACTGTGCTTAAGGATGTGTGCAAGTTTATCCAGTGTGCAAGAGAAAGCACATTGCCACAGGCGGTTCGGTCTTAGTGTCGGGTGGTGGAGGAGTTGAATCACTGACAAAATATCGAAAGACACTTAATCGACGTACAAATATATCGATACAAAATTATCGATCACATTATTATCAACATCACATACTTATTTAAAACATTACAAAAATATCGAACACACAATATCGAACTACATAAATATAGATGCACAAAATATCGCAAACACAGTTATCGAAATCCTTAAATATCGACGTTCATTAATAAACATATACTTCATTACAAAATATCGTAAACTAAAATATCGACCACTAAAATATCTCCTTTTTACTAATATCGACTATATAAAATGTAATTAAATACTAAAATCAAACAACAAAAACACCAAATAATGTCTTTTAACTCTACACAAAATTAATATTAAACAATAATATATTTACTACATTTAAAAATAGATTACAAAACGTAACTATTTACTAAAACATTATTAACAACCTTCCTACATTAAACAACAATATTATTAAATTATACTTTATCAATTCATGCATACAATACATACATAATATAATGTTTAGAAAAATACATATAGAATAATACACCACAAAACCACTAATTAGCGTTTTCCTTATTAGGAAACTAACTACCAGAATAAAAATAAAAAAACATTCGAACTAACCAATAAAAACACTCCTAATTCAAACTGACCAATAAAACACAGAATACAACATCCAAACCACTATAAAAAGAAGTTCTACTTCATTCACAGTCCAGAACCAAAAAAAAGAAATTAAATGAAGAAGAAAGTCTATTGGATTGCAACTGCAGATATAAGGAAATCAACATACAGCAAATTTTTCAAACTATCACAAGTAAGTTAACTATATTATACTCATTAAGACTCAAAGCTAATAAATTGTAATTACAATATACATACACTATAAATAAATAAATATCTTCTTTCTATTTCATGTTTTCACTACAGGAAACTCCAAAAGAAACTAAGAAAATACAGAACAGCACCAAAAAAGATACAACTAACAAAGTAAGTATTTCACAACCAAAAATCAACTAATAGATTAAAAAAACACCCAAATTAAATCCCAAATACAAATCCCCTAACCATCCCCTATAAAAATATAGAAACAAATCTTAAAACAAATGTACTTTTATTTTCCAGAGAAAGAAAATACTGGAAGAAAACTCCACAAATAAAGAATAAAAAGGATTCTACTCAAACACATCAAAACCAACTTTGTAAGTATATTGTAACTAAATCTTGGGTTTTTTCTACTGAAATTCATACAACAGCATATATAATAACTATAATATATATTTTTCATAGATAAAGCTACATCAAAATGACTGAAGGAGCAGAATTCATAACAAGCCAGAAGGGAAAAATGTTGCTATGCTATATGGGATACACTTACACACAGGAAAAAGTGTATGGTTTAAAAGTTAACTGGAAATGCACTAAATACTACTCTAATAAGTGCTATGGGCGTGCTACAACACGACAAACAACAGTACTGTACACTAGAGAACATAACCATCCACCAAACATTACTGAAATAGAAGTCAGATCTGCATTGGAAACTATAAAGGAAGCTAGCACAAGTTCTCAAAAACCTACAAGTGTAATTTTAAAAGAGCAGCTTCCCAAAATTCCTAAAACTGCTACTACACACATGCCATCTGTAACTTCACTCAAAAGAACTAAAAACCACTACTACTTCAAACCCAATTCCTTACACATATACTGAAGTTATTCTAAGTCCAGAACAAACTATAACTTTAAATAAAGAACCATTTGTCATTTTTGATAATAAAAACAATGACAAAAGAATAATAATATTTGGAACAGCTAATAATCTCTGTAAACTACAAGAATCACAAAACTGGATGATGGATGGGACTTTTACCATATGTCCCAAACCCTTTTTCCAACTATATACAATACACGTCCTATATTACAATTGCAATATACCATTAATTTACACATTATTACCAAACAAACATAACTCCACATACACTGAAATATTAAATATAATAAAACAAAAAACAAATAACTTTCCCCCACAAAAAATCATCCTAGATTTTGAACATGCAATGATTAATACTATGTTAAAAACACACCCCCATACCTCCATCCAAGGCTGTTACTATCATTTTAATCAGTGCCTATGGAGAGATATGCAAAAATCAGCCCTAAGCATTGAATATGCAACTAATTCAGCTTTCGCATATCAAATAAAAAAACTAATAGCACTAGCTTATGTACCTGACACAGACGTAACAGAACATTATAACATTTTAATAGACAGCGCCTTCTACAAACAAAATGAAGATAAGCTAAGTCCACTATTGGACTATTTCGAAGATACATGGGACGGCAGACTACATAGATCTGGCCACAGAAGAAACCCTAAATTCTTAATTCCCTGGTGGAACGTATACAGAAGCATATTAAATGGAGATTCAAAAACTAATAACGCAGTTGAAGGATGGCATAATGCCTTCCTGCAATCAACAGGCAGAACAAAACCAACACTAGAAAGATTTATATCATGCCTACAAAAAGAACAGAGTTATCAAGAGTTCCGAATGGAACAATCCATAACTCAGCTAACTCCAAAAACCTCAAAACAAACTAAACAAATGTATAAATATCTAGAGCACCAAGTAAAATTGTACCCTACTACCAAAGGCCTAGAATACCTAAACATCATAGCTAAAACACTTCTTTAAAAGACCAATACAAATAAATGACTGATGACTCATTTTCAATCATATCAAACACATAAAATATATTAATCTTATCACAAAAATAATTACTGTGTGTAACATATTTAGACATAGGTGCCAATTACGATCCTGTAAAAAAATTCCCCGTACGACTCGTATCCGGTCTTTTTACCGTACGAATCGTACAAGTGCCGTACAAACTGCCAACTACGATTCGCGTGGAAAAAAGACCATACGAATCGCATTGGGAATTATTCCCCACACGTCCTCGGGTCGGAAAATGTGTCCGACACGTCCTCGGACGATTTACCGTACAAATGTGAAAAGTGAAGTCCGACCGCGGAAGTACGATCCATCCCGTGCGTCCGATGTTACAACCGTATGGAAAAAACACCGTCCGCACTGAACTCACATAGCAACCATGGAGACATGTGCCCGCATACGCGCCCAACACTCCCCCCAGCCCTCCTATGTACGAGTCGAATCCCCACCCGTGAATGTATGGAGCGTACCCCCACCCCAACCGTATATGTTCGACCCGTACCCTCACCCGCGTACGTATGGAGCACACCCCCACCCCAACCATGTATGTACGGACCGTAACCTCACCCCAACCGTGTATGTACGACCCGTACCCTCACCCGTGTACGTATGGAGCGTACCCCCACCCCAACCGTGTATGTACGGCCCATACCCCCACCCCAACCGTGTATGTACGACACGTACCCTCACCCACGTATGCATGGAGCGTACCCCCACCCCAACCATGTATGTACGGACCGTACCCCCACCCCAACCGTGTATGTACGACCCGTACCCTCACCCGCGTACGTATGGAGCGTACCCCCACCCCAACAGTGTATGTACGACCCGTACCCACACCCGTGTACGTATGGAGCGCACCGCCACCCCAACCGTGTATGTACGGACCGTACCCCCACCCCAACCGTGTATGTACGACCCGTACCCTCACCCGTGTATGTATGGAGCGTACCCCCACCCCAACCGTGTATGTACGGCCCGTACCCCCACCCCAACCGTGTATGTACGACACGTACCCTCACCCGCGTATGCATGGAGCGTACCCCCACCCCAACCATGTATGTACGGACCGTACCCTTACCCCAACCATGTATGTACGACCCGTACCCACACCCGCGTACGTATGGAGCACACCCCCACCCTAACCGTGTATGTACGGACCGTACCCCCACCCCAACCGTGTATGTACGGCCCGTACCCCCACCCCAACCGTGTATGTATGACACGTACCCTCACCCGCGTATGCATGGAGCGTACCCCCACCCCAACCGTGTATGTACGGACCGTACCCCCACCCCAACCGTGTATGTACGACCCGTACCCACACCCGCGTACATATGGAGCGCACCCCTACCCCAACCGTGTATGTACGGACCGTTCCCCCACCCCAACCGTGTATGTACGACCCGTACCCTCACCCGCGTATGCATGGAGCGTACCCCCACCCCAACCGTGTATGTACGGACCGTACCCCCACCCCAACCGTGTATGTACGACCCGTACCCTCACCCGCGTACGTATGGAGCGCTCCCCCACCCCAACCGTGTATGTACGGACCGTACCCCCACCCCAACCGTGCATGTACGGACCGTACCCCCATCCCAACCCTGTATGTATGACCCGTACCCTCACCCGCGTATGTATGGAGCGCACCCCCACCCCAACCGTGTATGTACGGACCGTACCCCCACCCCAACCGTGTATGTACGACCCGTACCCTCACCCGCGTACGTATGGAGCAGACCCCCACCCCAACAGTGTATGTACGGACCGTACCCCCACCCCAACCGTGTATGTACGACACGTACCCTCACCCGCGTACGTATGGAGCGTACCCCCACCCCAACATTCTAAGTACGGAGCGCACCCCAGGCCCCAACACCAGCACCTTCACACAACATCGCGCATGTACGAGTCGTACCAAACCAGACACAAGGACAACACTGTACAACAAAATTCCCGAAGTACACACCGTACACACGCTAAAAACGCACGTACACAACCAGGACAAAGTAAAACAACACAAGAATACACCATTCGAATGGCACAAAGCCACAAAACATGTCCAACAAGCACAAAAACAACAAATTTACTGACCTGCAACTGCCAAAATCCAAAACAGAGGCCCAAAACACAACCACTCCTTATAACACACCCACCCAAAGTTCAAACACAGCCACACTCACCAATGGACCATTAAAAGGGCCCACACACACAAACCATGAGCCTTTGCAACAGACTCACTGCTGCCAGACCCCAAAGACAACCTACAGCACCATACTTGAACCTTTACTACACCTTACACTTGCACACCTTCACACACACACCTTCACAAACACCCCCTCATCACATTCACACACACACCTGCACAACCACACCCACAACCATCCACACACCCCCCCCCACAACCATCCACACCCACACCCCTCACCATGCCCACTAACAAGAATCCAAAGTTCACTAGCCAAGAGTTGGAGGTCCTTGTCAACGAAATCCTCAGAGTCGAGAAACACCTCTTTGGAACATTGGTCAGACAGACCAGCATGTCCGAAAAAACAGCCATGTGGAAGAGGATTGTCGATGCTGTGAATGCTGTTGCAGCCACCAGAAGGACCAGGCATGAATGCCAAGCCAGGTGGTACGATCTGCGGAGGAGGGTCCGAGCCAAAATGACCGACGACCACAACCAGGCCAACGTCACTGGAGGAGGGCCGCCCCGCAGACCCGTACACTACCATCCGTGGGAGGAGAGGGTGATGGCCATACTGCCGGTGGTGTCAGTGAACGGATTAGAAGGACTCCGAGACCCGGGTGAGTACACAAACAACTCACCTCACATGGGGGGAACGTCATCCGCAACCAAACTCACAAACAGGCAAACAACCACCCCAAGCTATCGCATGACTCAACCACACTCCATGAACACGCACATGCTACTGGCGCCACCATGCCCCATGCACCCAGCTGGACAATGCAAAGTCACAGGCCACAGAAAACACCAACACAAGACACGGTAACCCGGATGGCGGGAGTGTGGGCCCCAAAAATCACATAGTGCAACTCAGAAGCAGACAACAATGCCTCCTGCCCATATGGCCTAGGTCACAGCCAGACAAACAGTGTGTCCCCACACAGGAAAGACTTGCCAGCAAATGGCGGACGCCTTGCATTAACACATGGGGGTGACGGCACGTTTTTGCACATGACAGCAGCTAATGAACAGCCAACACTGTGAAAGAGTGGCAGCACACACCACAGCAGCAGCAGCGCAGACACAGACACTACACCCAATGGGTGCCTGGAGATCAGAAACAAACTCACATCAACAAGCCAAGGGCCATTCAAAGATCTGCTAAAAGTGTGTGCCTAGGAAGCTGGACTGAGGTGACAGAGGGTGACACACAGAGGGAGGGAGAGGGGGAGAGAGAGGGAGGGAGACACAGGGAGACGGACAGAGGGAGGAGGCTGACACACAGAGGGAGGGAGAGGGGGACAGAGAGGGAGTGAGAAAGGGACACACAGGGGGACCAATTCAGCCTTGGGGGGTGTGGGAATGTCTGCTCGTCAGCAGTTGGACTGCGTGCATGTAGACAAGGGTGGCCAGTGCCTGAACCCCCCCTCTTCTCCATGGCAAAACACAGGGCCATGTCTCAACCTGTGCACGAGCACAACGCCAGCTACCAGCATCATAGAAGTGTGTGGAACAACTCCATGTGCTCACGTACAGTGCAACACGGAAGGCGCCAATGCATGGCTCGCCACACCTGCTCACTCCACTGCTGACTGCAGTCACAATTGACGCAGCAAGTAAGACTGTGCCACACATAGGTAAAGTCGCAAAAGCTGTGGCCAAGGGACATACCCATGCACAAGTGCACTGTGAGTGGAATGCAAGACATATCCAAATTCCCAGAGGAAATGTGCCAACTTAGAAACGAATGAAACATGGATGTTGCATGGAACAAAATTAACATTGTCTCTCTCACACACAGGTCAACGTCGTGGATCACCCCCCAACACTGGGGGGGGAAGACTCACAGGACCCGGCTCAGCGGGATGACGGACCCACTGGCAGTGACGACTCTCACCACTCTGTGGACGAACCCGACCCCGACCAACCTGGCCCCTCTGGTGTCCAACCACCTGCAGCACCTGCGTCAGGTACAACTGGGCCAACCACCACCCCCACTCCTGCCACATCCCAGGAGACACCCAGGATCCCTGCCCCACCACCACAATGCAGCCAGGCTGGCCAGGAGGGACACGGTGTACCGGGCACCCAGGAGGAGGCAGGCGACAACGCCAATGCCACCCCTCAGGGGTCCCGGAGACCCGATGTGCCCACAAGGGCAGGCCAGGTGCAAGTGGGCAGGGGTGGTGGGAGTGGAGGATGGCGGAGGCGCGAGCCTGACCGGTTGGCTGCGGAACCAGTATATTCCCATGTCAGAAACATCCTGGACACATACCGGCAGGACACCACGGGCATGGCCCAGGTTGTGTCCATCCTCGAGGAGATCAAGACCCAGCAGGCCCAGCAACATGCGGAGCAACATGCCTGTCTACTGCGACACCAAGGACGGATGGAGGACAGACAGGCTGAGCTCGTGACGGTGTTCACGGGAATTCACAATACTCTCCGTCGGATAGCCGACAACATGGACAACCCTCTCTGTGCCAGCAGGCGTAGAATATCACCACCCACAGGGAGGGATGAGGAGGAGGAGGAGACATCCGACGGAGCATCCCAAACATCGTCACGGCCTGCTTCTGAGGGTCCCCGCAAGAGGGCGGGTCGTCCACAGAAAAGACCGTGAGGGTCAGCGCAACAGCACCATCTCCCAGGACAACTGGCCTGGCACCTGGCCCACTGGACCAACAGCAGCACAGCAGCAAAAGACATTCTCTGCCACATGGACTTGCTGGTCACTGTCTGACCAATGTTGACAAAGACTGTGGCATAGACTCTGAGGATTTCCAATGGCAAGGACACCAACTCCCCTGGTGAACTTTGGATTCCACACACCCGGAAAGCCCCTCATGTCATACCCCCCCCCCCACGTACCCCAACCAAAATAAAAAGTTACACCATAAAGAGAAGATGCCCACATTTTGCATTATTACCTTACATGTGTCTTGTAAAGTCTAACCATGCCTGAGTTCTCATTTGACTTCAACCATCCACACCCTGGGGCCTGAGTCTGGCACAGGACACACATGGGTCACATTGTATGGTGGCCTGGCCAACGTTGGATGCATGGGGATGGCACATGTCACAATATCCAAACAGTCATGGACATCATGCACAATACACAGTCTAATCCCACACAAACAGCTAGCATCTTGCTACTCTACACATAGACACATAGCCACTATCAAGGAAAACCATGCCAGACATGCCGGATGCACTGTGGCAACACACCAGCATTGACTGAGCAGAGGCACCTTGGAGGCATAGGGACACCTTTATTATTCATGTATTCGGGAATGCAGAGGCAACTCAGAGTACACATGAACAGGTCATGTGGAGTAACATGTGGGTCCAACACTGGAACCCCCCTTCTGCAGCACAAATGCGTGATAGCCATGGAACTGGCACACAAGTGTCGGCTAACAGCTAAACACCCCCTGCTGCTCACGGAGAGGCTGCCATACACCATTGATCCTCTGATGTGGAAGTCCCACACCATGTCAAGCCAATGCAAACCGTATGTGTCCGAGGGCAGTGTATCACACATTGATGCCATCATCACAATCCACAATCCCATCACAGATGACTGTCAACAAGTCTGACCATCTATTCAGGTGTACCCAGCTGCATGTCATGTGTTCCATGGTGATGCGACATGTCTGCAGAGGAACCAAACATCGACAGGGGCAGTGTGCACACATCGTAAACACCCAATACACCCCTGATGCATACCTTACCCTAAGGAGACTTCCAAACTTGTCCGTGCGTGTAACGCTGAGTCAGCACACGATGACGTGTCCATGAGGAATAGCAGTGCCACAACAATGCAACCAGCAGACGGCATGCGCAAGTACCTGGGGATGAGAGACACACAAGAAGTCAGCCACAAAAAGCACAGCCACTTGCATGTGCATGTACTCGACACATATAAGGATGACAACATGCTATGTCACAATTATGACTGGGGAAATGCACTCATCACTGGCACCATCACTCCAGTGACACATCCACACACACCTCTGACTCACGTGCCATACATGCAGATGGACACACACATCGCAACACATGCCACCCGGGGACCAATGCGTGCACACACAGACACTGGTACTCACCACTAAGCAAAGAAGTCGCGTATGAGCCGACTCCGGATGTCCTCTTGCGGAACCACATCCTCCACATCACTAGCCCCATTGCCAAGCCCTTCGTCCTCCACGGGTGGATGGTCCTGATCATCTTGATCCAGGATGAGTGGCACAGCTTTCTCAACTGCCATGTTGTGCAGCATGCAGCAGACCATGAAGATTTTGCAGAACTTCGCCGGGGCATATGGGAGGGCGCCGCCGGTCTTGTGGAGGCATCTGAATCGGCTCTTCAGGAGGCCAAATGTCCTCTCTATCACTCGCCTTGTCCGGCCATGGGCGGTGTTGTAGCGGAGCTGGGCCGGCGTGATGGGGTTGCGGAGAGGTGTGATCAGCCATGGCATGTTGGGATAGCCAGCATCCCCTACATGGAAACCACATGGACATAAGTAGGACAGGAGAAGCGGTAGTGCTGGAAGTCTACGCAAAATACAGGACAGACAGAGTGTACCCACCAACAACACATGCTCGTTCGTTGCGCAGCTGCGTCATCATTTCAGGCACCCTGCTACGCCTCATGATGTAGGCATCGTGTGCTGATCCTGGAAAACGAGCACAGACATGTGAAATCACCATGTTGGACAGACACACCACAAGGGCATTGATGGAGTGGTAGTGCTTGCGATTCCTGTACGCTATCTCCTGTGCCTGTGGTGGTACCAAAGCCACATGTGTCCCATCTATGGACCCAATGACATGGGGCATCCCTCCCAGGGCATAGAATCCACGCTTGACCCCAGTCAACATTTCAGGAGTTGGGAAATGGATGAACTCATCCAGGTGGAGCAACATGGCCTCTAAGAAATCATGCAGCACACGGCTGAACATGCTCTGGGACATGCCACCAACATGAGCTATGGTATATTGAAAGGTACCCGTGGCAAGAAAATGTAGGGCTGCCATTACCTTCAGCTTGGGTGTCAGTGCCGTAGGATACCTGTGCAGCGGTTGCAGGTGTGGTGCCAGCCTCGCTGTCAACTCCTCAATCAACGGTTGGGGGAAGCGGTAGCACCGGATACAGTCATTCTCCCGCATGTCAGCCAAGTCCGGAATTGGTCGGGGAAGAGGCGGCGCTCTGCAGTAATTTGGAAGTGACAAGGAAGAGTGAGTGCACTACAACAACAATTTATTTGTACTGAGCACATGTTAATCTGTCAATACACATATGCGACATACGGAGTCAGGTATGTGCCACATGCCCTGGACACGTATGGCTGCCAGGTGACACTCCTACCAAGACCCAGCTACACACGGAGATTGTGAACT
Source organism: Triturus cristatus (assembly GCF_964204655.1). Lineage (NCBI taxonomy): Eukaryota > Metazoa > Chordata > Amphibia > Caudata > Salamandridae > Triturus > Triturus cristatus. The sequence continues at coordinate 1,251,655,556 of NC_140579.1, read as the reverse complement.
TCCACATGCCATGGCATGGGATTAGCTGTGTCCCAGTGTAAGTGAACAGCCAGACGCAACACAGGAGTGACATACATCAACACATCAGCAGAAGTAGGATGTCGATTTCAGAGACTGGTAGCGGAACACTAGAGCCACAGGTCACATGACATGACACTAGGACGGCCCACACACCTTGCCAATAAGGTTTACATGTAATGACTTCACACACATTCATTGAGAGGATGCAGACATGTCCTTGTGACGCTACTCCGTGTCCCATGCATACATACGCACCTTACATCCGATACCACATGTGGCCTGGTGTGCGTAACAGTGTGCCATGTCCATCTACACACAGACACATGTTGGTTGCTGCAACAGCTGATGCTTTTGAGGGAGCACCAACATCAAGCTAATGGGAACACCCCACACATACATGACATAGACACATCGTGCACCGTGTGTAGTCACATGTCTGGTGTGGTAACCCCTGTAGCGGGCATCAGGGGACCCTTGCGTGTGTTGTTGACTGTGCCATGCCAGTGACGCTCATCCCAAGTGTGCAGTACGACATGCACACATGTCAAAGGAGTTAAGGGCATGCCTGGCACACATTGCACCGTCACACATGGCATCTGTACACATCTCATCATACATCTGGTGCCTTCTCGACTCAGGAGTAATGTGCCACATCACAGTCTTTCACACCTGTTCCCCACACATGTAGAACTGCCAAGACAATGCCTTGATGTCCATCCATGGACAAGTATGTCAGCCCTATTCCTTCCTGTGTGCTGCCTGTCACCACTGTGATGTGTGAAAGGCACCGTACATTCGCTCAGAGGGCCTGTGTACGTTCCCTATCACTATGGGAGTGCTGCCATATGTGTACCCATAGTGATAGTGAGCGTACGCACGCGTGTACGGTCCGTACCACTATGGGTGTGCTCGCGTATGCGTACCCATAGTGATAGTGAGAGTACAGGCGTGTGTACGGTCCGTACCACTATGGGTACGCATACGCGAGAACACCCATAGTGATACGGACCGTACACACGCGTGTACGCTCACTATCACTATGGGTGTGCTCGCGTATGCGTACCCATAGTGATACGGACCGTACACACGCCTGTACGCTCACTATCACTATGGGTGTTCTCGCGTATGCGTACCCATAGTGGTATGGACCGTACACACGCCTGTCCGCTCACTATCACTATGGGTGTTCTCGCGTATGCGTACCCATAGTGTTACAGACCGTACACACGCCTGTACGCTCACTATCACTATGGGTGTTCTCGCGTATGCGTACCCATAGTGGTACGGACCGTACACACGCCTGTACGCTCACTATCACTATGGGTACGCATACACGAGCACACCCATAGTGATACGGACCGTACACACCCCTGTACGCTCACTATCACTATGGGTACGCATACGCTAGCACACCCATAGTGATACGGACCGTACACATGCCTGTACGGGCCGTTGCTATGCTTTTGGGGTGCCCTAGGGCCCCGGTACGCACCGTACATGTGTGTGAATTACATAGGGGACACATGAGGGACAAGTATAAAGGCCTACATGCATGCTGGTTGTCATGGAGACCAAGTTTAAAGTTTGATTTTTTTTCAGCAGGCGCACAGCAGAAGTCAGTTTGAATAAATCTACTTTGTTGCAATGTGGTTCTGGAGTTGACATCATGCTCAAGAAAAAAACACAATCAGAACACACTGACTGTGCTAGGTTTGAAGGGATTGGAGGAAACATAGTATGCAAATGTGAGTGACCAATCACTCTGTACTCCTGTGCATGAAACAGGCCAGCAAGGCAGATATAAGGCAGCCAGGTCCCATGAGGGAGCACTTGCCTGCACATCTTTGGATTCTACGACCCAGCTGCTGCTACTGATTCCCTGGAACCATGTCAAGGTCTGTGGAGAGGTCACAGCCTTTCACCCTGGAGGAGAACCTGGCATTGCTGGATGTGATCCTCCCACAGTACCCCCTGCTGTATGGGCGACCAGGGTATCAGGTGAGTGCAGAGTCTACTAGCACAGACTGTGTCCCTTGTTTGTGACTGTGACTTCTGGCATTGTGTCCAGGTGTGACACACATTCTATGTACTGTAGGGGGGATCCCAGGGGGGGGAATGCCTGATGTCTCCCAGCCAGAGCATGCTGTGGTGCATGTCTGCCGTCCTCACTTGCATTGTGTTTACTCTGACAATCACTGCATGGTGCATGCCACATTCTGCCTGTCTTGTCCTCCTGGGAATGTAGCCTCTACAGTCCTCATGTGATTATGTGGTCAGCCCAGTGTGACAGGTGACTGTACCCACAGATGTGTGTTAGTTCTGTGTACCTGTGCTGAGAGTGTCCACATGATGTGGTCGTACCCTGGACATCGGTGTGTGTGTAAGTCCCCTGTCATGTGGGTGGGTGCATATGTGGAGTGTGGCACCCGGGCTGCATGAGGGATGGATATACCCTGCCCATGTGATGTGAGCAGGGAGCAGTGCTGTGTGTCTGACGTGCAGAGCCAGCCCATCACCTGTGAGCCCCCCCCCGTCTAGTGGCACATGTGCAGAGTGAGGTTTGTCGCTGCATTTGGCAATGGCAGGTGAATGTCCTGTGCCTGTGTGTGTCTGTGTACTCTGCTGAGGTAGCGTAAGTAGCCTTTGGCATGTGACTGCTTAGAGGTCCTGCACATTATCCTGGTGTAGCTTGTGATGCACAGTGTGAGCCTGGATCATTGATTTTGTCGTTGCCCTCATTCCACCTGTGTACTTTCAATGGCACATACTGCTTTTGCCCTTCCCCAGAGGATCATGTCCCTATGACAAAGGTGCAATGCGTTGGATGCATACTATGCCTTGTTGTAAACAGCAAATTTGTTCTAATATGTGTCTCTGTGACATGTGCCAGGTGTATTGATGTAGTGTCACTTGTTCATCCTCACAGGTAGGCGCCTCTGCCAAGAAGCAGATATGGATGAACGCCGTCAGTGCCGTGAGGAGGACGGACGGTCGCAAGTGGCGCCTGGCCCAGGTGAGGAAACGCTGGCAGGATATCCGGTGCTGGACGCGGAGGATCGCACGGGTCCTGCTGGGGGACTCACCTGAGACCCAAAAGAACTGCGGGCGCCGCCGTCTGACCCACATCCACAAGCGTGTGCTGGCGGTGGTATTTCCAGACTTGGACAGGCGCTTACAGGAGAAGCAGCAGCAGGAAGGGGGTAGGTACCTGTGTGTTTGTTGTGTGTCACCAGCATTTGTAAGTGCACAGTTGCATGGATACACTGCCAGGGTTTAAAGGTGCTGTGCAGATCATGTTACCCACAGTATAGCGGTGCTCTCCTGCCTCCCTTCCCCTCCTTGCAATGTGTTCCCTGGTCTGTGTGTAGTCACTCCTTCACAAGGTTATGTAGGCTGGCACTTTCTCCACGTGAACTATGCCTGTAGCATCATGTGTGGGGGTGGTGTGTAACAGGTTTTGGGACCTTGCCTGTGCCCTGTCCAGTTCAGTACTTGTGGGTTCCATGTCAGTTGGCACTGATGCTGAGTCCAGACATGGGAGTTAGTCTCTCAAGTGTCATGCCTTACAGCACGCATGTCCTATGTTGTGGCCTGTGACATGATGTGCATGAGTGTGCGATACGCATAGTGCAGGGATGGTGGCGTGTGTTGCAGTCATTCCCATTCAGGACCATGGAGTTGTGTGGCCACTACTGTCCCCTGGGGCATATTTTCATAGGTGTCATGTGTGTCATCACAAAATGTGGACACTCTCAGTGTCTACAGCATAGGTTGTGCTCTGTGCCATTGTCCCCTGGCACCATGTATATTGACGTAATATGTAGTACATGTGTCCACTGTACAGCCTGACCTGATTTTCCTTGTTCATACTCACGGTGGCCAGTGCCTGTGTGTCTTGTTACAATCATCTGATGATGACCATTTGTACATGATTATTTGGACAGGCGCACCTTGGGTATTTGGTGTCCAATCTTGCATTTATGCAGCCCCTGTGTATTTCACCCAGACTAAGAGATGGAAGTGCTTCCTGTGTCTCAACAAATTGTCTCATGTAGGGGGTGGTTGGTGGGGCAAAGCCTACATGTCAAAACCTGATGTCTCCTTGCTAGGTCTGGCCAGTGTGTGATGTTTGTCTGGACATACACTCAAAGTGCAGTGAGCCAGTGATGGTGGGCATGTTTTCAGTATTACCTATGCAGCATGTGCCTCAAGTTCATGGATATGGTCCCTGCTCATCCCTATTTTCGGCAACGCTGTGTGGTGCAGATGCAGTGCTGGATTGTCCCCAGGGCCTGGCTCCTCTGTCAAACTCCATTTCATGTAATTTGCTATTGTGTCATGCTCACCATGGTTTTTCAGTGGCATGGTGGGTCAACCAACTGTGTGTTGCATGCCCTACATCTGTACCTTGTTTCGTAGATGTTACTGATCTTTTTTTTTAGGCTATGCACTGTAACCTATGTAGATTGGACTCATGTGACATATGTATACAGGTGTATGATTAATTGCTGTCTCTTCACCTTGCCCACAGCATCGTAGGGGGACATGGAGGGAGACATGAGCACAGACGGAGCGGAGGGACCGAGCACCAGTGCCAGCGTTGACATCGTGGCTGGCACATTGAGTGGAACTGAGGCGGAGGAGAGTGAGGCCGAGGACCTGTCCACTGGCATGACAGAATATGAAGCTGACGGGTCCGAGGATGATCTCTCCGAGTGGGCGGAGGCTGCACCAGCAGCTGACAGCGGCACAACATCTCACCCCGCCCCCTCCATTGCCATCAGCCGCCTCCCACTTGCTCGTGTCCCTTCCCAGCGTGCCCGGTCACCACATGTCTCCTTCCTGCCAGGCACCGCACCCCCTGCCCCTGTCTCCACTGCTGCCGCCAATGCCGAGTCTGTGGACATCCAGCGGCAATTGCAGGTTGGTCAGGCTGCGATGCTTAATGTCCTCCATGGCCACAGCCAAGTGCTGAACAACATGGAGGCATACTTGGAGGGCATTTTCTCATCACAGGCTGACCAACGCAACTTGCTGAGGTCCATTGACTCGACACTGACTGCAGCAGTGGGTCTCCTGCAGCACTACGTCCAACCCCCTACCACTGACCCATCCACACTTCCCACTCCCATGCCTGTCCCACGTACACCCAGACGTCAGCATGCACCCACCACAACAGACACAGGCACCACACCAGCAGGGAAGGTCATACGCACACCTCCTGGCATGCACACACAGGGTGAAGTAGGCACACCCACTGGGTCGGGGGGCAAATGTAAGCCACGCAGCCAGAGTGGGAGTCCGCATTCCTCCCAATCCACTCCCTCCAAATCCCCTCCCCTCAGCTCTCCTGGCCAAATATCCGGCAAAGACTCCTTCATGGCCGCTCTGTCCCTGAGCCCCACTGTGACACCACCCCGCAAGCGGTCAAGGGAGTCCCCGGTCAGGGTGGTTGAGTCCCCCCCCCTGTCCACACCCTCCCCCAGTGGCGTTGCGACCCATCCCTCCGCCCCCCCCCCTTGGGGCCTGTGGTTCCTTCGGGTGCAGGGGAGTCTCTGGAGGACCTTGCTAAGGTGTGCAGCGACATCCTGGCCTCCGCCTTTGGCCCTGCCCCACCCCCTGTGGTGGAGTCCTCCATCCCTGCACCCACGACGCCTACCCTTCGCACTCATGTCCCTGTGGTGCCTGGTCCTTCCCCCCCACATGATGCCCTCCCCGCTCTGGAAGACGAAGGAGTCTGACTGTGCACACGTCCCACTGTGTCCCCCACCTGGATTCAAACTTTGGATTGCCCTTTGGGCATTGTACATTTTGAACTTTCAAGGGACAAACTGATTTTTGGATGCTGAATAAAGCAATTTATTTTTCCTTAGTACACTACTGTCTGTCTGGTACTGCTGTTGGTCGACCAGCCCCATTATTTTGGGTGGTGATAATGTGTTGGGTGTGTGGGAATTGTAGTCTTGTGCTGGTCATAGGGTGGATCCTGGTATCTGTGTGCCATCACAAGCTGTTGGCTATATAACTTTGTTCATGTAAGCAGTTACTGCATGGTGACATCGTCCCAAGGTGTGTTCCTTCCTCTGTGTAACCTGACATCTTCCCTGCAGGGTCTTTCCAATATGTGGTGCTGAGCTGTGTCTACATTGGCTGGGTGTGTGACGGACTCGTTAGACTTGGTCCATGCATGCTGAGCGATGTCTCCACCTGCATCATTCGTGGCGTCCTTGGTGGTCACTGTACTTGTGTATGTAGACTGTTGTCATGACTTCATGTGTACATGTTTTCTTTGTGCACCTGACTGACATTTGTGGGCATTGGATCTGTGGGTACTCCACCATTTTCTTTGCAGGGGCACTGCTGGGAGTGTTGGGCACCCACCCCTCCTGTGTCTGGGCACTGCTGGGAGGACTCTGCACACACCCCTCCTGTGACTGGGCACTGCTGGGAGGACTCTGCACCCACCCCTCCTGTGTCTGGGCACTGCTGGGAGGACTCTGCACCCACCCCTCCTGTGTCTGGGCACTGCTGGGAGGACTCTGCACACACTCCTCCTGTGTCTGGGCACTGCTGGGAGGACTCTGCACCCACCCCTCTTGTGACTGGGCACTGCTGTAAGTGTTAGGCACCCACCCCTCCTGTGTCTGGGCACTGCTGGGAGGACTCTGCACCCACCCGTCTTGTGACTGGGCACTGCTGTGAGTGTTAGGCACCCACCCCTCCTGTGTCTGGGCACTGCTGGGAGGACTCTGCACCCACCCCTCCTGTGTCTGGGCACTGCTGGGAGGACTCTGCACCCACCCCTCTTGTGACTGGGCACTGCTGTGAGTGTTAGGCACCCACCCCTCCTGTGTCTGGGCACTGCTGGGAGGACTCTGCACCCACCCCTCCTGTGTCTGGGCACTGCTGGGAGGACTCTGCACCCACCCCTCCTGTGTCTGGGCACTGCTGGGAGGACTCTGCACACACCCCTCCTGTGTCTGGGCACTGCTGGGAGGACTCTGCACACACCCCTCCTGTGTCAGACGGCGCATATTCTCCGTCCGACGCGTACCCGGTCTTAAAAATATACAAACATGGAAGTACGATTCGTACAAAACCCCGACCGACGAAAATAAACACACAAATGTGATCTGGGAAAGCGCCGACGTGACGTCGAGACGCACGCAGCCTGCCATTCACGAACCAGGCATTACGATTCGCACCGACGTCATCCCGCACGGACAATATTTTCCGGCAGCCAAAAACTGCCGGGAAATCAGGACGACGCGAACAAGGAGTACCTGCACGCGACGGACAGACATGGACCCGAACCTACGTGTCATCCCGGCCCTCATAGCAGTCGACCTCCTCTACAGGTTACGACGCAGACGCCGCAGAAGGTCAGAACAACCAAGGGAGGGAGGAAAGGGGGGGCAGGACCAGGGGCAGGCCACAAAACCCCCACCAAAGTCACACAGCACACATGCCCTGGACATACCTGAACCCCAGGCCCTGGTCACTATGAGGGGGTGGGGGCGTGTCCAGCAAAGCCAGCGTCCGCCACAACGGAAGTGCTTGACGACGCGAACCGGCAACACAACAATACAGGTACGTCCCGTACCCACGCCTTAAGAGCGTGGGTACGAGTCGTACCCTGCCCACACCTACGTCACCCCAACAATGGCGGGACGGCTGTACCCACGTGGCAAAGGCCTGGGTACGGCCCGCACAAGCATTCCATAGCGTGGGTACGGATATGTACGGACCGTACCCCCACCCCCGTATGCATGGAGCGTACCCCCCACCCCAACAGTGTAAGTCCGACTCGTACCCTCACCCGCGTACGCATGGAGCGTACCCCCACCCCAGCTGTGTAAGTCCGACTCGTACCCTCACCCACGTACGCATGGAGCGTACCCCCCACCCCAACAGTGTAAGTACGACACGTACCCTCACCCGCGTATGTATGGAGCATACCCCCCACCCCAACAGTGTAAGTCCGACTCGTACCCTCACCCCCGTATGCATGGAGCATACCCCCCACCCCAACAGTGTAAGTACGACCCGTACCCTCACCCGCGTACGTATGGAGCGTACCCCCCACCCCAACAGTGTACGTACGACTCGTACCCTCACCCCCGTATGCATGGAGCGTACCCCCCACCCCAACAGTGTAAGTCCGACTCGTACCCTCAGCCATGTACGCATGGAGCGTACCCCCACCCCAACCGTGTATGTACGACCCGTACCCTCACCCGCGTATGTATGGAGCGTACCCCCCACCCCAACAGTGTAAGTACGACCCGTACCCTCACCCGCGTACATATGGAGCGTACCCCCACCCCAACAGTGTAAGTACGACCCGCACCCTCACCCACGTATGCATGGAGTGTACCCCCACCCCAACCGTGTATGTACGACCCGTACCCTCACCCGCGTACGTATGGAGCGCACCCCCCACCCCAACAGTGTAAGTACGACCCGTACCCTCAGCCGCGTATGCATGGAGCGTACCCCCACCCCAACCGTGCATGTACTACCCGTACCCTCACCCGCGTACGTATGGAGCGCACCCCCCACCCCAACAGTGTAAGTACGACTCATACCCTCACCCGTGTATGCATGGAGCGTACCCCCACCCCAACCGTGTATGTACTACCCGTACCCTCACCCGCGAACATATGGAGCGTACCCCCCACCTCAACAGTGTAAGTACGACCCGTACCCTCACCCGCGTATGCATGGAGCGTACCCCCCATGCCAACAGTGTACGTACGGACCGTATCCCCACCTCGTATGCATGGAGCGAACCCACACCCGTGTATGTTCTAAACGTACATATCGTGAAATAGGAGGGTTGGGTGCAGAGTCCTCCCAGCAGTGCCCAGACACAGGAGGGGTGTGTGCAGAGTCCTCCCAGCAGTGCCCAGACACAGGAGGGGTGGGTGCAGAGTCCTCCCAGCAGTGCCCAGTCACAGGAGGGGTGGGTGCAGAGTCCTCCCAGCAGTGCCCAGACACAGGAGGGGTGTGTGCAGAGTCCTCCCAGCAGTGCCCAGACACAGGAGGGGTGGGTGCCTAACACTCACAGCAGTGCCCAGACACAGGAGGGGTGTGTGCAGAGTCCTCCCAGCAGTGCCCAGACACAGGAGGGGTGGGTGCCTAACACTCACAGCAGTGTCCAGACAGAGGAGGGGTGGGTGCCTAACACTCCCAGCAGTGCCCAGTCACAGGAGGGGTGGGTGCAGAGTCCTCCCAGCAGTGCCCAGACACAGGAGGGGTGTGTGCAGAGTCCTCCCAGCAGTGCCCAGACACAGGAGGGGTGGGTGCCTAACACTCCCAGCAGTGCCCATTCACAGGAGGGGTGGGTGCAGAGTCCTCCCAGCAGTGCCCAGACACAGGAGGGGTGGGTGCCTAACACTCACAGCAGTGCCCAGACACAGGAGGGGTGGGTGCAGAGTCCTCCCAGCAGTGCCCAGACACAGGAGGGGTGGGTGCAGAGTCCTCCCAGCAGTGCCCAGACACAGGAGGGGTGTGTGCAGTGTCCTCCCAGCAGTGCCCAGACACAGGAGGGGTGGGAGCCTAACACTCCCAGCAGTGCCCAGACACAGGAGGGGTGGGTGCATAACACTCACAGCAGTGCCCAGACACAGGAGGGGTGTGTGCAGAGTCCTCCCAGCAGTGCCCAGACACAGGAGGGGTGGGTGCCTAACACTCACAGCAGTGCCCTGACACAGGAGGGGTGGGTGCCTAACACTCCCAGCAGTGCCCAGTCAAAGGAGGGGTGGGTGCAGAGTCCTCCCAGCAGTGCCCAGACACAGGAGGGGTGTGTGCAGAGTCCTCCCAGCAGTGCCCAGACACAGGAGGGGTGGGTGCCTAACACTTCCAGCAGTGCCCAGTCACAGGAGGGGTGGGTGCAGAGTCCTCCCAGCAGTGCCCAGACACAGGAGGGGTGGGTGCAGAGTCCTCCCAGCAGTGCCCAGACACAGGAGGGGTGTGTGCAGAGTCCTCCCAGCAGTGCCCAGACACAGGAGGGGTGGGTGCCTAACACTGACAGCAGTGCCCAGACACAGGAGGGGTGGGTGCAGAGTCCTCCCAGCAGTGCCCAGACACAGGAGGGGTGTGTGCAGAGTCCTCCCAGCAGTGCCCAGACACAGGAGGGGTGTGTGCAGAGTCCTCCCAGCAGTGCCCAGACACAGGAAGGGTGTGTGCAGAGTCCTCCCAGCAGTGCCCAGACACAGGAGGGGTGTGTGCAGAGTCCTCCCAGCAGTGCCCAGACACAGGAGGGGTGGGTGCCTAACACTCCCAGCAGTGCCCGGTCACAGGAGGGGTGGGTGCAGAGTCCTCCCAGCAGTGCCCAGACACAGGAGGGGTGTGTGCAGAGTCCTCCCAGCAGTGCCCAGACACAGGAGGGGTGGGTGCCTAACACTCACAGTAGTGCCCAGGCACAGGAGGGGTGGGTGCAGAGTCCTCCCAGCAGTGCCCAGACACAGGAGGGGTGTGTGCAGAGTCCTCCCAGCAGTGCCCAGCCACAGGAGGGGTGTGTGCAGAGTCTTCCCAGCAGTGCCCAGACACAGGAGGGGTGGGTGCTTAACACTCACAGCAGTGCCCAGACACAGGAGGGGTGGGTGCCTAACACTCCCAGCAGTGCCCAGACACAGGAGGGGTGTGTGCAGAGTCCTCCCAGCAGTGCCCAGACACAGGAGGGGTGGGTGCCCAACACTCCCAGCAGTGCCCCTGCAAAGAAATGGGCGGGGTACCCACAGATCCAATGCCCACAAATGTCAGTCAGGTGCACAAAGATCCTGCAGTACATGTACCACATGTGTGCGAGGCTGGGAGTATACACATGCATAGCGCCAAAAAGAAAACATGTTCACATGAAGTCATGACAACAGTCTACATACACAAGTACAGTGACCACCAAGGACGCCACGAATGATGCAGGTGGAGACATCGCTCAGTATGCATGGCCCAAGTATAACGAGGCCGTCACACACCCAGCCAATGTAGACACAGCTCAGCACCACATATTGGAAAGACCCTGCAGGGAAGATGTCAGGTTACACAGAGGAAGGAACACACCTTGGGACGATGTCACCATGCAGTAACTGCTTACATGAACAAAGTTATGTAGCCAACAGCTTGTGATGGCACACAGATACCAGGATCCACCCTATGACCAGCACAAGACTACAATTCCCACACACCCAACACATTATCACCACCCACAATAATGGGGCAGGTCGACCAACAGCAGTAGCAGACAGACAGTAGTGTACTAAGGAAAAATAAATTGCTTTATTCAACATCCAAAAATCAGTTTGTCCCTTGAAAGGTCAAAATGTACAATGCCCATAGGGCAATCCAAAGTTCGAATCCAGGTGGGGGACACAGTGGGACGCGTGTCCCCTAGCTTGCCTGCACAGTCAGACTCCTTCGTCTTCCAGAGCGGGGAGGGCATCATGTGGGGGGGAAGGACCAGGCACCGCAGGGACATGAGGGCGAAGGGTAGGCGTCGTGGGTGCAGGGATGGAGGACTCCACCACAGGGGGTGGGGCAGGGCCAAAGGCGGGGGCCAGGATGTCGCTGCACACCTTAGCAAGGTCCTCCAGAGACTCCCCTGCACCCGAAGGAACCACAGGCCCCAAGGAGGGTGGGGGCGGAGGGATGGGTCGCAGCGCCACTGGGGGAGGGTGTGGACAGGGGGGGGACTCAACCACCCTGACCGGGGACTCCCTTGACCGCTTGCAGGGTGGTGTCACAGTGGGGCTCAGGGACAGAGCGGCCATGAAGGAGTCTTTGCCGGATATTTGGCCAGGAGAGCTGAGGGGAGGGGATTTGGAGGGAGTGGATTGGGTGGAATGTGGACTCCCACTCTGGCTGAGTGGCTTACGTTTGCCCCCCAACCCAGTGGGTGTGCCTACTTCACCCTGTGTGTGCGTGCCAGGAGGTGTGCGTATGACCTTCCCTGCTGGTGTGGTGCCTGTGTCTGTTGTGGTGGATGCATTCTGACGTCTGGGTGTACATGGGACAGGCATGGGAGTGGGAAGTGTGGATGGGTCAGGGGTAGGGTGTTGGACGTAGCGCTGCAGGAGACCCACTGCTGCAGTCAGTGTCGAGTCAATGGACCTCAGCAAGTTGCGTTGGTCAGCCTGCGATGAGAAAATGCCCTCCAAGTATGCCTCCATGTTGTTCAGCACTTGGCTGTGGCCATGGAGGACATTAAGCATCGCAGCCTGACCAACCTGCAACTGCCGCTGGATGTCCACAGACTCGGCATTGGCGGCAGCAGTGGAGACAGGGGCAGGGGGTGTGGTGCCTGGCAGGAAGGAGACATGTGGTGACTGGGCACACTGGGAAGGGACACGGGCAAGTGGGAGGCGGCTGATGGCAATGGAGGGGGCGGGGTGAGATGTTGTGCCGCTGTCAGCTGCTGGTGCAGCCTCCGCCCACTCGGAGAGATCATCCTCGGACCCATCAGCTTCATATTCTGTCGTGCCAGTGGACAGGTCCTCGGCCTCACTCTCCTCCGCCTCAGTTCCTCTCAATGTGCCAGCCACGATGGCAACGCTGGCACTGGTGCTTAGTCCCTCCGCTCCGTCTGTGCTCATGTCTCCCTCCGTGTCCCCCGACGATGCTGTGGGCAAGGTGAAGAGACAGCAATTAATCATACACCTGTATACATATGTCACATGAGTCCAATCTACATAGGTTACAGTGCATAGCCTGAAAAGAAAGATCAGTAACATCTACAAAACAAGGTACAGATGTAGGGCATGCAACACACAGTTGGTTGACCCACCATGCCACTGAAAAACCATGGAGAGCATGACACAATAGCAAATGACATGAAATGGAGTTTGACAGAGGAGCCAGGCCCTGGGGACAATCCAGCACTGCATCTGCACCACACAGCGTTGCCGAAAATAGGGATGAGCAGGGACCATATCCATGAACTTGAGGCACATGCTGCATAGGTAATACTGAAAACATGCACACCATGACTGGCTCACTGCACCTTGAGTGTATGTCCAGACAAACATCACACACTGGCCAGACCTAGCAAGGAGACATCAGGTTTTGACATGTAGGCTTTGCCCGCACCAACCACCCCCTACATGAGACAATTTGTTGAGACACAGGAAGCACTTACATCTCTTAGTCTGGGTGAAATACACAGGGGCTGCATAAATGCAAGATTGGACACCAATTACCCAAGTTGCGCCTGTCCAAATAATCATGTACAAATGGTTATCATCAGATGATTGTAACAAGACACACAGGCACTGGCCACCGTGAGTATGAACAAGGAAAATCAGGTCAGGCTGTACAGTGGACACTTGTACTACATATTATGTCAATATACATGGTGCCAGGGGACAATGGCACAGAGCACAACCTATGCTGTAGACACTGAGAGTGTCCACATTTTGTGATGACACACATGACACCTAGGAAAATATGCCCCAGGGGACAGTAGTGGCCACACAACTCCATGGTCCTGAATGGGAATGACTGCAACACACGCCACCATCCCTGCACTATGCGTATCGCACACTCATGCACATCATGTCACAGGCCACAACATAGGACATGCGTGCTGTAAGGCATGACACTTGAGAGACTAACTCCCATGTCTGGACTCAGCATCAGTGCCAACTGACATGGAACCCACAAGTACTGAACTGGACAAAGCACAGGCAAGGTCCCAAAACCTGTTACACACCACCCCCACACATGATGCTACAGGCATAGATCACGTGGAGAAAGTGCCAGCCTACATAACCTTGTGAAGCAGTGACTACACACAGACCAGGGAACACATTGCAAGGAGGGGAAGGGAGGCAGGGGAGCACCGCTATACTGTGGGTAACAGGATCTGCACAGCACCTTTAAACCCTGGCAGTGTATCCATGCAACTGTGCACTTACAAATGCTGGTGACACACAACAAACACACAGGTACCTACCCCCTTCCTGCTGCTGCTTCTCCTGTAAGCGCCTGTCCAAGTCTGGAAATACCACCGCCAGCACACGCTTGTGGATGTGGGTCAGACGGCGGCGCCCGCGGTTCTTATGGGTCTCAGGTGAGTCCCCCAGCAGGACCCGTGCGATCCTCCGCGTCCAGCACCGGATATCCTGCCAGTGTTTCCTCACCTGGGCCAGGCGCCGCTTGCGACCCTCCGTCCTACTCACGGCACTGACGCCGTTCATCCATATCTGCTTCTTGGCAGAGGCGCCTACCTGTGAGGATGAACAAGTGACACTACATCAATACACCTGGCACATGTCACAGAGACACATATTAGAACCAATTTGCTGTTTACAACAAGGCATAGTATGCATCCAACGCATTGCACCTTTGTCATAGGGACATGATCCTCTGGGGAAGGGCAAAAGCAGTACGTGCCATTGAAAGTACACAGGTGGAATGAGGGCAACGACACACTCAATGATCCAGGCTCACACTGTGCATCACAAGCTACACCAGGATAATGTGCAGCATCTCTAAGAAGTCACATGCCACAGGCCACTGACGCTACCTCAGCAGAGTACACAGACACACACAGGCACAGGACATTCACCTGCCATTGCCAAATGCAGCGACAAACCTCACTCTGCACATGTGCCACTAGACGGGGGGGCTCACAGGTGTGGGGCTGGCTCTGCACGTCAGACACACAGCACTGCTCCCTTCTCACATCACATGGGCAGGGTATATCCATCCCTCATGCAGCCCGGGTGCCACACTCCACATATGCACCCACCCACATGACAGGGGACTTACACACACACCGATGTCCAGGGTATGAACGCATCATGTGGACACTCTCAGCACAGGTACACAGAACTAACACACATCTGTGGGTACAGTCACCTGTCACACTGGGCTGACCACATAATCACATGAGGACTGTAGAGGCTACATTCCCAGGAGGACAAGACAGGCAGAATGTGGCATGCACCATGCAGTGATTGTCACAGTAAACACAATGCAAGTGAGGACGGCAGACATGCACCACAGCATGCTCTGGCTGGGGGACATCAGGCATTCCCCCCCCTGGAACCCCCCCTACAGTTCATAGCATGTGTGTCACACCTGGACACAATGCCAGAAGTCACAGTCACAAACAAGGGACACAGTCTGTGCTAGTAGACTCTGCACTCACCTGATACCCTGGTCACCCATACAGCAGGGGGTACTGTGGGAGGATCACACCCAGCAATGCCAGGTTCTCCTCCAGGGTGAAAGGCTGTGACCTCTCCACAGACCTTGACATGGTTCCAGGGAATCAGTAGCAGCAGCTGGGTCGTAGAATCCAAAGATGTGCAGGCAAGTGCTCCCTCATGGGACCTGGCTGCCTTATATCTGCCTTGCTGGCCTGTTTCATGCACAGGAGTACAGAGTGATTGGTCACTCACATTTGCATCCTATGTTTCCTCCAATCCCTTCAAACCTAGCACAGTCAGTGTGTTCTGATTGTGTTTTTTTCTTGAGCATGATGTCAACTCCAGAACCACATTGCAACAAAGTAGATTTCTTCAAACTGACTTCTGCTGTGCACCTGCTGAAAAAATTTCAAACTTTAAACTTGGTCTCCATGACAACCAGCATGCATGTAGGCCTTTATACTTGTCCCTCATGTGTCCCCTATGTAATTTGGAGTTTCACACACATGTACGGTGCATATCAGGGCCCTAGGGCACCCCAAAAGCAAAGCAACGGCCCGTACAGGCGTGTGTACGGTCCGTATCACTATGGGTGTGCTCGCGTATGCGTACCCATAGTGATAGTGAGCGTACACGCGTGTGTACGGTCCGTACCACTATGGGTACGCATACGCGTGAACACCCATAGTGATAGTGAGCGTACATGCGAGTGTACGGTCCGTACCACTATGGGTACGCATACGCGAGAACACCCATAGTGATAGTGAGCGTACACGCGTGTGTACGGTCCGTACCACTATGGGTACACATACGCGAGAACACCCATAGTGGTACGGACCGTACACACACGTGTACGCTCACTATCACTATGGGTGTTCTCGCGTATGTGTACCCATAGTGGTACGGACCGTACACACGCGTGTACGCTCACTATCACTATGGGTGTTCTCGCATATGCGTACCCATAGTGGTACAGACCGCACACACGCATGTACGCTCACTATCACTAAGGGTGTTCTCGCGTATGCGTACCCATAGTGGTACGGACCGTACACACGCATGTACGCTCACTATCACTATGGGTGTGCTCGCGTATGCGTACCCATAGTGATAGTGAGCATACAGGCGTGTGTACGGTCCGCACCACTATGGGTACGCATACGCAAGAACACCCATAGTGGTACGGACCGTACACGCGTGCGTACGCTCACTATCACTATGGGTACACATACGGCAGCACTCCCATAGTGATAGGGAACGTACACAGGCCCTCTGAGCGAATGTACGGTGCCTTTCACACATCACAGTGGTGACAGGCAGCACACAGGAAGGAATAGGGCTGACATACTTGTCCATGGATGGACATCAAGGCATTGTCTGGGCAGTACTACATGTGTGGGGCACAGGTGTGAAAGGCTGTGATGTGGCACATTACTCCTGAGTCGAGAAGGCACCAGATGTATGATGAGATGTGTACAAATGTCATGTGTGACGGTGCAATGTGTGCCAGGCATGCCCTTCACTCCTTTGACATGTGTGCATGTCGTACTGCACACTTGGGATGAGCGTCACTGGCATGGCACAGTCAACAACACACGCAAGTGTCCCCTGATGCCCGCTACAGGGGTTACCACACCAGACATGTCACTACCCACGGTGCACGATGTGTCTATGTCATGTATGTGTGGGGTGTTCCCATTAGCTTGATGTTGGTGCTCCCTCAAAAGCATCAGCTGTTGCAGCAACCAACATGTGTCTGTGTGTAGATGGACATGGCACACTGTTACGCACACCAGGCCACATGTGGTATCGGATGTGAGGTGCATATGTATGCATGGGACACGGAGTAGCGTCACAAGGACATGTCTGCATCCTCTCAATGAATGTGTGGTGAGTCATTACATGTACACCTTATTGGCAAGGTGTGTGGGCTGTCCTAGTGTCATGTCATGTGACCTGTGGCTCTAGTGTTCTGCTACCTGTCTCTGCAATCAACATCCTACTTCTGCTGATGTGTTGATGTATGTCACTCCTGTGTTGCGTCTGGCTGTTCACTTACACTGGGACACAGCTAATCCCATGCCATGGCATGTGGAGGTTCACAATCTCCATGTGCAGCTGGGTCTTGGTAGGAGTGTCACCTGGCAGCCATACGTGTCCAGGGCATGTGGCACGTACATGACTCCGTATGTCACATATGTGTATTGACAGAGTAACATGTGCTCAGTACAAATCAATTGTTGTTGTAGTGCACTCACTCTTCCTTGTCACTTCCAAATTACTGCAGAGCGCCGCCTCTTCCCAACCAATTCCGGACTTGGCTGACATGCGGGAGAATGGCTGTATCCGGTGCTACCGCTTCCCCCAACCGTTGATTGAGGAGTTGACGGCGAGGCTGGCACCACACCTGCAACAGCTGCACAGGTATCCTACGGCACTGACACCCAAGCTGAAGGTAATGGCAGCCCTACATTTTCTTGCCACGGGTACCTTTCAATATACCATTGCTCATGTTGGTGGCATGTCCCAGAGCATGTTCAGCCGTGTGCTGCATGATTTCTTAGAGGCCATGTTGCTTCACCTGGATGAGTTCATCCATTTCCCAACTCCTGAAATGTTGACTGGGGTCAAGCGTGGATTCTATGCCCTGGGAGGGATGCCCCATGTCATTGGGTCCATAGATGGGACACATGTGGCTTTGGTACCACCACAGGCACAGGAGGTAGCGTACAGGAATCGCAAGCACTACCACTCCATCAATGCCCTTGTGGTGTGTCTGTCCAACATGGTGATTTCACATGTCTGTGCTCGTTTTCCAGGATCAGCACACGATGCCTACATCATGAGGCGTAGCAGGGTGCCTGAAATGATGACGCAGCTGCGCAACGAACGAGCATGTGTTGTTGGTGAGTACACTCTGTCTGTCCTGTATTTTGCGTAGACTTCCAGCACGACCACTTCTCCTGTCCTACTTATGTCCATGTGGTTTCCATGTAGGGGACGCTGGCTATCCCAACATGCCATGGCTGATCACACCTCTCCGCAACCCCATCACGCCGGCCCAGCTCCGCTACAACACCGCCAATGGCCGGACAAGGCGAGTGATAGAGAGGACATTTGGCCTCCTGAAGAGCCGATTCAGATGCCTCCACAAGACCGGCGGCGCCCTCCCATATGCCCCCGCGAAGGTCTGCAAAATCTTCATGGTCTGCTGCATGCTGCACAACATGGCAGTTGAGAAAGCTGTGCCACTCATCCTGGATCAAGATGATCAGGACCATCCACCCGTGGGCTTGGCAATGGGGCTAGTGATGTGGTTCCGCAAGAGGACATCCGGAGTCGGCTCATACGCGACTTCTTTGCTTAGTGGTGAGTACCAGTGTCTGTGTGTGCACGCATTGTTCCCCGTGTGGCATGTGTTGCGATGTGTGTGTCCATCTGCATGTATGGCACGTGAGTCAGAGGTGTGTGTGGATGTGTCACTGGAGAGATGGTGCCAGTGATGAGTGTATGTCCCCAGTCATAATTGTGACCTAGCATGTTGTCATCCTTACATGTGTCGAGTACATGCACATGCAAGTGGCTGTGCTTTTTGTGGCTGACTTCTTGTGTGTCTCTCATCCCCAGGTACTTGCGCATGCCGTCTGCTGGTTGCATTGTTGTGGCACTGCTATTCCTCATGGACACGTCATCGTGTGCTGACTCAGCGTTACACGCACGGACAAGTTTGGAAGTCTCCTTAGGGTAAGGGATGCATCAGGGGTGTATTGGGTGTGGCAGTTGTTTACGATGTGTGCACACTGCCCCTGTCGATGTTTGGTTCCTCTGCAGACATGTCGCATCACCATGGGACACATGACATGCAGCTAGGTACACCTGAATAGATGGTCAGACTTGTTGACAGTCATCTGTGATGGGATTGTGGATTGTGATGATGGCATCAATGTGTGTTACACTGCCCTCGGACACATACGGTTTGCATTGGCTTGACATGGTGTGGGACTTCCACATCAGAGGATCAATGGTGTATGGCAGGCTCTCCGTGAGCAGCAGGGGGTGTTTAGCTGTTAGCCGACACTTGTGTGCCAGTTCCATGGCTATCACGCATTTGTGCTGCAGAAGGGGGGTTCCAGTCTTGGACCCACATGTTACTCCACATGACCTGTTCATGTGTACTCCGAGTTGCCTCTGCATTCCCGAATACATGAATAATAAAGGTGTCCCTATGCCTCCAAGGTGCCTCTTCTCAGTCAATGCTGGTGTGTTGCCACGGTGCATCCGGCATGTCTGGCATGGTTTTCCGTGATAGTGGCTATGTGTCTATGTGTAGAGTAGCAAGATGCTAGCCGTTTGTGTGGGATTAGACTCTGTATTGTGCATGATGTCCATGACTGTGTGGTTATTGTGACATGTGCCATCCCCATGCATCCGACGTTGGCCAGGCCACCATTCTCTGCATCCACCTGACTCAAGCTTGCAGGACATGGTTCTGCAACCTGTCCACACATACCTGGGTGCCCCACAGGACACTCCACATGATCCCTGACCTCTGCGCATGGCTGTCGCTGTACTCAATATGTCTGTCGGCACAGTTGTGCGGCCACCCCCTCAGCTGGTTGGGCCCATCACGGGTGTGTATGGTGCTCCATGTCTGTCTTGCCTAATACAATGTGACCCATGTGTGTCCTGTGCCAGACTCAGGCCCCAGGGTGTGGATGGTTGAAGTCAAATGAGAACTCAGGCATGGTTAGACTTCACATGACACATGTAAGGTAATAATGCAAAATGTAGGCATCTTCTCTTTATGGTGTAACTTTTTATTTTGGTTGGGGTACGTGGGGGGGGGGGGTATGACATGAGGGGCTTTCCGGGTGTGTGGAATCCAAAGTTCACTAGGGGATTGGTGTCCTTGCCATTGGAAATCCTCAGAGTCCATGCCACAGTCTTTGTCAACAGTGGTCAGACAGTGACGAGCAAGTCCATGTGGCAGAGAATGTCTTTTGCTGCTGTGCTGCTGTTGGTCCAGTGGGCCAGGTGCCAGGCCAGGTGTCCTGGGAGATGGTGCTGTTGCGCTGACCCTCACGGTCTTTTCCGTGGACGACCCCTCCTCCTGCGGGGACCCTCAGAAGCAGGCCGTGACGATGTTTGGGATGCTCCGTCGGATGTCTCCTCCTCCTCCTCATCCCTCCCTGTGGGTGGTGATGTTCTACGCCTGCTGGCACAGGGAGGGTTGCCCATGTTGTCAGCTATCCGACGGAGTGTACTGTGAATTCCCGTGAACACCGTCACGAGCTCAGCCTGTCTGTCCTCCATCCGCCGTTGGTGTCGCAGTAGACAGGCATGTTGCTCCGCATGTTGCTGGGCCTGCTGGGTCTTGATCTCCTCGAGGATGGACACAACCTGGGCCATGCCCGTGGTGTCCTGCCGGTATGTGTCCAGGATGTTTCTGACATGGGAATATACCGGTTCCGCAGCCAACCGGTCAGGCTCGCGCCTCCGCCGTCCTCCACTCCCACCACCGTTGCCCACTTGCACCTGGCCTGCCCTTGTGGGCACATCGGGTCTCCGGGACCCCTGAGGGGTGGCATTGGCGTTGTCGCCTGCCTCCTCCTGGGTGCCCGGTACACCGTGTCCCTCCTGGCCAGCCTGGCTGCCTTGTGGTGGTGGGGCAGGGATCCTGGGTGTCTCCTGGGATGTGGCAGGAGTGGGGGTGGTGGTTGGCCCAGTTGTACCGGACGCAGGTGCTGCAGGTGGTTGGACATCAGAGGGGCCAGGTTGGTCGGGGTCAGGTTCGTCTACAGAGTGGTGAGAGTCGTCGCTGCCGGTGGGTCCGTCATCCCACCGAGCCGGGTCCTGTGAGTCTTCCCCCCCAGTGTTGGGGGGTGATCGACGACGTTGACCTGTGTGTGAGAGAGACAATGTTAATTTTTTTCCATGCAACATCCATGTTTCATTCGTGTCTAAGTTGGCACATTTCCTCTGGGAATGCGGATATGTCTTGCAATCCACTCACAGTGCACTTGTGCATGGGTATGTCTCTTGGCCACAGCTTTTGCGACTTTACCTATGTGTGGCACAGTCTTACTTGCTGCGTCAATTGTGACTGCAGTCAGCAGTGGAGTGAGCAGGTGTGGCGAGCCATGCATTGGCGCCTTCCGTGTTGCACTGTACGTGGGCACATGGAGTTGTTCCACACACTTAGATAATGCAGGTAGCTGGTGTTGTGCTCGTGCACAGGTTGAGACATGGCCCTGTGTTTTGCCATGGAGAAAAGGGGGGGTTCAGGCACTGGCCACCCTTGTCTACATGCACGCAGTCCACCTGCTGACGAGCAGACATTCCCACACCCCCCAAGGCTGAATTGGGCTCCCTGTGTGTCCCTTTCTCACTCCCTCTCTGTCCCCCTCTCCCTCCCTCCCTGTGTCAGCCTCCTCCCTCTGTCCGTCTCCCTGTGTCTCCCTCCCTCTCTCTGACCCTCTCCCTCCCTCTGTGTGTCACCCTCTGTCACCTCAGCCCAGCTTCCTAGGCACACACTTTTAGCAGATCTTTGAATGGCCCTTGGCATGTTGATGTGAGTTTGTTTCTGATCTCCAGGCACCCATTGGGTGTAGTGTCTGTGTCTGCGCTGCTGCTGTGGTGGTGTGTGCTGCCACTCTTTCACAGTGCTGGCTGTTCATTAGCTGCTGTCATGTGCAAAAAGTGCCTTCACCCCCATGTCTTAATGCAAGGCATCCGCCATTTGCTGGCAAGTCTTTCCTGTGTGGGGACACAGTGTTTGTCTGGCTGTGACCTAGGCCATATGGGCAGAGGGCATTGTTGTCTGCTTCTGAGTTGCACTATGTGATTTTTGGGGCCCACACTCCCGCCATCCGGCTTACCGTGTCTTGTGTTGGTGTTTTCTGTGGCCTGTGACTTGGCATTGTCCAGCTGGGTGCATGGGGCATGGTGGCACTAGTGGCATGTGCGTGTTCATGGAGTGTGGTTGAGTCATGCGATAGCTTGGGGTGGTTGCGTGACTGATTGTGAGTTTGGTTGTGGATGACGTTCCCCCCATGTGAGGTGAGTTGTTTGTGTACTCACCCGGGTCTCGGAGTCCTTCTAATCCGTCCACTGACACCACCGGCAGTATGGCCATCACCCTCTCCTCCCAGGGATGGTAGTGTATGGGTCTGCGGGGCGGCCCTCCTCCAGTGACGTTGGCCTGGTTGTGGTCAGTGGTCATTTTGGCTCGGACCCTCCTCCGCAGATCGTACCACCTGGCTTGGCATTCATGCCTGGTCCTTCTGGTGGCCGCAACAGCATTCACAGCATCGACAATCCTCTGCCACATGGCTGTTTTTTCGGACATGCTGGTCTGTCTGACCAATGTTCCAAAGAGGTGTGGCTCGACTCTGAGGATTTCGTCGACAAGGACCTCCAACTCTTGGCTAGTGAACTTTGGATTCTTGTTAGTGGGCATGGTGAGGGGTGTGGGTGTGGATGGTTGTGGGGGGTGTTGGTGTGGATGGTTTTGGGTGTTTGGGTGTGGTTGTGCAGGTGTGTGTGAATGTGATGAGGGGGTATTTGTGAAGGTGTGTGTGTGAAGGTGTGCAAGTGTAAGGTGTAGTAAAGGTTCAAGTATGATACTGTAGGTTGTCTGTGGGGTCTGGCAGCAGTGAGTCTGTTGCAAAGGCGGTTGGTTTGTGTGTGTGGGCCCTTTTTATTGGTCCATTGGTGGGTGTGGCTGTGTTTGAACTTTGGGTGGGTGTGTTATAAGGGGTGGTTGTGTTTTGGGCCTCTGTTTGGGATTTTGGCAGTTGCAGGTCAGTGAATGTGTTGGGGTGGGGGTACGCTCCATACATACGCGGGTGAGGGTTCGGGTCGTACATACACGGTTGGGGTGGGGGTACGGTCCGTACATACACGGTTGGGGTGGGGGTACGCTCCATACATACGCGGGTGAGGGTTCGGGTCGTACATACACGGTTGGGGTGGGGGTACGGTCCGTACATACACGGTTGGGGTGGGGGTACGCTCCATACATACGCGGGTGAGGGTTCGGGTCGTACATACATGGTTGGGGTGGGGGTACGTCCGTACATACATGGTTGGGGTGGGGGTACGCTCCATACATACGCGGGTGAGGGTTCGGGTCGTACATACACGGTTGGGGTGGGGGTACGCTCCATACATACGCGGGTGAGGGTTTGGGTCGTACATACACGGTTGGGGTGGGGGTACGCTCCATACATACGTGGGTGAGGGTTCGGGTCGTACATACACGGTTGGGGTGGGGGTACGGTCCGTACATACACGGTTGGGGTGGGGGTACGCTCCATACATACGCGGGTGAGGGTTCGGGTCGTACATACACGGTTGGGGTGGGGGTACGGTCCGTACATACACGGTTGGGGTGGGGGTACGCTCCATACATACGCGGGTGAGGGTTCGGGTCGTACATACATGGTTGGGGTGGGGGTATGGTCCGTACATACATGGTTGGGGTGGGGGTACGCTCCATACATACGCGGGTGAGGGTTCGGGTCGTACATACACGGTTGGGGTGGGGGTACGCTCCATACATACGCGGGTGAGGGTTTGGGTCGTACATACACGGTTGGGGTGGGGGTACGGTCCATACATACACGGTTGGGGTGGGGGTACGCTCCATACATACGTGGGTGAGGGTTCGGGTCGTACATACACTGTTGGGGTGGGGGTACGGTCCGTACATACACGGTTGGGTGGGGGTACGCTCCATACATACGCGGGTGAGGGTACGGGTCGTACATCCATGGTTGGGGTGGGGGTACGCTCCATACATGCGCGGGTGAGGGCACGGTCCGTACATACACTGTTGGGGTGGGGGTACGCTCCATACATACACAGGTGGGGGTATGGGCCGTACGTACACGGGTGTATATACACGGGTGGGTGTACGGTCCGTATGTACGGGGGTGTACATGCACGGCTGGGGGTTCGGCGCGTACATACGGGGGCTGGGGGGGTGGTTCGGCGCGTACATACGGGGGCTGGGGGGGTGTTCGGCGCGTACATACGGGGGCTGGGGGGGTGGTTCGGCGCGTACATACGGGGGCTGGGGGGGTGTTCGGCGTGTATGTGGGCAAATGTCTCCATGGTTGCTATGTGAGTTCGGTGCGGACGGTGTTTTTTCCATCCGGTTGTAACATCGGACGCACGGGATGGATCGTACTAGCGCGGTCGGACTTCACTTTTCACATTTGTACGGTAAATCGTCCGAGGATGTGTCGGACACATTTTCCGACCCGAGGACGTGTGGGGAATAATTCCCAATGCGATTCGTATGGTCTTTTTCCCGTGCGAATCGTACTTGGCAGTTTGTACGGCACTTGTACGATTCGTACGGTAAAAAGACCGGATACGAGTCGTACGGGGAATTTTGTTACAGGATCGTAATCGGCACCCATGTTCTTGTCTTATTAATTGTGGTTCTCTGATTATTTATATTTACCTTCTATTATCAATATTTAACATATATAAAAAATTGTTTTTACAAAAATAAAAAAATAATAAATATTATAAAATTACAGAATACCATTACCCATTATTTCAATACAAAATATTCACATTTTTTTCCTACAAATAACAATAAATATATCAATAAACATATCACATTAAAACTTTAAGGGCCTTATGTAGGTAAATTACATTTACCACTTCATAAATACCAAATGTTACCGATGCGGTATTTATGAATCGGTAAATGTAATGTAGGTAAAAAAATACCGAATCGGTAAGTGTCGGTATTTTAGAGTCGGTATTTACCGATTCGGTAATGGCAACCTGTATCTCATTGATTCCTATGGGCCAGGAGGCCCATAGGAATCAATGGGAAGCCAGTTACCATTACCGAATCGGTAAATACCAAATCGGTAATGGGGGGAGCTTAATCAAGGGTGGCAGGGTGTCACATTGACACCCTGTTGCACCCCTGATTTCTGCATGTGTGCACATGTGGCACACATACATGCCCTGAGGGCATGTGTGTCTGCCACATTGCACACATCTAAGGGCTTAAAAATGCATTAACTGAGTCATTCGTCATTTACCACCAACTTTCAGTTGGTGGTAAATAACGACTCCCCACACCCACCACACACTCCCCCTACATCTCATTTCTGTATTCGGTATTTACCGAATCGGTAAAATTACCGATTCGGTAATTTTACCGATTCGGTAAATTACCGAATACAGAAATGAGCCCCCTACATGTCAAAAGCCTAAATACCGGTCGGTAGCGGTATAATTACCAAAAATCGGCCGTTACCGACCGGTATTAGGCTACGTACATATGGCCCTATGTGTATTTATTATCCTAAACTATAAATATATAATTAAGTAGTACAAATCCAATATATAATAATAAAATACAATTAATATACACCTAAATATTTTTTTACTATTGCTATATCAATTTTATTTATTTTCATGAAATACCAGACAGTAAACCTCAAAATATACTATAACCACTGCACTTAATAATAATTACATTAGATGTTCCAAATTAAAAACAACTAATTCTACACTTCCAATGCTATTTAAATTAATTAAATCAATAATAACAAATATACACAATTTACATACTATTATCACTACAAACTATAACAAAACATGATAAATACTTAAAACACTAAACATAAACTATTACCTATTTCCACTCTAATCTACAATAAATTGTAGTACATAGATGCTGGACAGTAAACATGAATAATTTCCTATTCCCACTCCACTGTACAATAGGATACAGTAGCTGCTGGTCAGTAAACATGAACAATTTACTATTCCCACTCCCATCTATAATAAATTAAAGTAGGTGCTAGACAGTGACCATAAATAATTTACTATTCCCACTCCAGTCTATAATAAATTAGAGTAGGTGCTGGACAGTGACCATAAATAATGTACTATTCCCACTCCACTCTATAATAAATTAGAGTAGGTGCTGGACAGTGACCATAAATAATTTACTATTCCCACTCCAGTCTATAACAAATTAGAGTAGGTGCTGGACAGTGACCATAAATTATTTACTATTCCCACTCCAGTCTATAATAAATTAGAGTAGGTGCTGGACACTGACCATAAATGATTTACTATTCCCACTCCAGTCTATAACAAATTAGAGTAGGTGCTGGACAGTGACCATAAATTATTTACTATTCCCACTCCAGTCTATAATAAATTAGAGTAGGTGCTGGACAGTGACCATAAATAATTTACTATTCCCACTCCAGTCTATAATAAATTAGAGTAGGTGCTGGACACTGACCATAAATAATTTACTATTCCCACTCCAGTCTATAACAAATTAGAGTAGGTGCTGGACAGTGACCATAAATTATTTACTATTCCCACTCCAGTCTATAATAAATTAGAGTAGGTGCTGGACAGTGACCATAAATAATTTACTATTCCCACTCCAGTCTATAACAAATTAGAGTAGGTGCTGGACAGTGACCATAAATTATTTACTATTCCCACTCCAGTCTATCATAAATAGAGTAGGTGCTGGACACTGACCATAAATAATTTACTATTCCCACTCCAGTCTACAATAAATTAGAGTAGGTGCTGGACAGTGACCATAAATAATTTACTATTCCCACTCCAGTCTATAATAAATTAGATTACATGCTGGACAGTGACCATAAATAATTTACTATTCCCACTCCAGTCTATAATCAATTAGAGTAGGTGCTGGACACTGACCATAAATAAATTACTATTCCCACTCCCCTTTCTAGCAAATTAATGTAACTGCCAGACACTACATATAAAACATTTACTAATCCAACAAAAAGCTATTAAATGTTTGGGTAGTTACTGGACATTAAACATACATATTTTTCTTTTACCACTACTATATAAATTGCAATCATGAAAACCTCATTACTCAACATTAGCAATAATATGCCCCTAAAAATAATTATTTTTAATAACTCCCCACCCTCAACCCACATAAATGTAGTATTTTGTTTAAATTAATTTTTTTTTTTAAATTAAATTTTCTTAATATTTTGTTTTCAAAACAAACTTTACAAACACTACCCATCCTTAACCCTATAAACCCACCATCACACTTCTAAAATAAAATATTATAATCAATTTTTAAGATTAAATTAGAAATGTTACACATTTTTGTGAAAAATTACTATTTTTGTAGGAATTTTTTTATAAATTACTAATTTCAAAACACTACCCACCCTTATCCCCTATAACTCCTAAATCCCTCTTATTAAAATAATTATCATCTTAAAAATTTTAATTTTTAATTGAAAGAACTATTATAAATGTAAATTTTTCATAATAAATATTAAATTGTATATATATTTCTAAAACACTCCACACCCTTGTCCCCTATAAACACAAAATCCCACTTCTTACATTTATTTTATTATTAAAATTGTAAAATTTCAATTTTAATACCAAATTTGAAATTTCGAAAAAAAAATTAAAATATAAAATTTTAAATATATTTCTAAAACACTCCCCAACCTTATCCCCTATAAACCCCAAATCCCACTTATTATTAGTATCCCATGTAAAATTTCAATTTTAATACCAAATTGGATATTTGTTTTTTTTATATATATATTTCTAAAACACTCCCCAACCTTATCCCCTATAAACCCAAAATCCCACTTATTATTATTTTTTTTATTATTAACATTTTTAAATTTCAATTTTTTTCCAAAATTTATTTTTAAAATTATTTCATAAAAAATTAAATTCTATATTTATTTCTAAAACACTCCCCACCCTTTTCCCCTATATACACAACATCCCACTAATAAAATGTATTTGCTAATTAAAATGTCAATATAGCAATTTGTTCACAAATTAAATTCGAATTGGACTAATATTTCTTAAAATATTTTATTTAAAATATATATTTTTAAAACACTCCCCACCTTTATTCCCTATTAACCCAACAACCCGCTCCTAAAATTACATATCAAAATTAAAAATATAATATTAATATAAACAAAATTATTATTTTTAATACACTTAAATAAACATTTTCTAACACTTATAAACAATACATTTTAATTAATAACAAAATCACAGAATACTATCCTTTTTTGATATTTTCACAACACTATATTATGTCTTTCGATATACTATACCTCGATATTTTACTACACATAACATTATCGAAATTTTTTACATCGATATAAAAAACAGAGATATTTTATCCCATCGATATATTTACTTCGATATTTCTGTATATCGATATTACATTTCCGATATTTTGTCTACTCACCGGAGGAAGTTATCTATGTGCGGTCCCAACCTCATCATGATGGGTGATCACTTTGTTCCTCCTGTGGGATTGAGACATAAATTATTTGATTTGGTGCATGAAGGCCATTTAGGCCAAGATTTGACAAGCAAGAGACTCAGGAGAGTTTTGTTTGTCAGGTTTAGATGACCAAGTCAAAAGGTGGGTGGAAAGTTGCTCCATCTGCAAGGAAAGTGAGAAAGGGTTAAGAGTTGGATGTAAAGATGACGGAGGACACATCGATGATCCAGGGAACTAGTGGCATACCATTTGTTAAGATTTCATTGGTCCTAGGATGGAATTGCCTGCTGACTTAGTGGATTGTTGTAAAGTTATTTGAAGATGTGACAACAAAGACCACTATCAAAGTGATGGAAGAAATTTTCAAGGAGAAAGGTGCACCAGTGGTTCTGATCGCTGACAATGGTACTCAATTAACTCAATTAACTTTGCAGATGATGGTGGACTTCCTATTGAAGAATGGCATAAGACACACGCGCACCTCTCTATACAATCCAAGGGGTAATGGTTTGGCGGAGAGGGTCAACGGACTGGCCAAGGGCACCATTCATCTCACTCTTGCAAATCAATGTGATGTTGAAGGGATGGTAGCCGATCTGGTGTGGGCATATCCACCACCATGCACAATACTACACAAAAAATTCCCTTTCAAGTCATGCGCGGGCGCATGCCTGGAACCAAACTTCCTGCTTGGCTGAAGGAATGGGTTGAGAATGACGAAAGCAGGGGAGGTAAATCTTGCGGTGTGGGAAGCAACAAACCGAGGCTTAACATTGGTGACGGGGTCAAAGTGAGACCGAGGAGAATTGGAAGAGGTCTCTCTAAGTTTGAAGGTACATTTCGTATTTCTGGTGTAGGAAAGTATATTGTCACACTGGAGAATGGTGAGAAGTGGAATTTTAGAAATATTGCATTGTATCAAAGAAGGGGAGAGTGCACAAGGTGGAGGGATGAGGGATGTTCACCTGCAATGTTTATAAAGGATGTGGATGTTTAGCCTCGGAACAAGGTGATGGTTCTTTTGCTGTAGGTAGGGTGAGTGGTCCTATGTATAGGACCAGCACAAGAGTCTGCAGGGCACCATCTTACCTTGAAGAGTTTGTCAGATATGCTCATTGGGTACTTCTGCCTTAGTTTAATTATCTCTCTTTCATTCTTTATTGTTTTCTTTTGTTTTTAGGAAAGGAAAGGAGATATGTTATGATGTATATTCTTATATTTGCATAAGTACTATTGCCTGGTACTGCCCTAGATTGTAAGGCAGAGGGCATTCCATAGGAGTCAGTTGCTGCTGACACCTTGGAGTGGACTGACACCAGATTGTGCCTGCAATAAAGGTTATTTGGAAAGCCTCCACATTGGTGCCTAGATGATGTCCTTCCCCCGCAACAGTGTCAAATTCGGGGAGCTGCTTTTGGCTGCAGCTGCTGCCGTCTTCGTGCCATGTTTCATGTAAGAATTATTAAGAACATGTAATTTAATCATTTGCAGCCCATGCTGACACAGCACTGGACCTGCAGTTAAAAGGCTAATTTTGTAGAGGTGTGAGAGCATATAATCAGAGTTCGCCAGCACAGTGCAATCCCACTGCAGTTTCCCTGTAGAGCCTCTCTGCACACTCACTGCCCTCTGCAGTCAGACCCCCTACAAGCCCATTGAAAACTGTACTCCTTCCAATCCCTTGGCACGCTGAATGCTGTCTGGAATGACCTATTGCAGATTCCCCTGCAAGCAATTCGCCCCCACCATATTGTCTGCAAACCCCATAGACTTCTGCAGACTCCTTCAAACCCTCTGCAATCTGCCTACTGTTTACAGACTACTGCAGATTCTCTACCAACCTTGTGCACGCAGCAGTCTTCCCGCAGACTCTGCCCAGTGCATACTCTCTCTAGACTATAGCCACTGAAGACACCCTGCAAACCTTCTGTCTGCTGTGTACTATCTGCAGGCTCACTGCAGACTCCCTGCAAATCCTATGCCCACTGCATGCTTTCTGCTAATCCTCTGCACACGGCATAGTGTCTGCAGACATACTACCCTCTGCAGACTCCAGATAAACACTCTGCAGTCTGGAAACTGTCTGCAGGCACACTGCAAACTCCTTAGAAACCCTCTGCCCACTTCATACTGTCTGCAAGCACACTGCAGATTCCCTGCAAATACTCTGCCCATTACATGCTGTCTGCACATCCATTGCCTGCTGTATACTCCCTACAACCCTCCACCAGTTTCATGTCTACAAACCTACAGTCCACTGTAGTCACCCTACAAACCCTTTCTATTTTCATGTTGTCTGCAGTTCCTCAGCCAAACCAGTCTCTGCATACCTTCTGCGTATCTTGTGCCGACCTTGATTGCACTGCAGACATTCTCAAACTGCAGACTATTTGCCCACTCTCACCACTTGCTGTTAATGTACCCTCTGCAGGTCTCCAGCAACCCTCATAGTGCAGACCTAGGTGCCGATTAGGATCCTGGAGAAACCGGGTACGAACCGTCGGACGGAGGCTTTTCTCCGTCCGACTCGTACCCGGTTGTAAAACTTTACAAACATGCAAGTACGATTCGCACGGAAACACTATTTCCGTACGATTCGTACAAAACACCAACCGAGGGAAATAAACATACAAATGACATCCGGAAAAGCGCCGACGTGACGTCGGGACGTATGCAGCCTGCGTTCCATGAACCAGGAAGTACGATTCGCACCGACGTCATCCCGTACGGAGAATATTTTCCGGCAGCCAAAAACTGCTGGGAAATCAGGACGACGCGCACAAGGAGCACCTGTACGCGACGGACAGACATGGACCCGAACCTACGTGTCATCCCGGCCCTCATAGCAGTCGACCTCCTCTACAGGTACTGACACAGACGCCGCAGAAGGTCAGAACAAAACCCAGGGGCAAAGGGGGGGGGGGGCAGGGGCAGGACACAAAACCCCCACTCAAGTCACACAGCACACATGCCCTGGACATACCTGACCTCCAGGCCCTGGTCACTTCGAGGGGGTGGGGGCGTGTCCAGCAACGCCAGCGTCCGCCACCACGGATTTGGGCGACGACGCGAACCGGCAACACAACAATACAGGTACGTACCGTACCCACGCCTTAAAAGCGTGGGTACGAGTCGTACCACGCCCACACCCACGTCACCCCAACAATGGCGGTCCGGCCCGTACCCATGTGCCAAAGGCCTGGGTACGGGCCGCACAAGCATTCCACAGCGTGGGCACGGGTACGTACGGACCGTACCCTCACCCGCGTATGTATGGAGCGTACCTCCACCCCAACAGTGTATGTACGGACCATACCCCCACCCACGTATTTATGGAGCGTACCCCCACCCGCGTATGTATGGAGCGTACCCCCACCCCAACAGTGTATGTATGGACCGTACCCCCACCCGCGTATGTATGGAGCGTACCCCCACCCCAACAGTGTATGTACGGACTGTACCCACACCCGCGTATGTATGGAGTGTACCCCCACCCGCGTATGTATGGAGCGTACCCCCACTCACATATGTATGGAGCGTACCCCCACCCCAACAGTGTATGTATGGACCGTACCCCCACCCGTGTATGTACACCAGTGTATGTACGGACCGTACCCACACCCGCGTATGTATGGAGCGTACCCCCACCCGCGTATGTACGGACCGTACCCACACCCGCGTATGTATGGAGCATACCCCCACCCCAACAGTGTATGTACGGACCGTACCCCCACCCGTGTATGTACACCAGTGTATGTACGGACCGTACCCACACCCGCGTATGTATGGAGCGTACCCCCACCCCAACAGTGTATGTACGGAACGTACCCACACCCGCGTATGTATGGAGCGTACCCCCACCCCAACAGTTTATGTACGGACCGTACCCCCACCCGTGTATGTACACCAGTGCATGTACGGACCATACCCCCACCCGCGTATGTATGGAGCGTACCCCCACCCCAACAGTGTATGTACGGACTGTACCCACACCCGCGTATGTATGGAGCGTACCCCGACCCCAACATTTATGTACGGACCGTACCCACACCCGCGTATGTATGGAGAGTACCCCCACCCGCGTATGTATGGAGCATACCCCCACCCACGTATGTATGGAGCGTACCCCCACCCCAACAGTGTATGTACGGACCGTACCCCCACCCGTGTATGTACACCAGTGTATGTACGGACCGTACCCACACCCGCGTATGTATGGAGCATACCCCCACCCCAACAGTGTATGTACGGACCGTACCCACACCCGCGTATGTATGGAGTGTACCCCCACCCCAACAGTGTATGTATGGAGCGTACATGCCCAGACGCAGGAGGGGTGGGTGTAGAGTCCTCCCAGCAGTGCCCAGACACAGGAGGGGTGGGTGCCTATCACTCCCAGCAGTGCCCAGACGCAGGAGGGGTGGGTGTAGAGTCCTCCCAGCAGTGCCCAGACACAGGAGGGGTGGGTGTAGAGTCCTCCCAGCAGTGCCCAGACACAGGAGAGGTGGGTGCCTATCACTCCCAGCAGTTCCCAGACACAGGAGGGGTGGGTGCAGAGTCCTCCCAGTAGTGCCCAGACACAGGAGGGGTGGGTGCCTATAACTCCCAGCAGTGCCCAGACACAGGAGGGGTGGGTGCAGAGTCCTCCCAGCAGTGCCCAGACGCAGGAGGGGTGGGTGTAGAGTCCTCCCAGCTGTGCCCAGATGCAGGAGGGGTGGGTGCCTATCACTCCCAGCAGTGCCCAGACACAGGAGGGGTGGGTGCAGAGTCCTCCCAGCAGTGCCCAGATGCAGGAGGGGTGGGTGTAGAGTCCTCCCAGCAGTGCCCAGACGCAGGAGGGGTGGGTGTCTATCACTCCCAGCAGTGCCCAGACACAGGAGGGGTGGGTGCAGAGTCCTCCCAGCAGTGCCCAGACGCAGGAGGGGTGGGTGCCTATCACTCCCAGCAATGCCCAGACACAGGAGGGGTGGGTGCAGAGTCCTCCCAGCAGTGCCCAGACGCAGGAGGGGTGGGTGTTGAGTCCTCCAAGCAGTGCCCAGACACAGGAGGGGTGGGTGTAGAGTCCTCCCAGCAGTGCCCAGACACAGGAGGGGTGGGTGCCTATCACTCCCAGCAGTTCCCAGACACAGGAGGGGTGGGTGCAGAGTCCTCCCAGCAGTGCCCAGACGCAGGAGGGGTGGGTGTAGAGTCCTCCCAGCAGTGCCCATACACAGGAGGGGTGGGTGTAGAGTCCTCCCAGCAGTGCCCAGACACAGGAGGGGTGGGTGCCTATCACTCCCAGCAGTGCCCAGATGCAGGAGGGGTGGGTGCCTATCACTCCCAGCAGTGCCCAGACACAGGAGGGGTGGGTGCAGAGTCCTCCCAGCAGTGCCCAGACGCAGGAGGGGTGGGTGCAGAGTCCTCCCAGCAGTGCCCAGACACAGGAGGGGTGGGTGCAGAGTCCTCCCAGCAGTGCCCAGACGCAGGAGGGGTGGGTGTAGAGTCCCCCCAGCAGTGCCCAGACACAGGAGGGGTGGGTGCCTATCACTCCCAGCAGTGCCCAGACACAGGAGCGGTGGGTGCAGAGTCCTCCCAGCAGTGCCCATGGAACGCAAAGGGTGGAGTAGCCACAGATACAATGCCCACAAATGTCAGTCAGGTGCACAAAGACCCTGCAGTACATGTACCACATGTGTGCGAGGCTGGGAGTACACACATGCATAGCGCCTAAAAGAGAACATGTCCACATGAAGTCATGTCAACAGTCTACATACACAAGTACCGTGACCACCAAGGATGCCAAGAATGATGCAGGTGGAGACATCGCTTAGCATGCATGTGCAAAGTTGAAGGACTCCGTCACACACCCAGCTGATGTAGACACAGCTCAGCACCACATAGTGGAAACACCCTGCAGGGAAGATGTCAGGTTACACACCTTGGGACAATGTCACCATGCAGTAACTGCTTACATGAACAAAGTAATTTATCCAACAGCTTGTGATGGCACACAGATACCAGGGTCCACCCTATGACCAGCACAAGACTACATTTCCCACACACCCAACACATTATCACCACCCAAAATCATGGAGCTGGTCCACCAACAGCAATACCAGATAAACAGTAGTGTTCCAAGAAAAAAACAAATTGCTTTATTCAGCAGGATGTAAGTAATAATCATCATAAATGTCAATATATACAAGGCCCATAGGGCAGTCCATGACTCAAATCCGGATGGGGGACACAGTGGTACGTGTGTCCCCTAGCTTGCCTGCACAGTCAGACTCCTTTGTCTTCCACAGGGGGGGGCATCATGTTGGGGGGAAGGACCAGGCACCGCAGGGACAGGAGGGGCAAGGGGAGGTGTTGTGGGTGCAGGGACGGACGACTCCAACACAGGGGGTGGGGTAGCGCCAAAGGTGGATTCGAGCACAGCGCTGCACACTACTGCCAGGTCGCCCAGCGTCTCTCCTGCACCCGAAGGAACCACAGGCCCCAAGGAGGGGGGGGGTTGGAGGGATGGGTCGCAGCGCTACTGGGGTGTGTGGACAGTGGGGGACTCAACTCCCCTGCCGGTGTCCTGCCTCCACCGCTTGCGGGGTGGTGCCACACTGGGGCTGATGGACAGACTGGGCAGGACTGACCCTGTGTCCGACTCTTGGCCAGGAGAGCTGAGGGGAGAGGATTTGGAGGGTGGTGGTTGTGAGGAATGTGGACTCCCACTCTAGCTGCGTGTCTTCCGTTTCCCCCCCGACCCAGTGGGTGTGCCTACTTCACCCTGTGTGTGCGTGCCAGGAGGTGTGCGCTTTGCCTTCCCTGCTGGTGTGGTGCCTGTGTCTGGTGGGGTGTGTGCATGCTGATGTCTGGGTGTACGTGGGACAGGCATGGGAGTGGGAAGTGTGGATGGGGCATGGGTAGGGGATGGGACGAAGTGCTGCAGGAGATCCACTACTGCAGTCAGTGTCGAGTCAATAGACCGCAGCAAGTTGCGTTGGTCAGCCTGCGATGCTGAAATGCCCTCCAAGTATGCCTCCATGTTGTTGAGCACTCGGCTGTGGCCATAGAGGACATTAAGCATCGCAGCCTGACCAACCTGCAACTGCCGCAGGATGTCCACAGACTCGGCATTGGCGGCAGCAGTGGAGACAGGGGCAGGGGGTGCGGTGCCTGGCAGGAAGGAGACACGTGGTGACCTAGCACGCCAGGAAGGGACACGAGCAAGTGGGAGGCCGGTGATGGCAATGGAGGGGGCGGGGAGAGATGTTGTGCTGCTGTCAGCTGTTGGAGCAGCCTCCGCCCCCTCGGAGAGCTCAGCCTCGGACCCGTCAGCTTCATATTCTGTGGTGGCAGTGGACAGGTCCTCCGGCTCACTCCCCTCGGCCTCAGTTCCACTCGATGTGCCAGCTAAGATGTCACTGCTGGCACTGGTGCCCGGTCCCTCCGCACGGTCCGTGCCGGTGTCTCCATCCGTGTCACCCGACGATGCTGTGGGCAAGGTGAATAAACAGGAATTAATCAGACACCTGTATACATATGTCACATGAGTCAAATCTACATAGGTTACAGTGCATAGCCTGAAATGAAAGATGAGTAACATCTACAATACAAGGTACATATATAGGCCCTGCAACACACAGTTGGTTCACCCACCATGCCACTGAGAAACTATGGAGAGCATGACACATTTGCAAATGACATGATATGGATTTGGACAGAGGAGCCAGGCTCTGGGGCCAATCCAGCACTGCATCTGCACCACACAGCGTTGCCGTAACTAGGGATGAGCAGGGACCATCTCCATGAACTTGAGGCACATACTGCAAAGGTAATACTTAAAAACATGCCCAACATGAATGGGACACTGCACCTTGAGTGTATGTCCAGACAAACATCACACACTGGCCAGACCGAGCAATGAGATTTCAGGTGTCGACATGTAGGCCTTGCCCGCACCAACCACCCCCTACATGCGACAATTTGATGAGACACAGGAAGCACTTGCATCTCTTAGTCTGGGAGAAATACACATGGGCTGCCAGAAACCCATATTGGACCCAAAATACCCCATGTGCGCCTGTACAACGATCTCATTTACAAATGGCCATCATCAGATAATTGTAACAAGACACACAGGCACTGGCCACCGTGAGTATGAACGAGGAAAATTAGGTCAGGCTGTACAGTGGACACTTGTAGAACACGTTACGTAAATATACATGGTGCCAGGGGACAATGGCACAGAGCACATCCTATGCTGTAGACACAAAGAGTGTCCACATATTGTGATGACACACATGATACCTAGCAAAATATGCCCCAGGGGACAGTAGTGGCCACAATATTCCATGGTCCTGAATGGTAATGACTGCAACACAGGCCACCACCGTGCCTGCCTTCTGCTCTGTTGTTGTGCCGACTGTCCCCCAGAGTGTCTGCCTTTTTCCCCTGTGTATGATCGCGTCCCCTTTTGCTTTTTTGTATCCCAGAGTGCCTGCTTTCCCCGTGTGATCGCGCTCCCCTTGCCTTCTGTATCCCTGAGTGCCTGCTTTCCCCGTTGTGATCGCGCTCCCCTTGCTTTTTGTATCCCTGAGTGCCTGCTGCCCCTCGTGCCCCCGCCGTCCCCCTCCGTCCTTCCGCCGCTTTTTGTCGTTTTTTTCTCGCTTTTCCGGCTTTTGTACCCCTTCTAGGTACTTTTCCGCTTTTTCGGGCCTCCTCGCCTCCCCGAGGCCCTTCGCCGCTTTTCCCGCTCTTTTTCCCCCCTACCCGCCCTCCTCCCGCCTCCCAGCTGTCCCCGCCTCCCCGGCTACCCCTTATATGGCGGCCGCTGCGAGGCCACGCAGCGGACGTGCGCAGCGGGCGCGCCGCTGGTGCGCCAAAGGCGCGCCTAAGGCAAGCCCGTCTGCACCCGTCCGCGCCTGGACCGCGCCCAGCGCCCGAACCTCTGGCCCCGCGCCCCCCGCCTGACCTACGACTCCACCTTCCTCGCCAACCTCAACCCCGGCCGCACGCCGGGCTGCTACTGCGCCACCCCGAAACGTACCCACGGACCCTTCACCTGCAGCAACTGCCGCTTCACCTGCCTCCGAACCCACTCCGCTCCCGCCAAGAACTACTCCCCCGGAAACAACCTCCACTGCATCCTGGTCAACACCCGATCCATCCACAGGCACGCCATCGAACTGTGGAACCTCATCAACTCTACGAACCCGGACATCGCCTTCCTCACCGAGACCTGGATGAACCCCTCCTCGGCACCCGACATCGCCATAGCCATCCCCGACGGCTACAAAATCATCCGGAAAGACCGCACCAACCGCATCGGAGGAGGCATCGCCATCGCACACAAAAACTCCATCTGCATCTCGACCGACACCGACAACTCACTCCCCGACGCCGAACACCTCTACTTCATGATCCACAGCGACCCCAAAACCACCCTCAGAGGCACCCTCATGTACAGACCACCAGGACCTCGCACCAAGTTCAGCGAAGACATCGCAGACTTCGTCAACCCTCACGCACTCTCATCCACCGACTACATCCTCCTAGGCGACCTCAACTTTCACCTGGAGAACCTCACCGACAACAACACCACCGCCTTACTGGACAACCTCACCAACCTGGGACTGAATCAGCTAGTCAACACCCCCACCCACGACGCCGGACACACGCTCGACCCCATCTTCTCCTCCAGCAAACACATCACCTTCAGCCACACCACCGAACTCACCTGGTCGGACCACAGCTGCGTCCACTTCATCTTCAAGAAGACCACCGTGCCCCACCACACCCAGCAACCACCAAGAAGACACTGGAATCGTAACACCACGGAACAGCTCGCATCAACCCTCTCCCAGAACCAACCCACCAGCACCACCGACCCCAACGTAGCCGCCAACAACCTCACAAACTGGATCTCCGACTGCGCCAACCTCCTGGCCCCCCTGAAGACTCAAGCCAGCACCAACAACCACAAGAAAAACTCCTGGTTCACCCCCGACCTCAAGAACTCCAAGAAAGAATGCCGCGCCCGCGAGAAGACGTGGCGCCTTAACCAGACCGAAGAGAACATGTCAGCTCTCAAGGACGCCACCCGCCAACACCACCAACACCTCCACACCGCACGAAAAACAGCCTACCGGAACAGACTTGACTCAACGCCCACAACAGCAAGGAACTATTTGGCATCGTCAAAGAGCTCTCCAACCCGGAAGCAGAAAACAACTCCATCCCTCCCTCACAGGACCTCTGCGACTCCCTCGCAACCTTCTTCCACCACAAGTTCACCGACATATACAACAGCTTCCCGACCGCCGACACTAGCCCCCCTCCGTAACCCGCCACCGACACCACCACCATCCTCACCTGGAACCCTACCACCACCAAGGAGACCACCCGCATAATGAACTCGATCCACTCCGGATCCCCATCGGACCCATGCCCGCACCACATCTACAACAAGGCCGACGACATCATCGCACCGCACCTCCGAGACGTCATCAACGCCTCCCTCACCGCCGCCACCTTCCCGGAGAGCTGGAAACACGCAGAGCTCAACGCCCTCTTAAAGAAACCTACAGCAGACCCCACCGAACTCAAAAACTTCCGGCCCATCTCTCTCCTGCCGTTCCCCGCCAAAGTGATTGAGAAAATCGTCAACACTCAACTCACCAACGCCCTGGAAACCAACGACTCCCTCGACCCCACACAGTTCTGTTTCAGGGCCAACCACAGCACCGAAACTGCCCTGATCGCAGCAACGGACGACATCAGAGCCCTGACTGACAAGGGAGAGACCGTGGCCCTCATACTCCTGGACCTCTCTGCAGCCTTCGACACAGTCTGCCACCGCACCCTGATACGCCGCCTCAGCAACGCCGGCATCAGAAGCAAGGCCCTGGAATGGATCGTCTCCTTCCTCTCCGGAAGGACTCAGAGAGTCCGCCTTCCCCCCTTCAGATCCACAGCCACGGAGATCATCTGCGGCGTACCTCAAGGATCCTCCCTCAGCCCCACTCTCTTCAACGTCTACATGACCCCCCTGGCGAACATCGCACGCAAACAGGGACTCGACCTTATATCATACGCCGACGACACCCAGCTCATCTTATCCCTCACTAACAACCCCACATCAGCTAGGACCAGACTACATGAAGGAATGAAGGAAGTGGCGAACTGGATGACAGACAGCCGTCTGAAACTGAACACAGACAAAACGGAGGTCCTCATCCTCGGCCCCACTCCCACCGCATGGGATGACTCCTGGTGGCCCCCCGCCCTAGGCAGCACTCCCCAACCCACCGACCACGCGCGCAACCTCGGCTTCATCCTGGACTCTTCGCTCACCATGACCAGACAGGTGAACTCGGTGACCTCGGCATGTTTCAACACCCTCCGCATGCTCCGCAAGATCTTCCGCTGGATCCCCACCGACACCAGGAAGACCGTCACCCACGCTCTCGTCACCAGCCGCTTGGACTACGGGAACACCCTGTACGCCGGCATCACCACCAAGCTGCAGAGGAAACTCCAACGGATCCAGAACGCTGCCGCAAGACTCATCCTGGACATCCCTCGCCACCACCACATCTCCGGACACCTGAAAAAACTCCATTGGCTACCCGTCAACAAGCGGATCACCTTCCGACTACTCACCCACGCACACAAAGCCCTTCACAACCTCAGACCCAAACTCATCAACAACCGCGTCTCCTTCTACACTCCCCCGCGCACTCTGCGCTCCACCGGACAGGCCCTGGCAGCCGTACCCCGCATCCGCAAAGCCACCGCCGGAGGAAGATCCTTCTCTTTTCTAGCAGCGAAGACCTGGAACTCTCTGCCCAGCCACCTTCGCGCCATACCTGACCACCTCTCCTTCAGAAGGCAGCTCAAGACCTGGCTCTTCGAGCACTGACCCCCCCCCCTCCCAGCGCCTTGAGACCCTTGATGGGTGAGTAGCGTGCTTTATAAATGCGATTGATTGATTGATTGATTGCACTCTGCGTATCGCACACTCATGCATATCATGTCACAGGCCACAACATAGGACATGCTTGCTGTAAGGCATTACACTTCAGAGACATACTCCTATGTCTGGACTCAGCATCAGTGCCAATTGACATGGACCCCACAAGTACTGAACTGGACAGGGCACAGGCAAGGTCCCAAAACCTGTTACACACCACCCCCACACATGATGCTGCAAGCATTGGTCACGTGGATAAACTGCGAGCCCAGATGACCTTGTGAAAGAGTGACTACACACAGACCAGGGAACACATGGCAAGGAGGGGAAGGGAGGAAGGACAGCACCGCTATACTGTGGGTGACAGGACCTGCACCGCACATTTAAACACTGGCAGTGTATCCATGCAACTGCGCACTTACAAATGCTGGTGACACAAAACAAACACACATGTACCTACCCCCTTCCTGCTGCCGCTTCTCCCGTAAGTGCCTGTCCATGTCTGGAAAGACCACTGCCAGCACACGCTTGTGGATGTGGGTCAGACGGCGACGCCCATGGTACTTAGGGCCCACAGGTGAGTCCCCCAGCAGGACCCGTGCGATCCTCCGCGTCCAGCACCGGATATCCTGCCAGCGTTTTCTCACCTGGGCCAGGCGCCGCTTGCGACCCTCCGCCCTCCTCACGGCACTGACGGCGTCCCTCCAGATCTGCTCCTTGGCAGAGGCGCCTACCTGTGGGGTTGAAAAAGTGAGACTACATCAATACACCTGCCACATGTCACAGAGACACACATTAGAACTATTTTTCTGGTTTCAACAAGGCATAGTATGCAGCCAAAGCATTGCACCTTTGTCATAGGGACTTTTTCTCTGTGTAAGGGCAAATGCACCACGTGCCATAGAAAGTACACAGGTGGCATGAGGGGTACGACACAATAAATGATCCAGACTCACACTGTGCATCAGAAGGTACACCAGGATTATGTGCAGCACCTCAACGCAGTCACATGCCACAGGCCACTGACGCTACCTCAGCAGAGTACACAGACACACACAGGCACAGGACATACACCTGCCATTGCCAAATGCAGCTACAAACCTCACTCTGCACATGTGCCACTAGACTGGGGGGGCTCACAGGTGTGGGGCTGGCTCTGCACGTCAGACACACAGCACTGCTCCCTGCTCGCATCAGATGGGCAGGGTATATCCATCCCTCATGCAGCTGGGGTGCTACACTCCACATATGCACCCACCCACATGACAGGGGACTTACACACACACTGATGTCCAGGGTACGCCCACATCATGTGGACACTCTCAGCACAGGTACACTGAACAAACACACATCTGTGGGTACAGTCACCTGTCACACTGGGGTGACCACAGAATCACATGAGGACTGTAGAAGAAACATTCCCAGGAGGATTAGACAGGCAGAATGTGGCATGCACCATGCAGTGATTGTCACAGTAAACACAATGCAAGTGAGGATGGCAGACATGCACCACAGCATGCTCTTGCTCGGAGACATCAGACATTCCCCCCCCTGGGACCCACTCTACAGTACAATGCATGTGTGTCACACCTGGACACAATGCCAGAAGTCCCAGTCACAAAAAAGGGACACAGTCTGTGCTAGTGGACTCTGCACTCACCTGAAACCCTGGTCGCCCATACAGCATGAGGTACTGTGGGAGGATCACATCCAGCAATGCCAGATTCTCCTCCAGGGTGAAAGGCTGGGCCCTTTCCACAGACCTTGACATGGTGCCAGGGAATCACGAGCAGCAGCGGTGTTGTAGAATCAAAAGATGTGCAGGCAAGTGCTCTCTCATGGGACCTGGCTGCCTTATATCGGCCTTGCTGGCCTGTTTCATGCACAGGAGTACAGAGTGATTGGTCACTCACATTTGCATCCTATGTTTCCTCCAATCCCTTTAAACCTAGCACAGTCAGTGGCTTTGCTTTTTTTTTTCTTGAGCATGATGTCAACTCCACAACCACTTTGCAACAAAGTAGATTCTTTTAAACCAACTTTTGCTGGGCACCTGATGAAAAAAACTTCAAACTTTAAACTTGGTCTCCATGACAACCAGCATGCATGTAGGGCTTTATACTTGTCCCTCATGTGTCCCCTATGTAATTTGTTGATTCACACACAGGTACGGTGCGTTCCGGGGCCCTAGGGCACCCCAAATGCATAGCAACGGGCCGTACAGGCGTGTGTACGGTCCGTATCACTATGGGTACGCATACGCGAGCAAACCCATAGTGATACGGACCGTACACACGCGTGTACGCTCACTATCACTATGGGTGTGCTCGCGTATGCGTACCCATTGTGATACGGACCGTACACACGCGTGTACGCTCACTATCACTATGGGTGTGCTCGCGTATGCTTACCCATAGTGATACGGACCGTACACACGCGTGTACGCTCACTATCACTATGGGTGTGCTCGCGTATGCATACCCATAGTGATACGGACCGTACACACGCGTGTACGCTCACTATCACTATGGGTGTGCTCGCGTATCCGTACCCATTGTGATACGGACCGTACACACGCATGTACGCTCACTATCACTATGGGTGTGCTCGCGTATGCGTACCCATTGTGATACGGACCGTACACACGCGTGTACGCTCAATATCACTATGGGTGTGCTCGCGTATGCGTACCCATAGTGATACGGACCGTACACACGCATGTACGCTCACTATCACTATGGGTAGGCCTACGGCAGCACTCCCATAGTGATAGGGAACGTACACACGCCCTCAGAGCAAATGTACGGTGCCTTTCACACTTAACAGGGGTGACAGGCAGCACACAGAAAGGAATAGAGCTGACATACTTGTCCATGGATGGACATAAAGGCATTTTCTGGGCAGTAATACATGTGTGGGGCACAGGTGTGAAAGGCTGTGATGTGGCACATTACTCCTGAGTTGTGAAGGCAATAGATGTATGATGAGATGTGTACAGATGTTATGTGTGATGGTGCACTATGTGCCAGACATGCCCTTCACTCCTTTGACATGTGTGCATGTCGTACAGAACACTTGAGATGATCGTCACTGGCATGGCACAGTCAACAACACACGCAAGTGTCCTCTGATGCCCGCTACAGGGGTTACCACACCTGACATGTGACTACCCACGTTGCACGATGTGACTATGTCATGCATGTGTGGTGTGTTCCCATTAGCTTGATGTTGGTGTTTCCTCAAATGCATCTGCAGTTGCTGCAACCAACATGTGTCTGTGTGTAGATGGCCATGGCACACTGTTACGCACACCAGGCCACATGTGGTATCGGATGTAAGGTGTGTATGTATGCATGGGACACGGAGTAGCGTAACAAGGACCTGTCTGCATCTTCTCAATGTATGTGTGGTCAGTCATGACATGTACACCTTCATGGCAAGGTGTGTGGGCTGTCCTAGTGTAATGTCATGTGACCTGTGGCTCTAGTGTTCCGCTACCTGTCTCTGCAATCAACATCCTACTTCTGCTGATATGTTGATGTATGTCACTCCTGTATTGCGTCTGGCTGTTCACTTACACTGGGACACAGCTAGTCCCATGCCATGGGATGTGGAGGTTCACAATCTCCGTGTGTAGCTGGGTCTTGGTAGCAGTGTCACCTGGCAGCCATACGTGTCCAGGGCATGTAGCACATACCTGACTCCGTATGTAGCATATGTGTATTGATAGATTAACATTAGCTCAGTACATAAAAATTGTTGTTGTAGTGCACTCACTCTTCCTTGTCACTTCCAAATTACTGCAAAGCGCCGCCTCTTCCCCGACCAATTCCGGACTTGGCTGATATGCGGGAGAATGACTGTATACGCTGCTACCGCTTCCCCCAACCGTTGATTGAGGAGTTGACAGCAAGGCTGGCACCACACCTGCAACCGCTGCACAGGTATCCTACGGCACTGACACCCAAGCTGAAGGTAATGACAGCCCTACATTTTCTTGCCACGGGTACCTTTCA
Organism: Triturus cristatus; assembly: GCF_964204655.1. NCBI lineage: Eukaryota > Metazoa > Chordata > Amphibia > Caudata > Salamandridae > Triturus > Triturus cristatus. Next base: position 1,251,611,096 of record NC_140579.1, on the reverse strand, counting down.
ATATACCATAGCTCATGTTGGTGGCATGTCCCAGAGCATGTTCAGCCGTGTGCTGCATGATTTTTTAGAGGCCATGTTGCTTCACCTGGATGAGTTCATCCATTTCCCAACTCCTGAACAGTTGACAGGTGTCAAGCGTGGATTCTATGCCCTGGGAGGGATGCCCCATGTCATTGGGTCCATAGATGGGACACATGTGGCTTTGGTACCACCACAGGCACAGGAGGTAGCGTACAGGAATCGCAAGCACTACCACTCCATCAATGCCCTTGTGGTGTGTCTGTCCAACATGGTGATTTCACATGTCTGTGCTCGTTTTCCAGGATCAGCACACGATGCCTACATCATGAGGCGTAGCAGGGTGCCTGAAATGATGACGCAGCTGCGCAATGAACGAGCATGTGTTGTTGGTGGGTACACTCTGTCTGTCCTGTATTTTGCATAGACTTCCAGCCCGACTGCTTCTCCTGTCCTACTTATGTCCATGTGGTTTCAATGTAGGGGACGATGGCTATCCCAACATGCCATGGCTGATCACACCTCTCCGCAACCCCAGCACGCCGGCCCAGCTCCGCTACAACACCGCCCATGGCCGGACAAGGCGAGTGATAGAGAGGACATTTGGCCTCCTGAAGAGCCGATTCAGGTGCCTACACAAGACCGGCGGCGCCTTCCCATATGCCCCGGCGAAGGTCTGCAAAATCTTCATGGTCTGCTGCATGCTACACAACATGGCAGTTGAGAAAGCTGTGCCACTCATCCTGGATCAAGATGATCAGGACCATCCACCCGTGGAAGACGAAGAGCTTGGCAATGGGGCTAGTGATGTGGAGGATGTGGTTCCGCAAGAGGACATCCGGAGTCGGCTCATACGCGACTTCTTTGCTTAGTGGTGAGTACCAGTGTCTAAGTGTGCACGCATTGGTCCTTGTGTGGCATGTGTTGCAATGTGTGTGTCCATCTGCATGTATGCCACGTGAGTCAGAGGTGTGTGTGGATGTGTCACTCGAGTGATGGTGCCAGTGATGAGTGTATTTCCACAGTCATAATTGTGACCTAGCATGTTGTCATCCTTACATGTGTCGAGTACATGCACATGCAAGTGGATGTGCTTTTTGTGGCTGACTTCTTGTGTGTCTCTCATCCCCAGGTACTTGCGCATGCCGTCTGCTGGTTGCATGGTTGTCGCACTGCTATTCCTCATGGACACGTCATCGTGTGCTGACTCAGCGTTACACGCACGGACAAGTTTGGAAGTCTCCTTAGGGTAAGGGATGCATCAGGGGTGTATTGGGTGTGACAGTTGTTTACGATGTGTGCACACTGCCCCTGTCGATGTTTGGTTCCTCTGCAGACATGTTGCATCACCATGGGACACATGACATGTAGCTGGATACACCTGAATAGATGGTCAGACTTGTTGACAGTCATCTGTAATGGGATAGTGGATTGTGATGATGTCATCAATGTGTGTAACACTGCCCTCGGACACATACAGTTTGCATTGGCTTGACATGGTGTGGGACTTCCACATCAGAGGATCAATGGTGTATGGCAGCCTCTCCGTGAGCAGCAGGGGTGTTTAGCTGTTACCCGACACTTGTGTGCCAGTTCCAAGGATATCAAGCATTTGTGGTGCAGAAGGGGGGTGCCAGTGTTGGACCCACATGTTACTCCACATGACCTGTGTATGTGTACTCCGAGTTGCCTCTGCATTCCGGAATACATGACTAATAAAGGTGTCCCTATGCCTCTTCTCAGTCAATGCTGGTGTGTTGCCACGGTGCATACGGCATGTCTGGCATGGTTTTCAGTGATAGTGGCTATGTGTCTATGTGTAGAGTAGCAAGATGCAAGCTGTTTGTCTGGGATTAGACTCTGTATTGTGCATGATGTCCATGACTGTGTGGGTATTGTGACATGTGCCATCCCCATGCATCCAACGTTGGCCAGGCCACCATTCTCTGCATCCACCTGACTCAAGCTTGCAGGACATGGTTCTGCCACCTGTCTACACATACCTGGGTGCCCCCCAGGACACTCCACATGATCCCTGACCTCTGCGCATGACTGTTGCTGTACTCAATATGTCTGAAGGCACGGTTGTGCGGCCACCCCCTCATCTGGTTGGGCCCATCACGGGTGTGTATGGTGCTCCATGTCTGTCTTGCCTAATACATTGTGACCCATGTGTGTCCTGTGCCAGACTCAGGCCCCAGGGTATGGATGGTTGAAGTCATATGAGAACTCAGGTATGGTTAGACTTTACAAGACACATGTAAGCTAATAATGCAAAATGTAGGCATCATCTCTTGCTCGTGTAAGTTTTTATTTGTGTTGGGGTACGTGTTGTGGGGGGGGGGTATGACAAGAGGGGATTTCCGGGTGTGTGGAATCCAAAGTTCACTGGGGGAGTTGGTATCCTTGCCATTGGAAATCATCAGAGTCCATGCCACAGTCTTTGTCAACATTGGTCAGACAGTGACCAGCAAGTCCATGTGGCAGAGAATGTCATTTGCTGATGTGCTGCTGTTGGGCCAGTGGGCCAGGTGCCAGGCCAGGTGTCCTGGGAGATGGTGCTGTTGTGCCGACCCTCATGGTCTTTTCCGTGGACGACCCGCCCTCCTGCGGGAACCCTCAGAAGCAGGCCGTGACGATGTTTGGGATGCTCCGTCGGATGTATCCTCCTCCTCCTGATCCCTACCTGTGGGTGGTGATGTTCTTCGCCTGGTGGCACAAGGAGGGTTGCCCATGTTGTCGGCTATCCGACGGAGTAAACGGTTAATTCCTGTGAGCACCGTCACGAGCTCAGCCTGTCTGTCCTCCATCCGTCCTTGGTGTCGCTGTTGACAGGCATGTTGCTCCGCATGTTGCTGGGCCTGCTGGGTCTTGATCTCCTCGAGGGTCCCCTTCATCTCGTTGAGGGTGGACACAACCTGGCTCATGCCCGTGGTGTCCTGCCGGTATGTCTCCAGGATGTTTCTTACATGGGAATATACCGGTTCCGCAGCCAACTGGTCAGGCTCGCGCCTCCGCCGTCCTCCACTCCCACCACCCCTGCCCACTTGCACCTGGCCTGCCCTTGTGGGCACATCTGGTCTCCGGGACCCCTGAGGGGTGGCATTTGCGTTGTCGCCTGCCTCCTCCTGGGTGCCCGGTACACCGTGTTCCTCCTGGTCAGCCTGGCTGCGTTGTGGTGGTGGGGCAGGGATCCTGGGTGTCTCCTGGGATGTGGCAGGAGTGGGGGTGGTGGTTGGCCCAGTTGTACCTGATGCAGGTGCTGCAGGTGGTTGGACACCAGAGGGGCCAGGTTGGTTGGGGTCGTCCACAGAGTGGTGAGAGTCGTCGCTGCCGGTGGGATCGTCATCCCGCAGAGCCAGGTCCTGTGAGTCTTCCCCCCCAGTGTTGGGGGGTGATCCATGACGTTGACCTGTGTGTGAGAGAGACAATGTTATTTTTGTTCCATGCAACATCCATGTTTCATTCGTTTCAAAGTTGGCACATTTCCTCTGGGTATTTGGATATGTCTTGCATTCCACTCACAGTGCACTTGTGCATGGGTATGTCCCTTGGCCACAGCTTTTGAGACTTTACCTATGTGTGACACAGTCTTACTTGCTACGTCAATTGTGACTACAGTCAGCAGTGGAGTGAGCAGGTGTGGCGAGCCATGCATTGGCGCCTTCCGTGTTGCACTGTACGTGGGCACATGGAGTTGTTCCACACACCTATATAATGCAGGTAGCTGGCGTTGTGCTTGTGCACAGGTTGAGACATGGCCCAGTGTTTTGCCATGGAGAAGAGAGGGGGATTCAGGCACTGGCCACCCTTGTCTACATGCACGCAGTCCACCTGCTGACGAGCAGACATTCCCACACCACCCAAGGCTGAATTGGTCTCCCTGTGTATCCCTTTCTCACTCCCTCTCTGTCCCCCTCTCCCTCCCTCCCTGTGTCAGCCTCCTCCCTCTGTCCGTCTCCCTGTGTCTCACTCCCTCTCTCTCCCCCTCTCCCTCCCTCTGTGTGTCACCGTCTGTCACCTCAGCCCAGCTTCCTAGGCACACACTTTTTGCAGATCTTTGAATGGCCCTTGGCTTGTTCATGTGAGTTTGTTTCTGATCTCCAGGCACCCATTGGGTGTAGGGTCTGTGTCTGCGCTGCTGCTGTGGTGGTGTGTGCTGCCACTCTTTCACAGTGTTGGCTGTTCATTGGCTGCTGTCATGTGCAAAAAGTGCCTTCACCCCCATGTCTTCATGCAAGGCGTCCGCCATTTGCAGGCAAGTCTTTCCTGTGTGTGGACACACTGTTTGTCTGGCTGTGACCTAGGCCATATGGGCAGAGGGCATTGTTGTCTGCTTCTGAGTTGCACTATGTGATTTTTGAGGCCCACACTCCCGCCATCCGGGTTACCGTGTTTTGTGTTGGTGTTTTCTGTGGCCTGTGACTTGGCATTGTCTAGCTGGGTGCATGGGGCATGGTGGCGCTAGTGGCATGTGCGTGTTTATGGAGTGTGGTTGAGTCATGCGTTAGCTTTGGGGTGGTTGCGTGCATTGTTGTGAGTTTGGTTGTGAATGACGTTCCCCCATGTGAGGTGAGTTGTTTGTGTACTCGCCAGGCTCTCGGAGTCCTTCTACTCCCTCCACTGCCACCACCGGCAGTATGGCCATCACCTTCTCCGCCCAGGGGCGGCTCTCATCCAGTGATGTTGGCCTGGTTGTGGTCGTCGGTCATTTTGCGGCAGACCATCCTCCGCAGATCGTTCCACCTGGCTTGGCATTCATGCCTGGTCCTTCTGGTGGACGCAACAGCATTCACAGCATCGACAATCGTCTGCCACATGGCTGTTTTTTCGGAAATGCTGGTCTGTCTGACCAATGTTCCAAAGAGGTGTGGCTCGACTCTGATGATTTCGTCGACAAGGACCTCCAACTCTTGGCTAGTGAACTTTGGATTCTTGTTAGTGGGCATGGTGAGGGGTGTGGGTGTGGATGGTTGTGGGGGTGTGGGTGTGGATGGTTGTGGGTGTGTGGGTGTGGTTGTGCAGGTGTGTGTGTGAATGTGATGAGGGGGTGTTTGTGAAGGTGGTTGTGTGAAGGTGTGCAGGTGTAAGGTGTAGTGGAGGTTGTAGTATGGTGCAGTTGTTTCTCTGTGTGGTCTGGCAGCAGTGGGTCTGTTGCAAAGGATCATGGTTTGTGTGTGTTGGGCCTTTTTATTGGTCCATTGGTGGTTGTGGCTGTGTTTGAACTTTGGGTGGGTGTGTTATAAGGAGTGGTTGTGTTTTGGAGTTTGGCAGTTGCAGGTCAGTGAATAGGTTGTATTTGTGCTTGTTGGACATGTTTTGTGGCTTTGTGCGATTCAAATGGAGTCTTCTTGTGTTGTTTTGCTTTGTCCTGGTTGTGTACGTGTGTTTTTAGCGTCTGTACGGTGCGTACATCGGCCATTTTGTTGTACAGTGCTCTCCTTGTCTCTGGCTTGGTACGACTCGTACATGCGCGATGTTGGGTGAGGGTGCTGGTGTTGGGGCCTGGGGTGCGCTCCGTACTTAGACTGGTGGGGTGTGTGTTCGCTCTGTACATACATGGGTGGGGGTACGGTCCGTACATACACTGTTGGGGTAGGGGTATGCTCCATACATACGCGGGTGAGGGTACGGTCCGTACATACACTGTTGGGGTGGGGGTGCGCTCCATACATACGCGGGTGGGGGTATGGTTCGTACATACACTGGTGTACATACGCGGGTGAGGGTGCGGTCCGTACATAAACGGTTGGGGTGGGGGTATGCTCCATACATACGCGGGTGGGGGTACGGTCCGTACATACACTGTTGGGGTGGGGGTACGCTCCATACATACGCGGGTGAGGGTACGGTCCGTACATAAACAGTTGGGGTGGGGGTACGCTCCATACATACGCGGGTGAGGGTACGGTCCGTACATACACTGTTGGGGTGGGGGTACGCTCCATACATACGTGGGTGAGGGTACGGTCCGTACATACACTGTTGGGGTGGGGGTACGCTCCATACATACGCGGGTGAGGGTACGGTCCGTACATCCACTGTTGGGGTGGGGGTACGCTCCATACATACACGGGTGGGGGTACGGGCAGTACGTACACGGGTGTATATACACGGGTGGGTGTACGGTCCGTACGTACGGGGGTGTACATGCACGGGTGGGGGTTCGGCGCGTACATACGAGGGCTGGGGGGGTGGTTGGGTGTGTACATACGGGGGCTGGGGGGGGTGTTCAGCGCGTATGCGGGCACATGTCTCCATGGATGCTATGGGAGTTCGGTGCAGACGGTGTTTTTTCCATACGGTTGTAACATCGGACGCACGGGATGGATCGTACTTGCGCGGTCGGACTTCACTTTTCACATTTGTATGGTAAATCGTCCGGGGACGTGTCGGACACATTTTCCGACCCGAGGACGTGTGGGGAATTATTCCCAATGCAATTCGTATGGACTTTTTCCCATGCGAATCGTACTTGGCAGTTCGTACGGTAAAAAGACCGGATACGAGTAGTACGGGGACATTTTTTCCAGGATCCTAATCGGCACCCTAATGTTCATTGCATTCACTTTCATGCCCTCCAAAAATGTGTACTACAGAACAACTGGCCTGCCCTCTGCATGTGCTCTAAAACTGCACATACTGTCAACTTTATACTTTTGATATGCCCTCTGCTGAGTCCACACCATATGCTCAGTGCCATCTTGGATTATGTTCAGTGTTTCTAATGGCAGTAGACATTGAACAGCCTGGTAGCTGCATCTGATGCAGCCTCCATCAGGTTCCCAGTCTGAGTGCATCTCTGGGCCAGCATCATGTGCTGCTGACCTGGTTATGGACAATTCAGCCTTTAGATGGGCACATCCATAATTTTTAGGTGTCGCCTTATGCACTACCTGTTGGCAGACATTTTGCTAGCTTACAGGTTGTTTAGAGCCTGTTCATTGTTTACCATTTGTTGGCCTTATTGTCCCTCTCTATTATTTGCTTCTTATTTGATTTCTTATGTGAGGTTTACTTGCCCATTGTGAGTATGCTCATCCCCCAAAGCATGGACACATTATTGTATCCATATATTGCTCTTGAGCTACTTTTTTCTTGAGGTGAACATTCTACAAGGGATTATGTGTTTTCCAACTGTCTCCCTCCTGTGCTTCTCTGCCCCACCATCTTCATGTTGCTGTGTCTCATGTGTGCGCCTGCGCCGTCTCCGTTTTGCTGTGTCTTGCCATATGCTTCTCTGTTTCCCCCCATATCCGTGTTGCTTTGTCTCGCCATGTTGTGTGCTTCTCTGCCCCTCCCAAGTTGTTGCCATCCCCCATGTTACTTCCCCATGTCCACATAGCTCTGTCTCACAGTGTTTGTGTTCCTTGTCTCCATGTAGCTCTGTCTTGCCATGTGCCTCTTTGCTTTCGGCACTGTTGCTTTGTCTCATCATGTGCTTCTCTCCCACATCTGTGTTGTTTCTATTCCCATGATGTTTAACCCCTCCTCCACCTGCCTTCCCCATTTTTTGTCTCCTTACCTCCCTGGAATTTTTTCATTGTAGTTACTCATCCAACTCGAATCTGTAAAAACAATGGTTGTTAAATTTTGTAGGCGCATGCATGCTTAGTGCTCTCACTTATAAAATGATGCCACCATTCAAGCCCTAAAGGGCTGTTTTTTTATTAGGTCTCGCCTGGCGTAGGCTGCGTGCATGCGCAGTCTCGCTGGCGAGATTTAATGAGATGGGGTATTTTCTGTGAGGGGCATTAAGCCCCGCCCCTCTTTTCCATTGGCCGGCGTCACCGTTTATGCTAAACGGTGGCCAGCCATTGGAAAAGAGGTGTCGGTGACGTCTTTGCTCGGCTTTCTGAGCCATCCCATTTGGACGGGCTCGTCTGCCTTCCTTCTGCCGTGAAAGCTTTCTTATCTTTATGGGGCCATGTGTTTCAAAACACATGGCCCCATAAAGACAAGAAAGCTTTCACGACGGACGAAAGTGAAAGCGGACCTTGCTTGTCTCAGACTGCCTGCTTCTTCTCTCTTGCAGGGACGTGGTGGAAGCGCTGCTAAGCAACGATGCAATAACCAACGTGGGGGACTGCAAGGGCTGCTACCCACTTGCACTGAGTCAGAGGTCGTTGACTGGTAGGCGTCAGATTTCACTGTTTGGCAGCCCTCTATGAATTTGTTCAAACTTGCAAGTTTCAAATTTAACTGGCCATTATAAAAGTGTAATTACCTCGTAATAATGGTTTTGAGTGTTAAAGTGCTCCAGCCCACATTGCATATGACGAAATATAATTTTTTGTAACCCGGGTATCAGTCTGGCTTGCAGCGTACTGGAGGAAGATTGGAGGCTGTTAGAAATGGGATTTCTGGTTGGCTAGGGCTTGCGCCAAAGCCAGGCAGAAACCACCACTCTAAGTCAGGGCTGGGGAGTTACATGCTCACCCCCTTGGTAGCTTGGCACGAGCAGTCAGGCTTATCCTGGAGGCAATGTGTAAAGCGTTTGCGCGCGCACCCAGCAACAACACCCAAGGCCCACCACAAAGGAAACTCCACACAAGGTTATATATAAAAATAGCCTTTGTATTATACCAAAACACATTAGAACATATTCACACAATTTACACTGTGCCAACTGGCAGTGGGCAGAATTTTACAAGGGACTATTTACACGGGACAGGGCCACATGGACCACTGTCAGGAATCAGCACTTTTAGAACTAGCACTTAGAATATCACTTAGAACATAGAATGTAAATCACTGTAGCACACAACCAGTAACTACTGGTAAATGTTAAGTACCACCTACGCAACACTAACCACCTTAGGAGAATATTGCGCAGGGAACCAGGACCTCACTAGCACCACCTGTACTAGGAGAAAAACAACCACCTAAGTATTACAATACCTGTAGGGGTATAAGCACATTACACATGATGCATCACAACACATTCAGAGGTGTAGGGAAGGAAAGCACCGGATGCATAACATACATTCAGCGGTGTAAACACAAGGCACATGACGCATAAAAACACATCCAGAGGTGCAGGAAAACACAATTGCGCCAAACTCACATAAGTCACCACCTGTGACTGTCCATAGGCCAACTGGCCTTGTTGGGGCTAGGGCGCCCTGTGTCCCAGTGTCAGGGGCCTAAACGGAGCAGCTGCCCACGAAGTGCTGGGCAGCTGTAGAACAATGAGGGGGCCAACGCTGGAGCCTTGCAGGCTCTGGCCAACTGACTGTCCCCTGAGCCCCTCTGGGCTCTAAACAAAGGACTGGCCCCTTGGAGCCTCGCTGGGCTCAAACAACAAGAAACGTCCCCTAGAGCCTCCGTGGCTCTGAACAACACTGTGGGGCAAGGTGGGAGTGGCCCGCTGCCTTCTGGGGCCGCTCTACCACTGAGCAACTGGTGCCCCCTGAGCCTCGCAGAAACAGAGGTGGCACTCCAGAGCCTCTCTGGGCTCTAAACGAGCAAATTTCCCCCTGGTAGGTGGAGCCTCGGGGCAGTACACAAAATGCCACTACTTCCGTGGGAGTCCCGCTCGGGGGACTCAGACTCGGGTGAAGCCCCACGGGCCTCCCAACACTGCAGACAGGGGAGGGGAGGAGCGGGCACCAGCAAGGTGCCCCGACACCCCCCCTCTCCTTCAAGGCACTCACCGGGTCATGGGACGGGGGCGGCTCCTCCTCCGGTGCTGTTTCCTGAGACGGCTCTCGCTTCGCCCGGTCCTTCCTTCCGAGGTTGAGGGCTCCGGGGGCGGCCTCAGCCTCTGGTGATGGCGCGGTAATTCTAGCCCGATATGAGGGGTGGGCACCCTCGATACACAGCGCTCCTTGCGCTCAATGAAATTTAAAGCGCTCCCGGCGCTAAATACGGATAAAGCACTCCCAGCGCTAGAGCCACGTAAAGCGCTTCCAGGCACTAGAGGAAAAGCGCCCCCAGGCACTATGGGGACAAAATAAAGCGCTCACCGGCGCTTTAGAAGGTCAAACAAGGGTCTCGGTAAAAATATAGCGCTCCCAGCGCTATAAGCAAGGTCCAGCAACAAGGTCCTGACAAAGTTCAGGAAGGTAGGCAGAGGGGGAAAGGCTGGGCCAGGGGCCAGCTCACTGGGCCCTCCAGGCAGGAAGGCAGTCCCAAGTGGCGGTTCCCCCCTCAGATAGGATCCTGGAAGAGAACAGCGAATGGTCCCAAAAGTCCACCAGGCATCCAGGGGCTGGGCAGGGCCCAGGGAGGCAAGCCTTCCCCTGGGCCCCAGCAGCAGCACGCCCCTGGTAGATTCGAGCCAGAGCAAGAACATTTTCATGGGGTCACAGCCCCTCTTTTATACACCAAATCTTTTGTTCTCAAAGGTGCAGGGAAGGGGCGAACCAGATATAACTGGTTCCTGAGCACTTTGTTTTGCTCAGCCCCTCTCCCTATTCACAGAACAGGCCAGGGTCATCAGTCGCACCAGAGGAGACGGAGCCAGCATTGTGTGGGGAAAGCCCAGCCCTATTCAGGTCCCAGGTGTACTCCTCCCACTCATCAACATGCAGCTCTCTCCACCCACCACTGGGGCAGACCCATCCTGACTCCTGGAGCCAGGCACACCAGCCAATCACACGCCAGACAGTCACTTCACATTTTTGCCAGCGTCTCGAAGTGGCGCTTCTATACTAGCTACAGTAACGGCGCACACATCCTTAGGCAGCATTCACTCTCACGAGTTTGCACATATCAAACTCGACCCTGCACTCCCCACGCATCAGGAACTAGCACGGTCACTCAGATCCCCCATGCATTCCTATGGGAGGGCAGGTCAGTCTCATTCAACCACACAGAGCACACGTGCTTTCCACTGGGACACAGTGTAAAAGCGCCGAGAGGCCTAAAACCACTAGTACAACACAGGAAAAAGGCTAGGATACTGCAAAAAGTTCTAGGGGTGAACTTGCCAGAAGGGCCATGTCCAAGAGAGGCTCATTTAACCCTCTTCCCTCTAAAGCTGCCATTACATCTTATGATGTGTCTGCTCATTTGCGGTGCTTCTCTGAGGAGTGACAACGTGACGGCTGCGGGTTTCTGTGCAGCTCCCATAATGTCAAATACACACAGCTCTGGTGAAGACCGGCTACGGGGTCAGGGACAAAATGTGCAGTTCGATTCCCTAAAGTCAACTGGTTTGAAGGAGAAGCAGGTGGATGGACAAGGGTTTGAGAGATTTTACATTGCGAAAGCAAAGGTCTGCAAGTCAATGCGATATAGGGTTGTATGACGATACATTAGGAATACACTTTAGTAATACATTTATTATTGGGTTAGGGAGCTCTCTCTCAAGCGTTGTAGATTCTGGCAATGCCTTTGAGTCCTGGCTTAGAAATGTACCCGTTGTTAAATAGTCTTGTGTTCTGAAGTCTGAAGCATTGGTGGACCCTCATAGATTATCCCCAGGGCACCCCGAACCTTTCTAAAAGAGCAGGACTGATGTTCTGGTTAATGCAGTTCTAGTCTACTTCGTAAGAGTAACCGTGAAGCCAAGCATTAGGTACGTTTTCAGGCATCGATAAACCAACTCTTCCAATTAATTAATTGAAGTCCTTCGAATGCTTAATAAAAATGATTTGTCTCTTAGTTAACCTGCTTTTTCTTTGCAACTGCAGATACAAGTCTGCCCTCTAGTGGTTTACCACGATGGCAACATTTTCCAATTAAGAAAACCGATTCCCTACTTCTCCAGTATATTTCCCCTACATGACATGGATAAAATCCTCTCGGTAGGCATGCGTAGTAGTGGTGTCGGTGTGTGACACACCCCATGTGTGTACCGTTACAATCTTGTGCAGTGATGCACTTTAGTGTGTAGACACTGCTGTGTGATGCGCGGCGTGTTGGAGGCCTTCCTATGGATGTGTGGTGCACACCTGTGTGTGCGCGTGTGTGCACGTACACAATCCTGGTGTTTTGTGACATTCTTTAGGTGTGCCCCTTTGCTGTGTAATACATATTATGGTGCCCGCTTGTGATGCACACTTGTGCACTGAAGCGTGCGTGTGCACGCCCGTGAGCGTCCGATAACGTGACCTGTGCAGACATTTCTGCACCTTGAGGCTCGACGAGAAATGCAATACGGCAGCTGTGGTGGTGGACGGCGTATTTATGGGTGGCAGCGGTGATGTGTGAGGCAGTGGGGGCTCTGTGTGTGTGGCCGTGTGCTGCAATGTGTCAGCAGTTTTGAGCTTGGACGTTGTGATTTACGTGGAAGTAGTGCACTTTGACTGTCTGGTTAGCTGAGAAAATAGGAAACAAGTAATACGGGTGTTGATGACAAATTAGCTGCAAGCACATTGGGGGAAGCATTTGCAATGCAATAAGTCTAGCATTTGCAAGAGTTTAAGCTATTAGGATTCTAAATGTCAATGTCTTTTATTTATGTTTAAAACATAAATAAAAGGCATTGTCATTTGCAATGTCAATAGCTCAAACTTGCGTTAATGCGAGACCTATTGCATTGCAAATGCTTGTTCTTTATCTATGCTGCGTAGGTTCAGGGATGCTATGCAGCATGGCTAACAAGTATTGGCAAAGCCAATAGGTCCCAGGACTCTTCCGGCCTCTCTTATGGGGTTGACTTCAGGACTTCGAGCACAGTTTCTTTTCTGTGCCTTTATAAAGTTTCCGTCTCTCAATCCCACACTCTCCTCCTTTTCTTGGGGTGTCTTCTGCATACAGAGGCGCTCCCTCTTTATGCATCTATGGCCTGCTCTCCTCTTCCTTCTTTCTCACACACTCTTTCTGCTCCTCTATCTGGAGTTCATTCACCATTTCGTGCACAAACTACACATCCCTCTCTGTCTTCCTGTCTATCTATTCAGTGCAGCTCACACCCCTATCTATCTACCATGCCACATAATTCCACTACACTAATCCATTCCACACCACACAATTCCACCAGATACAATTCCACAACTAACAATTCCAATGCAACCCACATAATTCCACTCCAAACCACATACACCCACTCCAAACCACCACATACACCCACTCCAAACCAAAGCACATGGGTAAAAGTTATTGTCATTCACAACGCCAATACATGTAACTCTCGCGAATGCGAGACCTATTGGCATTGCCATGCTTGTTGCTCATCTCTTGGCTGGAGGCCGTTATGATATTGCTCTGATTTCTGCTCTCTAGTGGTTTGGAAAGGTAGAAGGTTAATAAGTGAAGCTCTACAATTGTTTGCCCCTTCTTAATCCTCCCTATAGTGTGGTTTGTCAAGAAATGTTTCTGGATCTTTCTTAACCATGAGTTGAATGTCTTGTGGTGTCTGCACCATCGTTGCGTCCCTGCGCTGTATGCGGCGTGTGTCACGTGGTAACGATCAACGCGGTCCCCGCAGGGCGCAATCTGTGTGATGGATGACACAGCGCTGTTGCATTCTATTTTATGTTAATAATGGTATGCTTAGTACTGTGTAGCTTTGTTTACTGGAACATGGAACATTGTACCTGCGTGGTACGATCTATGTTCCATGTTCCAGGATTGGCAGTTACTTGTGATCTTTCAGTACCTTGTTGTGCTGTGTCTCTGTTCCTTCATATAAAGCCTTATCTATTCAAATTTACCTTGTCTCCTGGATATTTCCACTTTACAAACTGGCAACGGGTCATGGAAGGATTAATCTGCCACAATCCTGCTGAGACACAGGTGAGCTGAGACCTTCCTCCGGATCCACGTTGTTTGCGGTGATTCAAAAAGTGATGAATAGTCTCGTCTTGTTGCTGGTGCCTGATTTATGCTGATACTGGAAATCCCGAGGCTGCCAGCGCTTGGCATCACAAGTTATAAATTTTTCTTCATTTTCCTGGATTACGCCCTGTGTGTGCACGAGCATCTACCCTGCGTTGCCTGGATACCTCGTGAAGAGCTGACACTGGATTTGCCTCTAAGGTGCACATGGGCTCATGAAGCGTTGCTTGTTTACCCTATCAAAACGCTCGTTGTGCTGATGTATACGCACGAATAAAAGAAGAATGCCAGTATTGGATGCGTGTGACATCATCACGCTAGCGGCCATATTGGTAAAACCGGGTGTACAAAGAAATTATACTATCGGTTCTACTTCTACTTGGATTTAACGGCGTTGGTCTCCTCACTTTAAATATTTTGTCCTTCTCTAGAACTTGATGCTACGATGCTCGCGTGAGGTAATTTTGTGAGTTATTTAACGGTGGAACAGTTTGTGCTACAAGACATTTGACTGTGGAACCACTTGGGCTGCTGTGACAGTTTTTGTCAATTTGAACTGCAATATTTGAATTTGAGAAGCAGAGGAGTTGACAGTAGGGGCAACTAAATAATTCTTGCACCTTGTTTATCATAATACTTTATTTACTTCTACAGAAATTTTGTTGAGTGCGCAACATAACTGTCTAACGACTGTACTCTAGTTATAAGACTTATAAGTGTGACTGACTGCAAGGTATTGATTGTAATGTGTGAAATAATTTTTTTTCATAAGACTTCACATTGTGCTTCACCTTATGTTTTAGCGTCCACATAACTACATAGTTTGAACCAGTCTGTATATTGAATTATTTTCCTTTCATTGAAACATGCAATTTGATCCACCTTCTAAGTTTTTACAAAATAAAGGTGAACCACCAATTCCCTGGACAAGATGGAAGGAGGAATTTTTTACTTTTTTAAAGGCCATCGACGGAGAACGCATATCAGCTGAAAGGAAAAAAAAACATTTTTCTCCATTCCTTGGGTTATGAAGGACAATTGGTTTTTAGAACTCTTCCTCCAGTTAGATCTGGTGGAGATCACAATGTTTATGATGAAGCTATTTTGCGTATAGAAGGAAGGTTTAAACCTACTACTAGTGTGGCACTTAATAGGTTTAAATTCTATACTAGAGCTCAGGATGAAAATGAGAGCTTTGATGAATTTCTCACTGCTCTACGTGCTTTATCTTTACATTGTAACTTTGGTCTAATGACTGATGAGATGATCAGGGATCAAATCATAGTGCATGTCAAAAGTAAAAAGATTCAAGAACAACTGTGGATTTTAGGTGATCCTAGTTTGGAGACGGCAATTAGTACTGCCAAACAGCTAGAACAATCTGATAGATGGATTAAAGCACTTGACAAGGATACGAAATCCGTCACTTCTAATGAAGTTAGTGTGATTAATCCAAAGGGATATTCTACTCACAAGAGTGAGAGTAAGTCCAGACAATTTTATTGCTATAGATGTGGCAATCCGGAGCACATAGCTTCGTTTCCGCAGTGTCCTGCTATAGGGAAGGAGTGTAATAAGTGTGGACGTTCTGGGCATTTTTCCAAATTGTGCAAAAATGTATTTAAATCTAAATCTGATTATAAGAAGTTTACTCCATCTCCTTCCAATGTTGGAAGAGGAAAAGTTTCTTATGGTGCATGTGAGAATTTGCCAAATGATTGTTCCTTTGGAAGTGTAGAGTCTGGTGTTGTTTCAATTCAAAATCCTTTTGATATGTCGGAAACGGATAAAATTGGTTCGCCTAAATGCGTTGTTGACATTTTGGGGAAGAACTTGGAACTCATGGCAGACTCTGGATCTCCTTGGACGATTGTTACTAAAGAGTATTGCTCCCAGTGTTTGGGTGATCTAGTTGATATTGATTCTCTATGTGAGCCGGATATTTTGGCTTTCAACTTTGATGGGTCTAAAATTGATTTTATTGGTTACAAAGAGGTACCTATTCGGTTTAAAGGTAATTCCACCACTATTAAGTTATATGTTACTTTCAAAGGTGCTAATATGCTGGGTTGGCGTGGCCAAGCCAGGCTAGGCATTCTTTTAAATCCCAGAGACAAAGAGCCAGTTTCAGTACTTGCTTTATCTTTATCTACTGGGGATTTTTCACAATTATTTCCTCAGGTTTTTTCGGAAAGTTTAGGGAAACTCAAAGGTTTCACTCACAGGATCAAAGTCAAGTTGGGTTCAATTCCCATAAAACAAAAGTTAAGAGGGGTTCCCATCAATATTAGAAATGATTTAAGGGATATGTTGGATACCATGATTAAGGATGACATTTTTGAAGAGGTTGAGTCTTCAGAATGGGTGTCTCCCATTGTTTTAGCCCTTAAACCGGATAAAAGTATTAGGTTTTGTGTTGACTTAAGGGCACTCAATACCAATTTAGTTGTGGATTGTCATCCTCTTCCCAATATCAATGAAATGCTTTGTATGTTAGACGGTGCATGTGTGTTTTCCACTCTTGACCTTCGGTCAGCCTATCATCAGATTGAACTCACAGATGATTCAAAACACTATACTGCGTTCATAACACCTCATGGCCTTTTTCAGTTTAAAAGGATGCCTTTTGGCCTGGCTTCGGCCGCTTCTGTGTTCCAAAGAGCTATGTATCACATTTTCAGAGATCTTTCTACATTTGTCAAATGTTTTCAAGATGATATCTTGATCTTTTCAAAGAATAATGATAACCATTATCATCATCTTAAAGAAGTGTGCTCTAGGTTAGGTGAGTACGGGTTAACACTCAAGGCTAGTAAATGTAAATTTTTCTGTAAATGGGTAGAATATCTAGGACACACGCTTTCTGGTGAAGGTGTAGTACCTAAGAAAGCTTTGGTGGATGCTAAAATCAATGCACCAGCGCCTGACAATAAGGATAAACTTCTTTCTTTTGCAGGATTATGTGAATATTATAGCAAATGTATACAGAATTTTGCCACTAAAATGAAACCTCTCAGAGAATTAATGAGGAAGTCTTCCGAGTTTGTCTGGACAGATAAACAGGATGCAGCGTTTAAACTTATTAAAGAGGAGATTATCAATGCTCCCACCTTAAGGTCATTTTGTGTCAATAAAAAATGCCTCATTACTGTAGACGCTAGTCTTTATGGACTGGGAGGAGTTCTTAGCCAGTGTGCTGGTAAGGATGAATGGTGTGTAGCGTTTGCATCAAAGACCCTTTCTGAGACGGAAAGAAGGTATGAAGTAATTGAAAAAGAACTATTAGCATGCATCTGGGCCATTGAGCATTTTCGCAACTATGTATGGGGAAGTAGGTTCATACTTAGAACTGACCATAAGCCTCTTGTTGGTATTTTATCTCCAGGAGGTGGTTGGAACTCCACTGCTCGCATAGCTCATCTCACATCTCGTTTACAGGAATATGATTTTGAAGTGGCATATTGAGGAACTTCGATTTCCGATCGTGATCGAATCGCCCCGCCATTTTGTGCTCCGCCGCCATTTTATGTTGCCATCACTCAGGCAGCATGGTGAACGAAGTCTATTCTGCTTTTTCTGCAGCTTCGTGTCAGAACAACCCTTCTGCTTCTATTTGCAAAGCTGGTGTTAGGACTGGCCGAGTACACTAATCCCTGTCTGGTTTTTCTAATCCCCGTCTCAACTATCTGTTGGTTCCCACTATTCTTTTCTGACTTTATCTTATCGTCTGACCTTCACTGTCCTCTGCTAGCATTCTCTCGTTTCACAACTGTCCTCCAACACACACAAACGTATCTCGCCACCTGCAAGTTAGTTACGAATCCGTTAATGAATTAGTTTGAGGAAGGGGTGACAAACATAGTTGGAGGAGAGGTTTCTTCGAGTCATCTGACACTTTGTTTTCAAATCTCTCCTATTGGTTCTGTCCTGTTTTTCAATGTTTCTTATTGGCTCTTTCTTGTATATTCTGGGCGTGTATTCGGTTAATGTATATGTTACCTATATGGTATAAAAGTTTGTGCGCCACGGAGTGAAGTGGCAGTCTCCTGAGAACCTACCTTGTGTACTTCTGAGATAACTGTACTAGCTGCAGCTAATAAATCTGATCTTCTAACGCCTAACAGAGTGTCCCGTGTCTCTGTGTAGCTGAGCAGGAGAACCCAGGAGATTAAGGCGTACCCTGCGCCGCCAGGCCCAAAAGGTTCTGGTTCTTCAACTGGCGCCCAACGTGGGGCGGCTTCAGTGGTACCGGTTCTGCCTGAAGGTCGTGAGGAACCCCGCAAGAAAACTTCTGAGGATTCGCGAGCCACGTCAAGCGACCCCTGTATGTCGAAAGTGGTCCGAAGGTCTTTTGCAGCGCGGTTACTCCTTCCTGACGGCTACTGACGACCGCTTCCCTGACTGCCGCCCTGCCTTGGCCCTTCCTTTGGTGATGTATGGTAAGGCGAGACGGTAGACGGGCCTCTGTTGGCGTGAGAAGACGTCCTTAGTTAAGTATTTGGAGGGTTGCTCCCACAATTTTGTTTCTTATTGTTTACTCTTGGTTCTTAGATTCGACTATTGCAATAGCCGAAGCCGAGGGTAAGTGCATTTGTGCTGCGTAAACTGAGTTTTACCCCCTTGAAGTTTGTGAACAGTCCGGTGATATCACGAGATGCCTGGTCTGACTAAGTTTGGAAAATTTTGTTGCTTTGGTTGTAATAGGGATTCCCGGCTTGAGGACTCTTGTCCGATTCCTTCGGTTGGAACTCCCACATATGAGCTCTATTCAAAACATGGTATTGGCCCCATTGCCTTTAACGAGGCGTGGACCCGATACACAAAGAAAGATGGTGTTCTAAAATGGCCAGAAAATGGTAGTTTTGATCCTGATGTGTTAGACAATTTAGAAGCAGTCTTGTTCAAAAGAAAAGCCCGGCCGGCAATGTTTGACTCTTTCCGCCTTTGGCGTAAGGAAGCCAAACAGAAAGAAATTAAGCAAGCAAAACGAGATAGAAAAGCGCAGGGTATGACAATTATACAGGCTGCCCAGCAGTTTAAAGACGATGAAATTGATAATGCGACAGAAATCTCAGAGAGACAACATCGTATGGCAATAGATAAATGCTATCCGGTGTTGCCTGTTTCCCCTTCCGAAAATAGGAAAGATTTAGAAGAAGATCCCCTAATGTCTCACTTATTGAGATTGCCTCCGCCCTATGTACAAGGTGCCAATGCACCCCAGTTGTTACAGCCTGTTCAGCCGCCAGCGGTACCTCCGCCTGTTCCGGCTCTTCCATATTTGCCTCCTCCAGTATTACCGCCTCTGCCAGCTTTAACATTAACTTCGACTTCTTTGCCCTCGTCTCCTGATCTACGATCTCCTTTGCCTTCCGCACCTCCCGCAATTATTGGTTCTCCTTCTATTAGCTCGCCTAACACTTTGTCTCCTATTCTCATGTCCAACTCTCCGTATATGCGTAAGCGACTCACAGACACTGTCACCGGTATTCTATCTCCTTTCTTTGAAGCTTAAAATGTGTCTCCGGCTTTTGCTCAAAGACAATCTCGTAGTTAGTACCCAGATTTGGAAGAACGAGAGAGATTGGAATCTCTCGCACAAAAATGGATCAAAAAGGGTCCCCAATACAGTGTACTTGATATTATGCCCACTTTCTCACAATGGAATGCACCCACGCAAAGATATGTTTTCGATGTAATGTGCGATACTCTTATTAAAGAATGGGAGGATGTGAATTTAAATTTGGTTCCTCAGGGTCTGTTAGATGTTCAGGCTGACTTTGATAAAGGACTTGTAGTGGGTCCTAAAGTTGAAAATGCTGTAAGGACACTTATTTCCTTTAGAAACTTTTTATCCTCTCAGACTTTCCTTGATTCTGATCCGTCGGTTAAACTGACACTGAAAAATTATCCCATGAGAGAGGTTCCTCCGGTATGGAAGGAAGAGGTTGCAGCAGTAGGTGCTAATCCAGCTATTCCTGCTCATTTTCAGCGTATATGGGTACATGTCCCCTGGAAGAGATCTGAAGTTTTGGCCCTAAAACAGACTCTACCGGATCCTCGTAAAAACCCTGTGGGTTATTATAAAGAATTAACACAGACAGTTGATGCTTGCATCATGAACCTAGCTGATATCGATATGTTAATGGGAAATGTAGTCCCACAGACAATATGGGCTAAGATTCGTAAGGAAAACCACGCACAGGAATTAGGTGCTACTTGGGATGTTATAGCTGCCACAGATAGAGACCAAGTGGGTGGTGCAAAGCCTGACGCTTTGATTTCAGAACTCCCCGGTAGGATTATTACATTAATGAAAATGATGATGCCTGCATTGAGAGTTAGTTGGGATAAATTAGCGGCATGCAAACAAAAGAAAGATGAAAGTGTCTCTGATTTCTTCATCCGTTTCGAGGAGACATTTATTGATCACAGTGGTCAAGATATGGCTACAGAGGGGGGCAGCGATTATTTGTGGACACATTTGTATTTAATTTGCTTCCCGAGCTGTCACACAAATTAAAAGATTCAGAAAGTTCATGGGCTGTTTCCTCTTCTGCCCAGATATTGGCTACTGCACAATATTATGAAAACAGAGATAAAGAAGAAAAAGAAAAGCAAGAGAAAAAGACGAAAGAATTAAAAATGAAGGATCTCTTGCAACAAGCTTATCCTCCTCGTCTTGCTCAGCCTCAGTTTCAACAGCCTCCGCAGTTTCAGAGGTTATATCAAAAACCTGAGCCATACAATCCGTGACCTTTGTTAGGACCTAATCAATGTGCCTATTGTAGAGAAGAAGGTCATTTTAAAAATAGTTGTCCGGTTTTATTACAACGCAATGGAGCATTGTCTGTTCCACGAGGACGTGCTGGCCTCCAATCAGCAAACAGAGGTAGAGGTCGAGGTGTGTTGACTCAAGAACAGCGTGCTCTTCCTTCTCCCAATTCTATGAATTACTTTGATCAGCAAAATGTTAGGTCTACACAGTACTACAATGAAGACCATTATATTGAAAGCGGAAACGAAAGTCTTCATGCTAACTAGGACAGCCATGTACAAAGCAAGGGAGTTGTGTCGATTCCAGTAGATCAGAATGGACTTTATGTTAACGTCACTACAATGGGTGTTTTAGAGCCATTTCTTCTAGATACTGGGGCGATGAGAAGTTCTATCATTCATTCTAAACTCCCTGGGGCACCTTTGTCTGGCTTAACGAACGTATCTGTAGGATTTTCAGGCGCCCCTGTTCGTAATCCGGTTTCTTGCCCTCTGCCTATCTCAATTGGCCCTTATGATTTGGAAGCTCCACTTCTGTTGACGAATGGTTGTGGTGAGAATCTGTTGGGTTTGGACCTATTGAAAAGAATGCATGCTACGATATATTGTTCTCCTTCAGGTGTACATCTTACTCTAGGACAGAAACTGATTTCTCCTATGTATTTGTCCAAAGATCAGTTACCACCTGAATTGCTTTCTCTTCCGGCAACGCTTTGGGCCACGGGTCCGAATGATGTGGGCTGTCTCGAAATTCCACCTTATGTTGTCACTCTCAAGCCTAATGTTGAATTGCCGCGTATTCCGCAGTATAGAATTTCCACTGAAGGTGAAAAAGCGCTTTTGGAAATCATTCATGATTTGATTCAGAAGGGTGTGGTTGAAGAAACAAGAGGTAACACATGCAATAGTCCTATTCTTCCAGTTCTTAAACGCACTGATCCTTCTCAGCCACCTGTATATCGTTTTGTAATTGATCTTCAGGAGGGAAATAAAATTGTTGTACCACAATTTCCTGTTGCTCCAGATATCACTGCTCTGTTGACAATGATACCTTCCACAGCGACTTGGTTCTCTGTTATTGATCTAAAGAATGCCTTCTTTAGTATTCCTATTGCAGAAGAGAGTAGGGACATTTTTGGCTTCTCTCTTGGAGGCCGAAGCTTCCGGTTTAAGCGCGCACCTCAGGGCTATTGTGAAAGTCCCTCCATTTACAGCCAAGCTTGAAAATGTCATCTTGATACTTTTCATTTGCCGTCTGGTGCTGCTCTTATACAATACATGGATGACTTATTGATCGCTGCTGATTCAGAAGATATTTGCAAAAATGTGACTGTTGCATTGTTACGCCATTTGTTTAATCTGAATCATAAGGTTTCACCTTCCAAACTACAATATGTCCGTCGAGAGGTTACCTACTTGGGTCATCTCCTATCAAAGGAGGGACGACGATTAACACCAGAACGAATTCAGGCGATTACGCAAATGTCTGTGCCATCCACACAAAGGGAGGTACGTGCCTTTCTGGGTATTACTTCCTACTGTAGGCAGTGGATCCCTAACTTCTCTCTGTTGGCCAAGCCTCTGTTGGCACTCACTTTGAAAGATGCGCCTCAGCCCCTTCCTTGGACTGGTGAGTGCCAAAGGAGTTTTACTGACTTACGTACTGCTCTGTGTTCTGCTCCTGTATTGGGTACTCCTGATTACAGTAAGCCTTTTACGCTCTATGTTCATGAGAGAGAAGGTTGTGCATTGTCAGTTTTAACACAGCAATTTGGAGACAAACAGCGGCCATGTGCCTATTTTTCGGCTACGTTAGATCCCGTAGCTAAAGCATTGCCCAGTTGTCTCAAAGCGACAGCAGCAGCAGCAATTTCTATTCAACAGTCTGCTGGAGTGGTGTTGGATAACACTCTCATTGTCATGGTACCACATGCAGTGGATACCTTACTAAACAGAACGAAAACGCAGCATCTTACGAGTGCTCGTCTAGCTGGATACGAGCTGACGCTTTTGGCTAGTCACGTACACATCAAACGATGTAATACCCTAAATCCAGCTACTCTGTTTCCCCTTCCAGATGAGAAAAGTGTTGAGGAGCAACATGATTGTTTCTTTCGTACTGAGGAAGAGACAAAAGGAAGAATTGATTTGAAAGACACACCGCTAGAGAATCCGGATGGAACTCTATGGGTAGATGGTTCTTGCTTTAAAATGGCTAATGGAGATACAGTTGCAGCCTATGCTGTAACTACTTTACATACAGTTGTGGAAACAGCACGTGTCAGACACAATTCAGCGCAAGCAGCAGAACTGATAGCTTTAACGAGAGCATGTATATTGTCAAAAGGGAAAAGAGTGAACGTATACACTGACAGCCAATATGCCTTTGGTGTAGCATTCAACTTTAGGCGTCTTTGGAAGGAAAGGGGATTCCTCACTTCACATGGCACTAAAATACAACATGGTCAGTTAGTAACTGATCTTCTTGAATCACTTGCCTTACCCACCCAAATAGCGATTGTGAAGTGCAGTGCGCACAAAAAGATTACAGATGAGGTTGGCCCAGGAAATGCATTTGCCGATGTAGTAGCGAAAAAGACAGCGAGAGATGTTACAAGTCGAATGTGTGTGGCAGGTCCTGCGAATTGGGTCAGAGAGAGAGGAATGTATGAGAATACAGTAGAAAGTGTAAAATCGATTCAGGAAGAGGCTACAAAGAAGGAATTAAGTAGGTGGAAAGAAAGTACGGGAATGTTAGATGAGATGGGTTGTTGGGTGGAATTATCTGAACACCAACGTTGGCTGTTACCAGATGCCTATGTACTCCCAGTAGTTACCATGGCGCATGGTCCAGCCCACTTAAGTGCAAAAGGTATATGCAAACTTCTGGCTCCAGTGTGGCAAAATGAAGGAATCCCAAAGTGTGCAGACAATGTAGTGAAACATTGTATTGTTTGTTTAATGTACAATCCGGGAAAGGGAACCCCAACTCCAACAGGTCACTTTGCTCCTCCATCATATCCATTTGAGGTGTTGCAGATCGATTATATTCATATGGAACGATGCAACAACCTTAAATACGTTCTGGTGGTAGTATGCGCCTTTTGAAGATGGATAGAAGCATACCCTTTAAAAGACAAATCAGCCTTATCCACAGCTAAAGCTTTACTAAAAGAATTTTTCCCCAGGTTTGGTTTGCCGCGCATTGTCTGGAGTGACAATGGGAGCGAATTTGTTGCCAAGTCATGCAAAAGGTTTGTGCGGGTCGTGGTATCAAGCAAAAGTTCCATGCGGCAAATCATCCACAGTCAGCGGGTTTAGTAGAATGCTACAACGGTACATTAAAGTTAAAACTAGCAAAAGTTCAGGCTAGTACAGGACTCAATTGGCCCGATGCTTTACCATTGGCTCTGCTGTCCACCAGAACTGCAGTACACTCTCGTTTGGGACTTAGCCCTTACAGAGTGGTTTTTGGATGCCCGGCTAATGTATGGGGAGTCCCTCGCCGTAAGAAATACTCAGACTTGCCATATCCAATGTTGATTGACTACTTGCATGATCTTACGACTAAATTGTGTGTTCTCCATCAACAGTTTCAGAGTGCTTTACCGGAGGCTTCCACAGATCCAGGTCATTCCATCCGACCAGGTGACTGGGTCTGCACCAAGAATTTCCAAAGGACGAGAAATTTGGAGCCCAGGTGGAGGGAGCCTCGTTTGGTGCTTTTGACCACGAGAACAGCAGTTAAAGTTGAAGGAAAGAAAAACTGGATTCACGGCGTGCATTGTAAGAAAGTGCCTTTGCCTTTACCTTATGATCAATGGGTGCGTAGGGGCATTGGTGACTCTGAAAGCGAGAAGGTTCCACGATTCGTGCCCTTTAGTGATGCACGCCTGAATGGGGCACTGTCTGAGAAAGAGGACGACGACATTCTGCAGGAAGCAATAACACCACATCGTCGCTTGGATACGACAAATCCATGAACATTGTTCCAAGACCAGACTGTACCAAACAAAGAACATTATAATTTGAGACCTAGACCAAAGAACACTTAAGATTTTTCTCTCTTGTGTAGTATTCTGTCCCGGTTGCAGGGTCACGGTAGGAGTCTTGATTGTGACCTGAGTAGTGGCAATAGGCCTGCAGGATTTGCAGTGTCATAGGACGGCAGATAATCATAATTGAGTGATCGAGGAAGATTGCCGTGAGCATCCATTAGAAAGATGGAAACTACACAAAGCAAAAGAGAGAGAAAGGATTAAATAAAGAGAGAATCCTGTAATTTAATGTACAGTCATTTTAATATAACCTTATGTGTTATTATATTATTGTGTATTGTTTTGGCGTTTCTAGGTTGGATTATTTATGCTCTGCAGCAAAAAGTTGTCTCTCCTTCTTCCTCTTCGTCTTCTTCTACTGTCTCACCACATCTATTTCATACCCTTCCTCAACATGAACTCATTAGAAGAACTGAATATTACAATAACTCATTTGTCCAGTTATTACATCAACACCAGTTAGTGGTCAATACAACTGACTGTTGGGTGTGTGGACCCTTGCCACATACCACAGAGAAAGGAATGCCATATTTTGTTCTCCCGTTTTCTTATGAGGGTTCTGCTTGGGCTTATTTTGTCATTTTCTCCAATGCCTACCAAAGCAAGTTCAAACGATCCGTTAGTTCATATATTGGTGGTCCGGATTTTAGTCATAGCTCATTAATTAAGGGAATGGTAGCTATGGCTAAAATCATGGAAAATAGTAAGATTTCCGTTGATGAAAGAAAAGCGTATACAAACTGGAATGTCACCCATTATGTCACTAGCTTAAGTGATAAGATCAAACAAAGAAAATCTCCACCAATTTGAACTATTCCTCATCAGGGAAATTTCTGTCTGCAAATAAATGATCACTCTTCTGACACCATACAAAGAAATAACTGTTCCCACATATACGTTTACTCCTCTCAGAACTCGCCTCCTCTAGTGCCATCTCAGGGCACGTATTTTATCTGCCACAATAGAGCTTACACGTGGTTACCAACAGGTTTTTCTGGTACCTGCTATATAGCTTTCCTTCTTCCCCCTACATACACCGCTTCTGCAAACTATCATCGAAACAGATATGGCAGAGGGATTGTTGATTCAAAAGACACAGCAGACCAGGAGGGAGGAGATTTCCTCAAAGGATTTCTTCCTTTTTGGGGTCCAATGGCCAACAGCAGAAATATAAGGCAACTGGTCCGTGTCGTAGAGACCACAATAGACATTACTGTAGGAGCCTTAAGTAATATCACGGCAGAACTACAGGAGGACCGTCTTATGACCTTAAAAAATCGAGTTGCCTTAGATTTTGTTCTTGCAGATCGTGGTGGAGTGTGCAAATTGATCGAGTCAAGTTGCTGTATTTTCATACCTAATGACGCTCCGACAGTATACCAAGCTATCTCCAAGTTGCATATAATCTCTGAATCGATTCATCAGGACGAAGGAGATTGGTCCTTTTCGGAGTGGTTTTGGGGACTACTGTCCAAATGGGGTTGGAAAGCATTGACATTCCTTGGAATAATTTTGACCATTATTTTCTCTTGTTGCCTTTGTATGCACTGTGGTCCTGCCATCTGTGACCTTTGTGCTACAATGTGCATCCCTAAACCCAAATCACCAAGAACAGAAAACATAAGAATGATGTTACAGCAACAACTCGATGACCTCATGGCTATCGACACTGACTCAGATTAACATGAGTCTATCTTGCCGGAGTTCTGGCAAAAGGAGGGTCTGAGGAACTTCGTTTTCCGATCGTGATCGAATCGCCCCGCCATTTTGTGCTCTGCCGCCATTTTATGTTGCCATCACTCAGGCAGCACGGTGAACAAAGTCTATTCTGCTTTTTCTGCAGCTTCGTGTCAGAACAACCCTTCTGCCTCTATTTGCAAAGCTGGTGTTAGGACTGGCCGAGTACACTAATCCCTGTCTGGTTTTTCTAATCCCCGTCTCAACTATCTGTTGGTTCACACTATTCTTTTCTGACTTTATCTTATCGTCTGACCTTCACTGTCCTCTGCTAGCATTCTCTCGTTTCATACCTGTCCTCCAACACACACAAACGTATCTCGCCACCTGCAAGTTAGTTACAAATCCGTTAATGAATTAGTTTGCGGAAGGGGTGACAAACATAGTTGGAGGAGAGGTTTCTTCGAGTCATCTGACACTTTGTTTTCAAATCTCTCCTAATGGTTCTGTCCTGTTTTTCAATGTTTCTTATTGGCTCTTTCTTGTATATTCTGGGTGTGTATTTGGTTAATGTACATGTTACCTATATGGTATAAAAGTTTGTGCGCCACGGAGTGAAGTGGCAGTCTCCTGAGAACCTACCTTGTGTACTTCTGGGATAACTGTACTAGCTGCAGCTAATAAATCTGATCTTCTAACGCCTAACAGAGTGTCCCGTGTCTCTGTGTAGCTGAGCAGGAGAACCCAGGAGATTAAGGCGTACCCTGCGCCGCCAGGCCCAAAAGGTTCTGGTTCTTCAATATGTTCCGGGCAGAAACAATGTCACTGCTGACTTTCTGTCTAGATTACCTAGTAGTGATGGCTGTGTTTCTTCGATCGAACAAGACATGGACATAGTTGCCACAATAAAAGATTTTGTGTCTCAGGATTTTGTAAAATTATCTCAGAGTGATTGGACATTGGAAATGGAAAATGATCGTTTGTGTCAGAAAATATTGAGTTGTGTGAAAAATGGGTGGCCTAAGGAAAAGGGTGCTCCTGCTGATCTTGCTCCTTTTTGTCGTGTATCTGCGGATATAGAGGAAAGTGATGGTTTACTTTTCAAAGGGGGTAAGATCATTCCTCCTATTTCCATGCAAAAAAAAATTCTGTTACTTACTCATCAAACTCACTTGGGTATGTCATCTATGAAGCGTTTAATTAGAGCTAACTTTTGGTGGCTGGGCCTTGACAAAATGGTGGATAGAACGGTCAGAGAATGCCCATAATGCATTAACAGTGATAGGATGCTGCACACTTCATCTGCTCGCCTGTTGTGTGGCCAGCATTTCCTTGGCAAAAAGTGGCCTTTGACATCTCTGGACCATTTAGTAATCTGCCCTCAAGTGCTCGTTTTGCTTTAGTCATGGTTGACTATCATTCCAAATGGCCAGAGGTCAAATTTGTGGCTAATGCGTCAACCCAAGTGATTGTCACTTTCTTTAGGGAAGTTTTTGCACGTGAAGGTTATCCTGAGATAATCGTAACTGATAATGGGATACAACTTACATCTCATGAAATGGAACATTTCTTGAGTATGGGCAATATTAAACATGTGACTACTTCTCTATATGAACCAAGGGAAAATGGTCAAGTAGAACGGTTTAATCGAGTTCTCAAAGATAGTGTTCACTCGGCACAAATGTCCAGTGATCCTTGGTTAGATGTGGTTAAAAAGAAGCTGTGGATGTACCGTATCACTCCACATTCTGTAACTGGTGTAAGTCCCTTCAAATTATTGAAGGGAAGAGAACCTCCATCTGAGATTTGTCCATGGTGGATTAAAAAGATCAACAAAACTAATGACACAACTGATATCAGTGCTGTTGCTAGACATGTTAAAGATAAACAAGATGAAATGAAAAGAAGGTTTGACTATAAAATGAATGTCAAGACTCCTGACTTTGTGGTAGGGGAATGGGTCAGGATCAGGAAGCCTGGGTTTTTGGCTAAGGTGATTCCAAACTTTATCATCCTATTAAGGTGGTTAAAGTATGTAAAAACAGTGTCATTGCCCAGGATGGTAGGGTCTGGAATGTAAGAAGAGTTGCAAAGTGCAAAATGTTGATTCGTGATAAACCCTATGTATTTCAAAAATCTTCTGAAATTTTGAATGATGTTTCTCACTCTACACGTTCAGTGGCATCTAGAGTTAAGCACAATCTTCGGGAAAAAAAATTACCTGTAAGGTATTTGGATTAATATGTTCCATTTGTTAGGAGGGAAATGTGTTGCATTCTATTTTATGTTAATAATGGTATGCTTAGTACTGTGTAGCTTTGTTTACTGGAACATGGAACATTGTACCTGCGTGGTACGATCTATGTTCCATGTTCCAGGATTGGCAGTTGCTTTTGATCTTTCAGTACCTTGTTGTGCTGTGTCTCTGTTCCTGCATATAAAGCCTTATCTATTCAAATTTACCTTGTCTCCTGGATATTTCCACTTTACAAGCGCATCTTCGCGGTTGTGGCAATCTTACTCTGTTGTGTGGGCGTCAGATGACAGCGCTCGGGAGCACTGGAAACGTACAGCCCTAGTATGTCAAGGACGTTGTTTTGAGACAATGTGATGCTGGGGATAATGGACAAGCCTCTCCCGGGGCACTGTCGCAATGGGCTTTTCTGGCGCTGCGAAGAGATGAGTGCACGTTTTATGCGCCTGCAGGGTGTACAGTGAACTCATTTAACTGGATATTTCGCAGAGTTAATGTTTTATTTTAAGACAACACAGCTCAGAAACAGAAATAGGAAAACCTCGCTCACTGTTTCGGAGCTGTACTATCCTAAAGTAAAGCACTGACTCGAGAAATATATGTTACGTTAATATACTTGCACTGCAGGTGCATAAAACAGGCATTCTGTTCTGCGCTGCACCCTCATGATAAAATCCCTGAATGTGTGGTGAATGTAATCCTGACAGTGTTTTACGTTAAACCTCCCCGTGTTTATAAAACATAGAATGACAGATGACAACGTAGCCTGTCTACTGGATAAAGCTCCTTACATATATATTATGAAACTCATGTGGACATTGTGTGGTGACAAGTAGTATTCACAGCTCGTCAGGCTAGCTGGCTGCCTTTACTGATATAGGAAGGTTGTACTGACACCCTCAAACTTACCTCTTGCGCCCCCGAGTTTTTGTAGAATAGCTAGTATTCTACTATGTCTGTAGTGGAAGTTGGGGACCAGACAGATGCGACTCAGTGGTTTCCTAACTCTCCCTAGAAACATAAAACAGGGGAGTAGGGGGCTGGCAGACTTGATGGCTGACTGCTTTCACATGTGTTGGTCGCAAGTTCAGAGGTCCTGACCCCAGTTTGGCCCATTATTGGCGTGGTAAGTACAGGAATATGTCTACTGAGGTAGGGAGAGACTGAGACAAAGGAACGTTATCAGCTGCCCCAGTCCACAATTCCCACTACTGACTTTAGACAAGCATTTGCAATGCAATAGGTCTCGCATTTATGTGAGTTTAAGCTATTGGCATTGTAAATGACCATGCCTATTATTTGTGTGTTTTTAAAACATAAATAAAGGGCATTGTCGTTTACAATGCCAATAGCTTAAACTCGCGTAAATGCGAGACCTATTGCAGTGCAATTACTTTCGTAAGTTTAAAACTGAGAGCGGCGCCACTTCAAGGACACCGCGCTCAGTTTCTTTTTTAACTTTAACACCGAGCACAGTGTCCTTGAAGCGGCGCTGCGCTCAGTTTTAAAGTTAAAAAAGAAAACGAGCGCGGTGTCCCTGAAGCGGGCACCGCGCTCCTTATGAAAGTAAAAAAGAACAACAAAAAAAAACAGAGCTCGGTGTCCCAGAAGTGGACACCGAGCTCAACATAAAAGATAAATATAAATAAATAAATAAACTGAGTGCAGTGTCCCTAAAGCGTGCGCCTCGCTTAGGATACAAATACAATAAAATAGCATCCGCCATTGTACCCATAAGTGCCCATAAACAAAATAGTGCTGACCCCCTAGATAAAGCCAACCGTGTGTGGAGCCAAGTAAATGGTCCAGTCGTCATGGGCGATAACAAATGGCGACAAGGCGGTAACAAGGAGGGACTAACAAGTCTCATAATGAAACGGAAGCCAGCATTTACCAAGGACAATGACACCAGCCAATGAAAAGTATGGACGGAGAGTGGGCGAGCCTTACACAGCATACTCGACTACAGAATGCCTCACAGAGCGATCAGTGCATGCGCGTAGCCGCTTGGCTCAACCTAAAAAACAACTCATTATATGACAGAGTTCATTATGTGGGCCATCAGTTAGCTGCTCTGACCCCCACTTTACTACAGACACAGTAGTGTTTCTACTCTTGCCTGTTGTGCGAGGAGTGACTTTCTAAACATAACACCAGTGCACTGCCATGCTCAATTTCCAAAGCAAAGTTATAATTAAGATAAAAATATGAGCGCCTGACTTCTCCTGCAGTCTTTTATTTGTGCACATTCTAATTCTGTGGCAAATGTATGAACGGGATTCTGGGGTTCCAGAGATGCCTTGATATTCGCCAGTGATCAAAATGTCCTTACTTACAACCCGCACAACCTTAGATGCCCACTCACAGCCATTCTGTGTACACATACTCGCTATAGACATGAGTAACCTGCCCTCAAGTATGTTGATGCCATGACTGTAATCTGAGAAAGAAAGTGCTGATAAGTGTGAAGGTGTCTCTTCGAAACACTAGGGGGCATATTCACAAGAACGTGTGATAACTACCGCAAAAGTAACTTAACGCAACTCTCAACAATGCAGCCCATCGCGGGAAAATAACCCAGTGTCAACTTGGAATTCACAACAAGGCGGTACCATGCGACAGTCTGCCGAAACCGTGGACAATGTCCACGACACAACCACTTCAATGGAGATAAAAACACAAACCACAACACCAGAAAACCTGCGATGGGCCAAAGCGCCATGAGGAAAACAGCGATAACAACACACACCTGGCCGGCGGGAAAAATCTCCATAAAAGTAGAAAAAAACACCCAAACACAAACTGACTAACACCCAAGCACCATGGAGGCAGCCGGAGCAGGTGCAGAGGACGAGCGCAACCCCACAAGCACCCTGGAAGACCAATTCGGGACCTCGGGGACAGGGAAGGCCAAGGACAAGAAAAAGAGGAAGACAAAGTTCAGTCCGCAGGCGAACAGGATCATAGTCAGGGAGATGATGGAACACCAACAACAACTGTTCGTCACCTCCAACGTGTCATTGGGCACCAAAAATGGAATATGGCGGGACATCGTGGATAAGGTGAATACCGTCGGTGAGCACGAGAGGACAATGGACGAGGTCAAGAGGCGATGGAATGACATCAAGCTGAAGACCAAGGAGAAACTCGCAGCCAACCAGAAGGCAGCAATGCAGACTGGAGGTGGGGGCCCAGCGCCACAGCTCGAGCTGGATGACATGGAGGAGCTGGTGCTGACAGTCATCAGTGTGGATACTGTGGCCGGAGTCGGGGGACCATACACTGCTTGACAGGACACAACACAACCGCAACAGGGTGAGTGACCACCAGGTACTGGGGGGATGGGTGGAGATGGCCACAATGGCACGCATGCACAATCAAGCAGAGCACAGTGCACACCCTCAATGACTCTGGGTCATCGCCCAGATCCACAGACTGTCGCAATGTACAATGCCATGCTGTCTGAATGTCAACATGTACCATGCGGCTATATAAATGTGGACACATTGCAATACACCATCTCCCCTTCACATTGCAAGGCTAACGTCAACACCCCCTGCAGAGCAGTCCCATCCATTCTTCACTGATGATGAGGAGGACAACCCCAGTATCGACACCCAAGCCCTCCTAGACATCATTGACATCATCCGCGACTCACCTCCAGGATCAGGGCTGACCAGCTGCATCAAGGAGACCCGACCCACCAGCCAAACCACCCAGCAGGAGGCACCCACGGCCCCGCCAGTCTCACAAGACCCCCAGGAAAAACACATGGCCTTCCAAGGCCATGTGCTGGAGTCCCAGAGGGAGACAGCTGAGCAGGTGCGGGTGGGGTTCGACTTCATGGCTACCAAACTGGGCGCCATTCATGGGTGCCTAGACCCACTCCATGGCCTCCAATGAGCCCTGACTGACATTGCTGGAGTTCTGACGCGGAGATAAGAGCACCTGTCCACTCAGAGGGGCTCCAGCGATAGCAGCCGTGAGCTGGCACACATGCGGAGGCTCATGGAGGACATGGTGCGGATGAAGGCGGAAAGGATGGCAGCCAGCTCTGTACATCAGCGAAATGTAGCTGGGATATACCATGCCCTGCGACCATCATAATTGCATTGCTGCCACAAGGCGTGGCGCTGATGAATGCTGCTGACCCCACACCATCCACATCTCCGCCCCCTGGTGTGTCAGTGCCCCACAGTGTGGCAGGCGTATCCACTCCGGCACCTGATGTGTCACTGCCACACAGTGCGTCCGACAACCCTCCTCCGGCCCGTGATGTGGCAGTGGCACACAGTGCCCCAGCCGGTACTGCAACACCCACAGGTGGGGCAGAGCACACATCCGGGGATGAGGACGTGGATGGATTTGTGATCAGGAAGCACTAGCATTCATTTCCGCCACCTGGCCTGTTCCTGCTTGGTGCCGCACATGGCCCCATGACCTACCACTGACCCCGATACACTCCGATGCACTCACCTTGGACAGCGACATGGACTGCCATATCCTGTTTGATGACCAATGACACAGCAACCACACTGCGGACTGTACCCTACCTCTTCCGCAGGACTTGTCATCCCCGGATGGACTCTGGCTGGCCCTCCACGGGCCCATATTGTGTAGTGTGCTCGGCATTGCCCTATACCGCTCCAGCTGCAGGACTGCACTGGATGTGCAATAAACATCCAGTGACGCACTGCGGTGTTATGTCATTCATCATCCATGTATGAATGTGTGGGTGAATGTAGGGACAGTGATGTCCCTTGCGTCAATGATGCTCATCCTGTGGGATGCCAGTCAGAGGTTGCTACATTGCATATTGTGAACCGGGTCCCGTGAACACTACAACATGGACACACGCATCAGTCACTTCCATGTCCGGACATGGACTGAACCACGCCCAGATCCCAAGTGTCATTGTTGCAAGCCCTGTGCTGGTCCGGCATACGGCAGGCCAGACCACTCCTTTTACGCTCCGAGGGAGGGGCCTCATTGCTACCCGTCACAGGCGTATTCGCTGGTGGTGTGCAGGTCACTGGTCTAGTTGTCAGCATGTCACAGCCACTCCCTGAGGGCAGGTTTGCACGAACACCACACCCATCCTGCACAGGCGTCACAGGCCATGTGACTGTGCCAACATAAGGGGCCGACGATGTCACATTCACATTCCCCTCTGCCGGTGGTGACTGGATGACTGACGCTCCACGGTTCTCAATCATAAAGGGCCCATGAGTAGTTGCGCACCGGGTTAATGGCACCCGAGGCCTTGTGTCCATCACGGGCCTGCCACCACATGGCACTGACTGGGCTTGCACAGTGTTAGTGGCACCCGAGGCCTTGTGTCCGTCACGGGCCTGCCACCACGTGGCTCTGACTGGGCTTGCACAGGGTTAGTGGCACCTGGAGCATTGCAGCCGGCACAGGCACCCCGCCACGGGACGGTGACTTTGGGTGCACTGAGTCAGTAGCACCTTAAGCTGCTGAGCGGGTGTGCAGCCTGCGATGATGCCCCCTCCCGGAGATCTGGACAGCTCAGGTTTTGTGTGCCCTGCTGGACCGCAGTGTAGGCCAGAGCCAGCAGGCAGCGCGGGCCTACCGCAACGTGGCGTCGCTTCCGGGATCACAGAGTTGGTGGCACCTATTGGGCTGAGCGGGTGTGCAGCCAGCGATGAGGCCGGATGCCCTGGTATGTCCTCTGCCATGGAGTAATCAAGACCCAGCATCAAACGTGAGCGGGGCGGCATGGCGTGGAGTGTGCCATGTCCGCGGGCCCGGGCTTGTGGCCTGTAGCGGCACGTGGTGGGACCTCCTGTCTGCACGCCGTTGGTGGAAGGTGAGCAGTGTGGCCTAAGTGAGTATGGGCGGGCAAGCTCAGATGGGCGTCGGGAGGGGCTGGGTTGCCTCTGTCAGGGTGTGCATGGGTGGGCAGGCGATGTTGTCTTGTGCGATTGTGTGTA
Source organism: Triturus cristatus (assembly GCF_964204655.1). Lineage (NCBI taxonomy): Eukaryota > Metazoa > Chordata > Amphibia > Caudata > Salamandridae > Triturus > Triturus cristatus. Next base: position 1,251,576,630 of record NC_140579.1, on the reverse strand, counting down.
CTGGCCAAACATGTATCTGGACTCTGTTTCAGATGACGGGTCTGTCTCAGATGTGTGACCTAATGGACTGCACTTCATGCTGGCAAGTGGTTGTAAACACATTGGTGGCAACAGGTGAGCAGTGTGGCCTGGGTGCGCAGGGGCAGCGCTCTCTCTCTCTCTCCCCCTCTCTTCGTCCTCTCTCTCTCTCCCTCTTCCTCTGTCTCTCTCTCTCTCTCTCTCTCTCCCACTCTCTTCTCTGTCTCTCTCTCTCTCTCTCTCTCCCACTCTCTTCTCTCTCTCTCTCTCTCTCTCTCTTCCTCTCTCTCGCCCCCCTCTCTTCTTCTCTCTCTCTCTCCCTCTTCCTCTGTCTCTCTCTCTCTCTCTCTCTCCCACTCTCTTCTCTCTCTCTCTCTCTCTCCCTCTCTTCCTCTCTCTCTCCCCCCTCTCTTCTTCTCTCTCTCTCTCCCCCTCTTCTTCTCTCACTCTCCCACTCTCTTCTTCTCTCTCTGTCTCTCCCCCTCTCTTCCTCTCTCTATCTCTCTCCCCCTCTCTTCTTCTCTCTCTCTCCCTCTCTTCCTCTATCTCTCTGTCCTTTGATGTGCGCAGGACACACCTTCTCATCATGATTTTTGTCTTGCAGGCTGTGACCTACGGATTGGCCCGAGGGCAGCCGCAATGTTTCTTCATTTCATTTCTGTGTTCATTTTAATAAAGTTTGATTTGTTGCTTAGGAAATGAATGTGTGATGCTCATTTATGTGACGACACATGCATGTCACCAGTTGAGATTCTGCGACATCATGCGGATTAGTTTGTACGTGATCGGGTGTGGCTGATGTGGCATGTCTTTGGTCGGGGTGGGGAGGGGGAGTCCTGGGGTGGTTGCGGCGGGTGTTGTTTCCCTTTCGACCCTCCGGGCTGCATGTTCAGTTGCCCGGGTGCATCTGTTGTTATTTAGGCGTGGCTGTGGGCTGGTCTCCCTTTTGTGGTGCAGGCTGTGATCTGACTTAGCAGCAGGTCAGAGCAGGTGTTATTTTCCTGCTGCTAACGCGTGTTCTTATCGCAGTTCTGTCTGGTCGTTGTGAATGTTGTGGAGTGGTGTTGTTGCGGCTTTGGGCACGGGAACGCCTACTATGCATCTCATTAGCGATAGTTGTGGGGGTCACCGCAACTAACACCAGCTTGTGAATGAGGCGATAGATTTATCACAACTTTGGCTGCGATAAAGTGCCGTTGACTCGGCGATAGCTCCGTGTGAATATCCCCCTAGGTCATGGAATGTCACGACATTGTCCACGGCCGAATCAGTTACTACGAAACTCAACAAAATGCTTGATGCTGCTTGGCTGTGTTTTTCATCTGTACCTGAAAAACTTTCACGTTATGCATCAGCAACATCCACCATCCAAGATTCCAGAAGCACACCTGCCTCCGCACTGCCGTTTTAAAGGTGTTTTCGTTCGAGCAGTGGGGTACCATCATTCATCAAAAGTGGGAATCAGTTCAGTGTGAGCTTGCCGACCTCGCTCATAACGTTCATTTTGGGGCACGTTTCTGCCTGTGCGCCATGCCTCCAGGGCTTCGGTACTCTGAAAGGGATTCCCGTTGTTCTTCAGTGCTTAACAAAAACGGTAAACAACGTTTACCACAAATCTTTTTCCCCGCAGGGAATCACAACACGGTCGTTACAACGACCACGTTGTGATTCCGCATACCATTACTCCGCAAGTCGGAACAACGACTTGCGGAGGGGGGTGAGGTGTTGGATTTAAAATCCAACACCTTCCCTATTGTCCGCACAGACTGGAGTTGGAATAGTAAATTATGCTATTCCAACATCCAGCGCCCCCCCTCCGCAAGTTGTTGTTCCGACTTGTGGAGTAATGGTATGCGGAATCACAACAACGTCGTTGTAATGACCGCGTTGTGATTCCCTGTGGGGAAAAAGACTGCGGGATAACAACATACATTCAACTAAAACACATCAAGTCATTCAGAAAAAAAACAGAAGAGCTGGGCCCATCTCCTCGAGGTACGCGTTCATTCATCTTTACTGTGGCCATCAGTCTAAAGCGGGAGGGCTGCGGCTCTCCAGAGAATGGCCCTGGGGTTCTCTTCAGCTGAGTCTGTTACCTGGAATAAAACTTGAAAAAATGATGGGAGGGAAAATCCACACAGTATACGAGAGGGCACAGAAGGGAAGTTGGAGGAGGGAGGGGTAAGGGGAGGGGCTTCCACGGATTGCAAATCCTGCAAGAAACGACTTTAAAACACTCACATCCCCCTCACAGTTCGCTTTGAAGACACTGCACAGCCTTAAGCAATACTGAACTTCTATAAAAATACAATTTGTAATTGTTTAAAAAGGCGAGATATTGAAATACATATTATGCCCAGAACGCATTCAACCGTTTCACTATCTTGCAGCATTATTTCTATTTTAAAATTGCTGTAGGTCTTAAAAATGCTGTTTTCTGTAAGGTGCAGGACCGCAGACTATGTCTGAAGGAGCGTGCAGGCGATGTTATGCCCCCACTAAAAAACAAAGAAAATGGTAATTGATATAGACGCCCTGTGGCACGAAACCAACCGCATTTATGCATTTAGTTTCAATTAACGAATTAACACTTAGTAGGGCTTTTTGTGATCACATGTTTGTATTATTACTAAGCATGCACCGTCTTCCGATTTTGCTTTTTTAGGTTCCCCTTTTTGTATGCCTTTTACTCGTGATTTAATAGCTTTCTCGTCTATCTCAGTTCACTGCTCCTGATTGGATGGACCTCCTTAATATTCTTATGTTGATCCCACCTCCCATATTGTTTTGATTGAGTTGTACCATTCCACTGCTGATGTCACTACCATACGTTGCTATGCACGAGGAACTATTTTTCTCCCACTGTGTATATCTCCAGTTTCTGCCTCCTGTGACCCCCTTCTTTTGTTCTAAATGATTAGCCTACCCCAGCCTCCTTGCCTCCCTGACCCCCTTGTACTGCCACTCATTGGGTTCCTCAGTCATGTGGGTAAATTGCTCTTCGGGAAGCAATAACCACAGCCGGAATCATATCTTGCCAACATTTTTTATGAATGATAAGCTTCCACTTTGAGCTAATGCCACTGCCAGAGGCAGATTAACGACTTCGAAATGTAGAGCTGCACCAGCGAAGGAGGGGAACATACAGATTCAGTTGTACCAAAGACAGGCCAGCCGATGGGTTACATGTCCCTTTCATTCCTTGCCCCTGTATTTTCATAATTTGTCAACGCTTGGCAACTGAAAGTTGGTGACATTTCTACTAATGTTTTTAAGGTGCCAGACATTTTCAGTAGTTGTATGTATAACAGGTATTTATGAATGTTAGATATTTCCTAATCTTTTTATTTTCCCACACGTTTGTCTTCCTGTCTTTGCCATACCATACATCCCCCATCTCACCTATCAAACTGTCTGTCCATCCAAAAAACTGTTCAATGCGCATTATCTATCTATCTATCTATCTATCTATCTATCTATCTATCTATCTATCTATCTATCTATCTATCTATCTATCTATCTATCTATCTATCTATCTATCTATCTATCTATCTATCTATCTATCTATCTATCTATCTATCTATCTATCTATCTATCTATCTATCTATCTATCTCAACTTCCTCAGCTAGCTAGACTGTGAAATGTTTTTGTGTGCATGTTTTTAAGTTTTTTGTGATCTTGGTAAAGACAGTTTCAGCTGTCTGCTGCAGACAGCATTGCATACAATACTAACTACGTAGATCTGACTTTGGGCCAGCCCCTTGCCCGCGATTGGACCGATTGCTTGCCAATCCCAGTTGTCTAACATTTACTGTCTGACTTTGCTGCCTTTCCTCCATATTCGTGTGTTTCTCCCACCGGGGAGCTTTGCTTCTTTGTCCTCACTTTTGATTGAATGGGTTGCATCTTTACACTGCTGATGTCATGGTGCTATTCTTTCTTTTTTTCCCTTTCACTTACCATTCAGCACTACACGAGAGTGCATTTCTTCTCCTGGCTCTCTGCTCATACGTGCACTTACACTCTCTTACTCACTGCTAAATCCCCTTGCCTTTTTGTCTTCCCACCTCATGTATTGCTCCTTCCTCTCGGTCTTTTTTGTGTTATACATTTTGAGTAGGAGCTAGTATAATTTCCCTCAGTCCCATTCCCTTTCTGTTTATACAGCCGTCTTCTTAGTGTTTCCCATGTCCTTTAGGCTCTGTTTCCCTTCAATAGCTTTTGTCCCATCCTTTATCTCTCCTACCATCACTTTCTACTACCACCATCCCACGCCTGTCCACCGCCCAACACTATTGGCTTTGTCAATGACAGATGTTTAAAAAATGCACCAGCATTGGTATAGCCAACAGTTTTGACCGCACATTTCAGTAGCCTGTTTTTTATACTTTAAAGTTGGCACCACTTTGTGTGATGCAACATGACACAATGCAATGCTGCACAATGCAATGCAGCAGTCATCTTAAAAGAATAGAACATAATCTTTTCTTGCTTAAAAGATGGCTTCCACGTTGCAACATGTCTCACAATATGCACACCAATCTTGAAAGTAGGAAACATTTTCAAGGTGGCCCTGCCTTGTGTTATGCCATGTTGCATCACGCAACATGGAGGCCATCTTGAAAATAGAAAAAAATAGACTTTTAAGGTAGCTGATCTCTGCTAGCAGCTTTGATAGTGCCAGTATATTGAAAAAGCATCAAGCATTGGCAAAGCCAAAACTGATGCCTTACTGCATTGGAAAAACAACACTGAATAGCTATGCCAATGCTTGTTAACATTACAGCCCCAAACTTAAGCTACCTCCTCACAGCATTAATCATGTCTACATAACTAGTCCTGGCTGTTAAACAGCTCCCTGTTTACAACTGTTAGCTGAATAAATAATACCACTTCTCTTCCTCCCATTCCATTATCCTTATGTGGATAAACCTCTGACATAACCTGGCAAAGATGTCTAATTAGAACTTGGAATTGTAGCCCTTCTATCAATTCGAATATGACACTTTACAATGCACATGTTACAACGAGTGTCATTACAACAAATTTTTTACATCGCAAAATCCATTATAAGGCATGTTGTTACAACCCATGTCATTGCAATGCATAACCCATTACAACGCAATTACTATTCTAACTCTGCTGGGGCGTTATTTTGGGGAATGCGTTGTAATGGATTTTGTGATGTAGTGACAGGCGTTGTAATGATTTTGCGTTGTACAACATTAATTGTAATGGCATGTGTTGTAAAGCTTGCGTTGTAAACGATATTTCCCACCAATTCACCACTGAAAAAGGGAGTATAAGATATGTGCTTCGCCCTCGACTAAGCAGAAAACTCTAGCTAAAAACAAAGCTCAGATTAGCAGGAAATATTGGCCCAGATATGAAGATTACCTGCATGGTCCAAGAGTTTTTCCTTACTTCTGGGCAGCACTAGTGCCTTTAAGAATACTAAATTAGCAAACTTATGTTCTTTGTGTTCTTTGTTAAATCTTGTGGGATCTCAGTGTGAGAGACTTCTGGAATGGATAACTACAGCGGAATGCTTCACTTCTATTGCTTTTTGGATAGAGCTGCAAGGAGGTGCAATTCTTCAAAAATCTCCCCAATTGTCATTATCTACGGACACCGTAAGGGTTACACGTTTCTTTCTTTCCTGTTTGCATTATATACTGATGCCTAGCTTTTGTGAGTGTTCCTTTATGGTCATGTAAGATAGAACGTGTATTTACACCTTTCCATGAAGTGGTCTCTTGGCACTACTGACAGATGGAAAAAAGATCATTGTTACTCAGTTCAAAGCTTTATTCGGTTTGTTAAACATAACCATATAAGCAGAACAGCAATACCTTCACAAAATGTAAAAACTAATATCAATAGTAACATATAATGTATAATACAACCTTCTGCAAAACTACATATATTCCAGCAGAATCTATACTAAAAATTATTCTATAAATCTAAATGATGTGTTATATGCATTTTTCGTAAAAAATGTCGCGTGGCATTAAAAAAGTGCATATACTGACTTTGTTTTAGTGAAGATGTGCAATTTGAGCAATAATGAATTGAGTGTTGCACAGATTTATGAACTAAAATCAGTAAAACATATAGTATATAATACGACCTTCTACAAAACTATACATATATTCCAGCAGCATTAATACTAAAAATTATTCTATAATCCTGAATAATGTATTATGTGCAATTTTCGCAAAAAGTGTCACGTGGCATTAATAAAGTGCATATACTGGCTTCGTTTTAGAAATAATGTGCAAATTGAGCAATAATATAAATGTTACACAGAAAGAACAATTGATTTCCTTACAACAATACATTTCAATATATACGATGGGACATAAAAACAAATATCTGCATCTCCTAAAGATAATAAAAGCTTCATTGCCAATTTAGTGGAACGAACATTATGTTTTAAAAATATGGGTTTCAGATAAAATTTCCTATAAAAGTAATAAAATTTACAGAACATAAGGAAGTGGCAACAACTTTGTCTAGAAATATTATCACATGGGCATACGGAATTGGATCTAATTTTCATATGCGGAAATGACACCAGATGATGAACAATTCCCATACTAAGACGTGTCAAAACAAAGCGATGGGAATTGCGTGTCACTGTAGTTAGATATGCCTGAAAACCTTTATTTAAGTTTAAGGCATAATAAAAAACAGAGGTTGGTGAATTCTTAATCAACCTCTCTCGAGCCTCCCTTTTATATAGTAAAAACCTTGTTTTTAACTCTTTCCTAGTGATTGATGCTGCAAACTCGGGGTCCAGAAAAATATTGTGTTCAAATAAAAGGTTATACCAATAATAAATATATTTAAGCCATGGTATACACAAAGAATGATCCAGCCTCAGGCAGTCTTTAATAATAGTTTGTGTAAATTGTGTTTCACTTTTGGACCAAATAGAACGCCAGAGTGTCAAAGGGCGTAATGCTGCTAGATACGAAATATATTCAATTCCTACTTCCTCATGAATTAATATTGTTGATGCAGAGGGGGGAACGCACAATAAACGTTTGAGAAACTTATTTTCATCATGCTGGAGTCTTTTAGCACATTGATGGCCCCACACTCCTGCCCCATATAATGCGGATGAGACACTTCGCATAATAAATGGCCATAATTTCTTTTATTCTTCTGTCCCCTAGTTTGGCTGAAAATCTAAAAATGTTATTAGTATTCCTACTCATCTTGAGGCTCATATTATCATGTTCGTTTGTCCAATCCCCATCCCCTGCAAATGTTATTCCGAGGTAACAGAACGATTGGACAGATTGCATCTTGGCCTTTTCAATGTAGAAGGTACTAGCTGACTCAACTTTACTTCCACAAGTCATCACAAAGGTCTTGGATTTGTTAAAGTTTCCTACACTCTATAAATTTTACAAACTTGTCAATAAGACGCTGCAATCCGATCTGTGTGCGAGATAGCAAGACGGCGTTGTCCGCATATAACAGAATTGGGACTGCCCTCCCATCTATAAGTGGGGCATCCGATGAAATCTCATTTAGGGTAGAGTCGACTTGATTAATAAATAAAGAAAATAAAAAAGGCGCCAGGGCACAAACCTGTTGGATGCCTCTCGCAACCTTGCAAAAAGGGGTGCATTTACCAGACGGTCCATAGCGGACTTTACATGACAACATCCAATAGAGTCTTGCTAAAAAATATACAATTTCCTTAGGTGCACCTAGATCAAGTAAAATGTGCCACAAAATAGTGTGATCTACAAGATCAAAGGCACTACTCAGATCCGCGAAACAAAGGAACAGGTTGCCCTCCCTGACAGTTGTATATTTATTAATAAGAAGGTCAAGGTTGACACACTGCTCCAGAGTCCCCAGGCCTTTTCTGAACTCGTACTTTGCCTTTGATAAGCTTTTGTGAGTGTTCCTTTATGGTCATGTAAGATAGAACGTGTATTTACACCTTTCCATGAAGTGGTCTCTTGGCACTACTGACAGATGGAAAAAAGATCATTGTTACTCAAATCAAAGGTAACTGGCTTATTGACCTCAAACCAATGAATGGCTAGGAGGACCTGCTCGCATTTAAACCTGTGACTAAGGGGTTAAACACTGATTTAGTGCAGTTGGTGAATAAGATATAGCAGTTTTTAATGAGCCCCCCTTCAGCCTGTATTTAGCATCTAGATTTACTAGCCTTAATCTTGCTCTGGTAAAGGATTAATCTCTGCCAATCAGCAAGATCTGTCTCAACATGTTATTTTACACAATGTTTTCTTTTGAACTGGGTTTGGTTTCAGCACAATCTTTAGGTGATAGAGGATTTATGCTATTATTTCTGCCAACACTTTATCAATATTGGTCAAAGCACACCTTTTGTAGCCTCAATTTAAAGTAAAGTGACCTATTAGACATTGCATTCATTGTGTTTTCATTATGAAGTATAATATCACCACAACAGGGTTGTCGTCACTTTCTACCTTGTTGTTGTAACCTAAGTATTACATACTATACAATAGTAATTTGGGTGATTGGCGCTTGCCCTAACCTTACACATGACGGGAGTTCACGTGGATGCCATCCAATCTGGGAGTGTTGGCTGTGAGAGGACTAAGTTTCAAGAGGTCAGATTTTGGTTACAAGTGTGTGAAATCGCAAAGTCAAAGGCTTTGTGTACAGTTTTGAATGATTCATTTTGGATTGGCTACCCCATCAACTTAATAAGACGATATGCTGCTACGTCAAACAATTGTTCAAATAGAAAACATGTTCAGTCTTCAAATCAGGTGTTTGTTAAGCGCGACTACTCACCCGTAAGGGTCTCAAGGTGCTGGGGGGTGTGGGGGGGGGGTTTGCAGGTTCCAGTCCATCAAGGAGTGGGTCTGTCGAAGAGCCAGGTTTTGCGAAGATGGAGAGTCGTTAGTATCTATAGTACACGCAGCAGGCTTTTCCCAAGAGATTACCATGCTTTCACGCCTTACCAAACAAAATAAAAGCTAACAAGCAACACAATTAAGATATGGAATCAATTTAGAACAATCAAAAAATATTAATAGCCTAATGATACAAAAATTTTAAAAATTAAACCAAGGACACCGGAGATATGACTTTTGATGTTTTCAAGGAAAACAAATTGCCAGCTAAAGACATGGGTTATGTCTGACCGGAAAGGTTTTCTTTAAGACTAACTATGATGGACTGGACATCCGATAAGTCTTGCTGGTCACAACTGTAAAGTTGTACCTTTGTTTTGGAAGTCAAATTCCTCCAGTGAGAAAAGTAGAATGCTGAAATTGGTTAGAGTCCCTCAAAGTTGTACATCTCAGATTTTGTGACAAAAGCTTCAAGCGAGACAAAGCTGGATTCTTTTCTTCAGGGAAGTCTTCAGTGTCTTGGTCCCATTTCCTATGCTTTGACATTTTTAGTTCTTAGAAATCTCAAGTGAGGTGAGACAGGAAGCTGTCACAAATAAGGGCTTGCTGGGATTGCGTCTTTGTTTTTGGTGGTCCTGTCGTAGCTTTCGCTGGAAAAGATCAGAGAAGAATATATCAATTGTTAATAGTTGTTGAGCTATTCAGTACGTTAAGTTTACAGCGAAGGACAGCTACTAGTGTCCAGGGCACTCTCCAAGCAGGCATGCCAAAGGGTCCAGTGCAGTTCACTCCCAAGTGGGTAACAGGTACTCCCACCCAGAATGGGCCATTCTCTAGCCTTTTTGCTTAAGTCTTTTTTATCCTTGGGATTAAAAGGAGGTTGAACAACCGACCATTTTAGTGTAATTCTGGTTTCTGGTAGTGAGCATGCAGGTCTAGACAGTACTGTATTTCTTGTAAGTCTTCACCATGTCCTGTTGCGGTATGATGAGCTGATAGTGGGTTGCGATTGTTTCTTGCACACTTGAAAGTCATTAGTATCAATCTCTGATCCAATCTTTGCATAATTTCCACAGACCAGCCATCCCACCTTTGCACCAGTTCCTGTTTGCCCAGGTGTAAGTTTTCCCAGAAGCCTTTATGCAAAATGGCAGGACTCAGTCGCCTATGTTCAGAAGCCCGAACCACTTCTCAGGATATGCCACATGGAAATCAGGATCCACCACCTAAAACTGCTCTGGAACAGGCCCCACACCACCAACTTGGGGTATCAACAGAATTCTGAGAGAGATGCCTAGATCAAAGACCTGGTCCCTTGGGATGCCCTCTATGTTGTTGTTCAGGCCCAACTTCCATATTCCAAGGTAGCTATCCAGTGCTTATCGCCTGCAATCTTTACTACACTTAGGAGTAGTGACATTGTAATTAGTGTGAGGAAGGACAGCTGGGAGAACTAAATGAATTACTGCTAAAGCATCCTCGGAGCACAATGTAGGTATTTATAATGGTAGCCTTCTAATACACGCTACCTTCATCATTGAAGTGAATGTTTATTAAATTAATGACTTTTTGTACTCATTTTTCTGGCCCGCTGTATAGAAAATAAACATTTAATAACAAATTGTCCTTTTCTTAGGATAAAAATCAGTTTCTCTATACAGTAAAAAATACTTTGTAGAAATTTACTCTAGGACACTCAATTTTATTATTTAGAATGTCTCACATTTACACAACCTTATGGGATACATACAATATTTTGTCTACACAGAAAAACAATTTCCATTTGGCATGCATTGCTACTGTGCTTAGGTTGCAGCCCATCATGTCACATCGGTGTACAGGAAAGTAGGGAGCTTATTTACGAGGAGGTTTGCATTGCATTTGCACCCAATAAGGTGGTACACGAGCGACGTAAACCTTAAGTAGGATTTATGAAGCCACGCAAAGCCACTTTGTAATGGCCCTGAGTGACTTCATAAATCTGGAGTAATGCAATGTAGTGCAAATCGTTGCATTGTGTTACTCTGCTCTGGCAAAGCATTCCATGGGCGTTGCGTGGGTGTTCCCACGCAACTCCTATGGTTTTTGATGCATTCCTAGATTTACCAGTTTCAGTAAACCTGGGAATGAGCAAAAAAGTTACACCTTCTCAGGGGAGGCATAACAAGTAGAAATATCTCTAATTTTCCTTGTTTCGTCCTCTTTCTATGTGTGCTGCCTTCTGCAACACACATAGAAAGAGAAATTTGCCTCCCAGGATTGCTTTTGTACAGGAAGGTGACCCTTCCTACACAAAAACATCCTCCATGCAACACAGGCACCCTTGCACCATGGTGCAAGGGTGCCTTCATTGGCGCTAGGCTGCAAAAAGGGCACCAGCACATGGGAAAGGACAAGAATGCTGCATACTGCCTTAAATATGGCACATTGTTGCCCTTTCCTTGTCATGCAGTTCAGCACTATATGGTGACTTGCTGCGCTGCATTGCATGACTTTTTCGCAAATAGGCCTCTAGGGCTGTCAAGTCAGACATGAGGGTGGGAGGATGGTACACTCCCACCTACATAAAACTTCAATAGCTGTGTTGGAAATTGGGTTACTGGTTGAGGGGGGTGAAACCCTAATCAAGCAGCAATCACAATCTCTGTTAGGGTGAAACACAAGCAAACCCTAAATTAACTTATACTTAACCCTCTGGTAGATTGGCACAAAAACAGGCAGGCTCATCTTAGAGGCAATGTGTAAAGCATTTATGCAGCACTTCAAACAGTAACAAACTGAAAACACAACATAGGAAAAAACCCACACTAATACAGAAAAATTAAGTAAAATGTAAGAAATTATTTGAGAGCAAAATGACAAAAATCCAACCAGTAGAACCAGATATGCAATTTTAAAGATTTAGGTGAAAATAGCATCTAAAGGCACAAAGTGCCAACTGTGGTTATCTGGTTGCAATTGACCGGGACAATGTCACAAGTTTAGGCAGACCTCATTTAAGTGTGGGCCATGTACAGGGACCAAGTAATTTATGCCAGGTAAACAAAGTATCTTAAATCCTGGTTGCGGAGTGTTGCGAGATCCCGCGTCGAGAATGCGTCGCACAGCGGTGGTTTCAAGGAAGCTGCAGGGCTATGATGCAGAGTCCTCTATCGTCATTAAGGATACCATTGATGAGGGGCTTGTAATGTGTCAAGGATGCATAGCGCAGCGGCGGTTAAGGGGAAGTTGCAGGCTGGGATGCAAGACCTTGCATTAGAGATTTGTTGTGTGGCATCAGTTCCAATGTGGCTGCAACAAGAAGCTTCGCACTGCATGAGTTCTGCCCACAGGACCACATCTGGGCTGGCAGAGCACCTCCATGTCCTCTTCCAAGGGTCCAGGACTGGGTTGGCACCACTTTGAGGGCCTGACTCACAACAGTCCGAGTCCAGGTGCTGGGTTCAGTGTGGTTGGACCCTTTATTGTCCCTGAGGCTCTTATCAGGAAGCCAGCCAACTAGTCCATGAAGTCACTATGGAGGTCCTGGGTTCATGATGCAGGTCCAGTCTTTTTTACTCAGTCAGCAGGGCAGCGAGGTTGCAGGACAACAGAGCAGCAGTCCTTCTGGCAGAGCAGCACTGCAGACCTTCTGAGAGTACCACAGATCCAGAGGTGTACTGAATAGTTGGGTCTAAGGATCCAATATTTATACCTGATGTCAGCTTGGAAATAGGAGAAGGTTCAGGAGGTTCCCAACCCCAGAGCTATTTGGAATTTTCTGCCTCGCTGCGCTGGTCCCAGCTTGTCTAGGGACAACAAAGATTAGTGTCAATCCCTTTGTGATGGTGCCCAGGCAGAGGCTTTTTAGTGTGCAAGTGTGGTAGGTGACATCTCCCTCCTATCAAGTCAGAGATGGCCCATCCTGCCAACACCTATTCCCCCTTTGCCTCACTGTCTGGGAGCACCTGCCAACACCTATTCCCCCTTTGCCTCACTGTCTGGGAGCAATATACAAAGACCAACTGCCATTTACACTTGGTCATATGACGCAGTTTACAGGCTGCATGCACCAAATGGTTAGAACAAGAAAATGCCAACTTTCTAAAAGTGAAATAACTACCCCAGATATGTGTCTGGGAATATCCAGTGCACTACAATCGGTACACTGTCCAGTGTACATAATTTTATCAGCACATGTAGTTATCAAACAACAATTGTAAATCATAAACTCTCGTAATCCAATTGATATTCCATGAAACAATAAGGTAGAATCCAGTATTCAAACAGTCCAAAGGAACGAAGTAGATATGAATCTGCTTTATTTCTAAGAGATGCAGCTGTAGTTGTAGAAGCAACAAACAAACGTTTTTGCTTGTAATCAGCGAAACATCAATATTTCATATCTCCCAATGCATTTTGGGATCTGTACATGAGCCCTTCGTCAGGGGATCTGTAAAAAGCAATAATAACCACATTGTAATACATATGATATCATGACATTCAAATCAAAGTCAAAAGACTGTATGGATCCATAGAGGGCAGGAAAATAATGCACTGCCATTCTCATTCAGTGAGTAAAGTTAAAATGGTAAGGAAAAAGACAAAAGAAAAAAGAAAAAGAAAAAGAAGAGTATTTACTGAAACAAGTGAAAGTGAGTGAAACACAAATTCATGGTAAATCAGTCCCCCATTATCATGAACAAACCAAACTCTTACTACGTGAGGGGAATTCAAAAAGTGGTGAGATAACACCCGTGAATTAAAATCACAATCACGTGAACCCAACATGAATACCTGAAAACTCATCGTACCTCTAACGTTTGAAGTATAACCTCTAAACCAAGTTAAGAGCCGCGCCACGTCAATTACATGTGCCTAAGGAAAAATGTTTCATAGTGATTGAAGTCGAGTCAGCTAAATGTGAACAGAGTGTTTGCCCCCATTAATCGTGTGCTTACCTATGATACAAAATTTCACCACGAGAATCTGCAAATGCAAAAAGAGGAACACTGTGTAGGAAATTCCCAATACAGGGAACTATTGGCGTAAACTGACTTTGAAAATGCTGTGATTCCTGAAACACACCCGAAATTAACGGGGCCATCTCATCCTGTAAATACATGATGAGTCCACCATAATACAACTGACTCGTCAATACAAAATCCTACATGCAAGTCTCAAAACGCTTAAACAAACCCGAGCCTGAACGCCTGTTGCGGTATCCTCATGCAGGTTAAAAATATTTAGTCAGAACGCCATAACACTCCGAAGCTTACCTCCAGAAACCAAATACACGACGTCTCAATCTCAGTACACAGAACGCCAGCTCTATCAAGTGTTTCCAGTGAACTCCGCGTTTTTAAAACATGTGCAGGTGCGTTCGTGAATGGAAATAGAGATGGGACTACACGAACTGGATTAAGCGGCAGCCATAATGGCAAAGTAAAAGACATAATCTGCACCATGCAAAACGTGAAGACAAGAGTGAAAGTGAAAAGTAAAAAGCAAACTGTAGCCAAAGACTGAAACAGAATATGAATGATTTGTGCAATATAATGAGAAATAATAAAAACAAAACTAATCTAATACAGTAACAAACCTGTCCTAGTCAAGCAACAAACGTATGCATAAATGAGCAACAGTTTTAGAAATTCACAAAGATTCAGGAAATTACAAAAAGCAAGATAATTCAAATTTATCGTTCAGTCCCTTGGGGGACAAAGTTTGCATGAACCAAATCCAGTGAGATTCACGTTGAGATAAAATTTTGGAGGTATCTCTATCTGGACGCACTTCCACCATTTCTACAACCCCAAATATTAATTGAGCGATAGTATGTTTTGCATCAAACCAGTGTTGCGCTATTGGGGAGGTGATAGTTTTGGTTCGAATCCTGCTTTTGTGTTCTGTAATCCGAGTGCGCAGCACTCTTTCAGTTTTGCCTATGTAATACAAATCACAAGGACATTTGATTATATAAATCACATGATGACTGTTACAATTTGCATTAAAATTCAAAGTGATCTTTTTACCAGAAAGGGGATGTGATGGACTGTTGCCTACAATCACATTATTACAATATGAACAGTTCATACACTTGGACATACCCTTGTAAGACATTTCAATTTTTTGGGATTTGTTAAGGATTTCTTTTAAATTAGAAGATCTTTTGTATGCCAACAGCGGAGAATGAGAAAACAACCCATCTTGACAATATACTTTTCTTGAGCAACTGAGAATGAGTAGAAAACGTGGACACAAACACTTCTCTAACATTATCAGTTTGTTTGATTTTCTTTTCTAACAAATCATCACAATGAATGGTTAATGACCTTGTAGCCGCCTCGTCTACTACGTGTGAGGGATAGCCTCTACGTAAAAATGTATCTTTGGAATCTTTCTAAAAGTGGCACTTTCACAATACTTTTTTTCTTTATTAGGAAAGTACATCAATATAAAATGTCATTAACATTTATGTGACAAAATGAATACAAATGTTACTACAATTTCACCACTTACAGCATCTCCGATATTTTAAAACTTTTTAAAACATATCGACAGAACATAACAGGTTATAGTCGTTTTAGACATTTTAGACAATCCCTACTTAATTGCACATACATTTTCTGTTTGCTTTAAATGTGTCGACCTTTAAAGGCATCTCAAACATTTTCTAATTTAGCTGTGCACCAATCTTCATCTTCAAGATGAATTTTATTGAAAACCCATCTCAAAATATTTTTACATTTATCAAACTCTGCCATCTCCATTTTTGTCAGGGGATGGTCAGAAAAAACATTCTGAATATGCATGTACTTATTTAATCTTAATTTGTGGGAAGTAAGAAAGTAGTCTTGCCGAGCCGCGATTTTATATTTAGCGGAGAGACACGAATACTCTCTCTTTTCTGGGTAGTTAGTCCGCCCGATGTCAATCAAGTCTAATTCCTTCATGCATCCCACCAGCACCCTAGCTATTCAAAGCTTATTTTGCCTACAGGTCTCCGAGGACGAATCCCTTTCAGGGTTTTGTAGAAAATTAAAATCGCCACCTATTATTAGTGCCCAAAGTATCTGCACAAGTGCATCACAAAGATCTAATAGTGATGTAGGATTGTGTTCTACCGGTGCGTATATTGTCGCTATCGTCAATCTAATCTGGTTAATACACCCGCTGATCAGAGCTCATCTCCCTTCTTTATCTGTCTGAAATGAGGTAATTTGTAAAAGGAATGTTTTATCAAGAAAGATGGCAACCTCTCTATGTGCAGCGTTAACTCATGAAAAGTATTGGCCGCTAGCCCAATACTTAAACATTTTATGTGTAGACTCAGTTTTACCTGTGTAATGCGTCTCTTGAATTAACATAATATCGGGAATGTAGCCTCTTATCCATTCATCTATGGCCCGAGCTTTAATCCTATTGTTGAGGCCATTCGCATTTAAAGAGACGATGCAGATGGAGCCTTTATACATTCAAAATAAAAGAACATGTCTGCTAATAATCCTGCCTCTCCATCAATCTTTTAAAGTGCACTCTACTACCCTTATAAATAACCATTCCCTAAAGCTTCCCCATCTTAAACCTTTTAAAGCGCACAGAGGTATGTGATATACATCCTACATCTGCATTTTTATCATAAACAATCATAATGACCTCATTTGCAGCAGTCCTCGGTAGTATAAAGTGCATTTTGTAAAAAGTTTTTTCTCTCCTTATTAAAGTGCCTATATGAACACAAGTGCATGGTGCATAAAGCAAAGTGCAAAGTGCATAAGAAATATTGCACATACATATTTATACAATTTTATACAAACACCTAAAACCAAATTTGATATAATATCATTTGTAACCCTTATTAAAGTGCTAATATGAAATAAAGTGCCAAATAAGGTGCACAAAGTGCACAGTACATAGATAATGCTGCACATTCATGCATGGAGTATAAAGTGCATCTTGCATTTTATGCTGAAATATAGAAGAATTCGAATTTGTTTATACAACATTACCGCCATAATTATATAATATCTCTTCATGTATCCCCATACTTAGCCTTGTGAATACAGATGTACAATGGACACTTAAAGTGCTTGTGCAGATTAAAGGCGTGCAGTTTATAAACAGCTATAAAATAATGTTTGGTGGGGGAAAATCCTCCTGACACCACTACCTCAAATGTTTGCTCTTCTCTTACAGATCTGTTTACTTTTGTCAAAAAATAAAGATGTACTCTCCATTTTTTTACCGATATTGCCACCCAGTGTCCATCCCTATTCCCACCTAGGTTGCACACCCAATCCCACTCCCTTGTGCCCCTTGGGAGAAAAGCCCACACCTTCTCCCAAATCCCACTATATACCTTAGGCGCTATGGTTTTGCACCTGTGGTAATGCACACCTGGTCAGCAGGAAGACACTGGGTCTTCTGGCTCCTGCCCACCCCATATAAATTTAATGGACTTCTTAGCCGAACCAAAAACCCAGGAACCAACAAACAAAACCCCCTTCACCCCAGAAAGTGCTATGTTCTATAAAGATCATAACTTTGCCTGTATATGCCAGTTTTACAGTGAACTAGACATTTGCTGTAAGAGTTCATGCGTTTCCCCCACATCATCAAATATATGGAATTTGCCATTTGCAAGAACTTTCAGCTGTTTTAAAAGAGTCAAGCATTCGTACAAAGTCTCTTCTTCTTTTTGCAGTCATTGCTGTCATATCTGAGAAAAACTTAAATTGAGGTACCGTTTGCGTCATAAAATATCTTTTTTCAATGGCTTTGGTTAATATTTTCTTGTGCATTCGATAATCGGTAAAGTTGACCAATATTGTTCGGATATATTTTGCATTAGGAAAACGCTGAGAGGGTATCCTACTTGCCCTCATGATCATTAAATCCCCAGTTAGCTCTGGAATAATGTCTTTCAATAAAGATTCTACCCACTTTTGCACTGAGGTCCTTTAACCAATTCTGGAATTCCCACCAAGCGCAAGTTTGTGCGTCTGTTATAGTTCTCTAGATCTTGGAGCATGGTCTCCAAAGCCTCTTTATTTCGTTTTATCTGTGCAAACTCCTGTTGGAAAGTCTCTGTCTTGCCTTCCAAACCAGAGACCCTCTCCTCTGCCTCTGTTATTCGCTCCGGAAGTTTCCTCATAGTTTCCTCAATATTTGACAGTCTTACGTGGAAGGAGGAGATTTCCTGAGATTGTGTTTAGCGGAGCTCTTTTATCTCAGAAAGGATGAGCTCAAACGTATTTTCACTGCCTGGCAGAACTGCGGATCGAGCAGTTGTTGTGGATCCTGGGAAGAAGCTGTCTCACTATCTGGTACTAGTGCTTTAGTTCTGTCGACTGCTGATCCACTTGATTCATGCAGAGACTGCTCCTGCGGCTGGGGCGAGATTTGGGCTTGCTGTAGTGGTGGCTCAGTTTGTATCTGATTACTGGCACTTAAAGCTGCTGGAGCTATATGCAAATTAGAAAAAAGAGGGTGTTGCTTGCAGCAGAGGGTGGTTGAGAAAGACTCTGCTGTACTCGATTTCTGACAGGTCTCCATTAGATTGCTATTCTCTTCATTCTCCGCGCTCCCACATATGATATCTCTGCTGTTCTCCATTTCTGACCTGCTTTCTCCCTCTGTCTGAGCAGCCAGGGTCTCAAGGCACCTAGCTTCCAAGATGTGCTGCACTTTAGTGTCCATTCTCTGCTGTCTGTGTTTCAGTGCTCGCACCTTTGTGAGTGGCTTCTCTGAGTTTCCCTTCTGAAGCAGTCTTGGGGTAGGAGTGGACTGGTTCAGCGAGACTATACTAACTCCGGGAGGCTTGCGCTTCATTGTGCGCATAATGTAATTATAGCTATCACAGCCAGCACCCGGCGGTTAGTTCCCTACTTACCAGTCTCCTCCTCCTTAATCCTTAATCTTTAAACAAAACCCAGCACAAGAGGCCCACGAAGGGGCGAGGGACACTGTTTTATTCTGGTTTGTACAAAGCTCCTCTCACTAGCATACTCCTCTAAGTTAACGGAGAAATTAAAATAGCGTAAATCAGAATAAAAGGTCCAGAAATCAAGTTTTGCCTCTACTATAATCAATACTGTCTCATGTGTGGTCAGGCAAGACTTAACAACTATGGAGACTCGGACGGGGGCCACTTACAGCACGCTTGTATTGCCAGCAGCTGCCAGATAACGAGGTCTCATGCATCCTCAGGACACCCAGTGTGTTCAAGTTGGTGGCAAAAGCGAGTCACAGCACTTCAGTGTCAATTTTCGCCGGTCCCGCCGGTCCCGTCATCTCCGTGATTCAAGGCTTTGGCGGCCGCCCGAAATGGCTGCCTCCACCGACTATCATTCCAGGGAGCGTGGCAGGTCCAGGTGTATTAGCAGAGACACGTGTTGGAGGCATCCGCCACCATCATCGTTCTCCCAACCCGATCTTAGCCCTGGTGACACCACGACAATGTTGCTGCTCCTGAGTTTCAAAAAGAGAAGGGACAGTTTCACAATTTTGACTTAAAATCTGACTTTACCATGAGATTGGGTTTAAATTACAAGTCTTTAGACACCAAACTTGATATTCCTACTTGCTCAGAATTAAAAGATAGCACTTATTAAATGTATTAAGGTAACACAATTGTATCCTATAAGTGAGGTAGAACTTACAGTAGTGACAAACGGAGTTTTTCACTACCAGGACACGAAAAACTTAAAAGTACATGACCAACATTTTCAATACACTGCACGTTACCCTCTGGGGTGTTTAAGGCCTACTGTAGGGCTGATCTATATGTATTAAAATGGATGGTTAGGGCCTGGCAAAAGGTTTCATTTACCATGTCCAAATGGCAGTGTAAAACTGCACACAAAGGCTGCAATGGCAACCCTGAAACCTGCTTAAAAGGCTACTTAAGTAGGTGGCACAATAAGTGCTGCAGGCCCACTAGTCGCAATTACTTTACAAGCTCCAGGTACATGTAGTACAACTTTACTTGGGACATACAAATAAATTAAATGAACCAATTGTGTGTAAGCCAAGGTTACCATGTTTAAAGGAGAGAGCACAAGCACTTTAGCATTGGTTAGCAGTGGTAAAGTGTGAAGTTTCCTAAAGAACAACAAAAATGGGTTCAGAAAACAGGAGGGTAAAGGCAAACGTTTGGGGATGACCCTGCAGAAAGAGTCAAGTTGCATGGTAGTGCTTATATAATGAAGTTTAAAAAAAGAGAGAAATAAAATAATATGTCTTCTGCCATCAAGGCCACAAGCTTTTCAACCCCACCATGGCCTGGCAGTTGCTCATAATTCACTAGAGTTTCATTACCTATATACCAAGACATCTGATGGAGGGAATGGATTGTGCACATCTGAATTCTTTGCCTAAGGGAAGTCCTACCACTTAGGAAGATACATCTTGCAGTTTGTGGATATTCCAGACTTTCCCTGCTGCCAGTCAGGGCTGAGGAGAACTCTGAAAAGAGGTAACAAATCCTAACTCACCTGTCTAGACTATTCCCTGTATCCTGAAATAATGTCTTTCTTTTATGAATTAGTGCTAAAGTTAAATTTTGGTTTGTGCAAGCAAATACGCACTCCTAGCTTTAGAATAGAAAAAATACAACCATTTATTTCTTTATGTACTCTGGCAGCAAACTGGGTTAGAGAAAATAAACACACACTTGAAGATTCTCTTTTTCTAGTAACCACTGGAAACCTTGTCCAACAATTGGGGTTGTCAGGTGATGCTGAAATATTCCTGAAGTTTTGAGGAAGATGAAATGCTAAGGTCCAGCATTATGTAAAATGGTATCTCATGTACTATATGGACCAGACAATGGGATACTCCTGACATCATATGTACTATTAAGAAAGGCCCGCAGTGACAGAGATAGAAATGTATACATGAGCTAAAGCCTCTAAGTGACTGTAAGGTGAGGCGAGGGTGTGGTAGGCTTAGTAGTGGAACTCTAAAAACAGTCTTAAGGCTTTTAGGATAGTTTGGAGTTATAAACTTGGAGCTCAACAGTACATCAATAGTTCATTGTCCTTGACCAAACTACAGGAGAAATATTGTTTACTTATAAAATAGTGGTTGAAAGTACTAATGCTTCCACTCCAGGGATCTGTGTTTGACCTCCTAGTCACATGTTCAAATCCTGATGGGTCTACTCAGCCCTTCATCCTTTTATCACTAAATTGAGTAGCAATAAACATCTGCTATTGGTCAATAGCACCAAGAGACTCTTCAAGGGTGAATGTGTTCCCATCAAATATGCCTATTATTTTATATTTATACATAATGATAATTACAAGGTTACACTGAAAATTAAGTGTTCCAGTTCCATTTGACAGCATATCTGGCTCACATAATCTTCCTGGTGACCTTCCCCCTTGTTCAAGGATAAAGGTCCACAGCTTTAAATATTGCCCCCTTCTCACTACCCATCCCGCCATTTCTTGCATGTTTCATTTTGCTAATCTAAGGGTTTACTCTAAGCTGCAAACCATGTGCTACCAAATTGGAACTGGTCTTCCAGCCTCATTAGTCTTGAGGGGGTAGTCTTCTTAGTCCCAGTGCACATGGGTTTTGCCTGGTGACAATGTATTCAAAGTTTAGGAGTGCCTGCTGGCCTTGAAGAATCAGAACTTTGTTGCCCTGCTTTAGGGCGGTGCCACCAGTGCTGCCACACTGAGCACCTTGAAGGGGGCGCACTTTGCATTTAAGAGAAGACTGCTGAGTTTTTGTGTGCCCTGCATTTTAATTACACTGACATGAAAACTCTCATTGCCAATGAACTTGACAGGGAGATCTGTGTTTGATCATCACAGTTTTGACTAATGATAAACTAGCACCGTGGGTTCATGTTTGCACTGTGATGCACACACTGTAACAAGAGGTCACAGATTTGTAGATAGCTCAGTGGGGTACTGCTTTTGCCACAGAGATCCTTTTGTTAACTCCTTCGGTGCGCAGGACGGCCAGGAGCCGTTCTGCGCCACGGTGCTCGTGTGTGCAGGACAGCTCCCGGCCGTCCTGGAAAATGGAACTGGAAATCCTTTTGGTACAGGCACCAGAGGGATTTCTATTTCTCCCCTGTAGCCTCGGGAGCTGGGGAAGAGCTTCCCCAGCTCCCCAGCCCCCCCCCCGTTTCAGTGAAATGACAATCAGTGTGCACGTCGCCCTGACGTCATTTCACTGAAACCGAAACTGAAATGAGCCTCTAGGCTCATTTCAGTTTCACTTTCTACGTGCTCAGGGTGCTATCTCAGCCCCCTGAGCACGTAGAAAGACAGAAGGGGTATCATTGGAAAGGGGAGAATCTCCCCAGTGGATCCCTGCTTGGAGGATTTTTTTAGTGGCATATGCCAATGCCCCCACCCCCGCCACCATTACATCCTTTCTGCCTCCCTGGGGGGCAGATGGGGCAGTAGCCCCCAATCTGCCCCCCCAGGGGGGCAGAAAGCCCACTTGACGCAAGGGATTTTTTGTTCCCATATGTAATTAGGGTGGGGGCTGCCCAAAATGGGCATGCCAATGCCCCACCCTCGCCACCATTACAGCCTTTCTGCCCCCACGGGGGGACAGAAAGCCCACTTGATGCAAGGGATTTTTTTGTTGCCATATGTAATTAGGGTGGGGGCTGCCCAAAATGGGCATGCCAATGCCCCCACCCCACCACAATTACAGCCTTTCTGCCCCCTGGGGGGCATATGGGGCAATAGCCCCCAATATGCCCCCCGGGCAGTAGAAAGGCCACTAGAAACCAGGGATTTTTTTTTTATTCGTGTAGGGGTAGGGGCTGCCCAAAATGGGCATGACAATACCCCCCCAAGGAGAAATTCCAGTCTTTCTGCCCCCCCGGGAGGGCAATTGGGGTCAGTGGCCCCTGATCTGCCCCCAGGGGGAGCAGAAAGTCCACTAGGCGCCAGCAATTACGCTGGATTTTTTATGTGCCAGGGTGGGGGCTCCCCAAAATGGGTATACCAATGCCTCCAACCCCACTCCCTCAAACAATAGCCACAGTCTTTCTGCCCCCCTTGGGGGCATATTGGGGCAAACCCCCCCCCCCCGATTCCCCTCCAGGGTAGCAGAAACCCACTGGGCACAACTTTTTTTTAGCAATTTACCTACCTGTGGATTTTGGGCCCTAGCGCAGGTGGCACATAGGGAAACCTAGCAAACCTGTACATTTTTTAAAATTAGACACCAAGGGGAATCCAGGATGGAGTGACTTGTCTGGCTCTCACCACGTTCTGTTACCCAGAATCCCTTGCACACCTCAAAAAACTTATGGAGGCGAAATCAAAATTGCCTTTCACAAAATGTTTTGATCCTTTGCCTGTTGGAAGTACTTGGGCCTACCACACGAGTGAGGCACCATTTTTATCTGGAGACCCTGGGGGAACGCTGGGTGATAGGAAATTTGTGTCAGCCCACTGATGCCACAACTTTCCCACACAAAAATGTGTGGAAAAGTGATTTTTTCAGCTAAATTTGTAGTTTGCAGGGGATTCTTGGTGAGAAAACGTTGGTCGATCCACGCAAGCCATACCTCCCGTGAATCCCTCGGGTGTCTACTTTTCAGAAATGTGAGGGTTTGGTAAGTTTCCTTAGCTGGCCACCGAGCACGGGGCCAAAAACCCTTTGATGTCGCCTCAATATGTTTTGGGCCCTTGCCTGTTGTGGGTACTTGGGCCTCCCACACGAGTGAGGCACCATTTTTATCAGGAGACCTGGGGGAATGTTGAGTGGTAGAAAATTTGTCTCAGCCCGGTGATGCCACAACTTTCCCACACAAAAATGTGTGGAAAAAGTGATTTTTTCAGCTAAATTTGAGGTTTGGAGGGGATTCTGGGTAAGAAAACGTTGGGTGATCCACGTAAGCCATACCTCGCTGGAATCCCCCGGGTGTCTCGTTTTCAGAAATGTGTGGATTTAGTAGGTTTCCCTAGCTGGCTGCTGTGCACCGGGCCAAAAATCCAGGTGTTCCCCCTTGCAAAAAGAGGTTGTTTTGTGATAGGCAACTTTGATGTCGCCTCAATACGTTTTGGGTCCTTGCCTGTCGCGGGTACTTGGGCCTCCTGCACGAGTGAGGCACCATTTTTATCGGGAGACCTGGGGGATCGCTGGGTGGTAGGAAATTTGTGTCAGCCCGGTGATGCCACAACTTTCCCACACAAAAATGAGTGGAAAAAGTGATTTTTTAGGTAAATTTGAGGTTTGCAGGGGATTCTGGGTAAGAAAACATTGGGGAATGCACGCAAGCCATACCTCCCTGGAATCCCCGGGTGTCAAGATTTTTCAGAAATGTGTGGGTTTGGTAGATTTCCCTAGCTGGCCGCCGAGCATGTGGCAAAAAACCTAGGTGACCCCCTTTGCAAAACCAGGTCATTTTGGATAGGCAATTTTGATATTGCCTCAATATGTTTTGGGCCCTTGCCTGTCGCGGGTACTTGGGCCTCCCGCACGAGTGATGCACCATTTTTATTGGGAGACCTGGGGGAACGCAGGTTGGTATGAAATTTGTCTCAGCCCGGTGATGCCAAAACTTTCCCACACAAAAATGTGTGGAAAAAGTATTTTTTAAGCTAAATTTGAGGTTTGCAGGGGATTCTGGGTAAGAAAACATTTGGGGATCCACACAAGCCATACCTCCCTGAAATCCCCCGGTTGTCTAGTTTTCAGAAATGTGTGGGTTTGGAAGGTTTCCCTAGCTGACCGCCGAGTACGGGGCCAAAAACCCAGGTGACTCCCCTTGCAAAACCAGGTTGTTTTGTGATAGGCAATTTTGATGTCGCCTTAATAAGTTTTGGGCCCTTGCCTGTCGCGGGTACTTGGGCCTCCTACAGGAGTGGGGCCCCATTTTTATCGGGAGACCTGGGGGAACGCTAGGTGGTAGGAAATTTGTGTCAGCCCGGTGATGCCACAATTTACCCACACAAAAATATGTGGAAAAAGTGATTTTATTCAGCTAAATTTGAGGTTTGCAGGGTATTCTGGATAAGAAAATGTTGGGGGATCCACGCAAGCCTTACCTCCTTGAAATCCCCCGGTTGTCTAGTTTTCAGAAATGTGTGGGTTTGGTAGGTTTCCCTAGCTGACCGCTGAGTACGGGGCCAAAAACCCAGGTGACTCCCCTTGCAAAACCAGTTTGTTTTGTGATAGGCAACAATGATGTCGCCTCAATACGTTTTGGGCCCTTGCCGGTCACGGGTTCCTGGGCCTCCCACACAAGTGAGGCACCATTTTTATCGGAAGACCTGGGGGAATGCTGGGTGGTAGGAAATATTTGTCAGCCCGGTGATGCCACAACTTTCCGACACAAAATTCTGTGGAAAAACTGATTTTGTCATCTAAATTTGAGGTTTGCAGGGGATTCTGTGTAAGAAAACGTTGGGGGATCCACACAAGCCATACCTCCCTGAAATCCCCTGGGTGTCTAGTTTTCAGAAATGTGTGGGTTTAGAAGGTCTCCCTAGCTGTCCGCCGAGCACCGGGCCAAAAACACAGGTGACCCCCCATTGCAAAACCAGGTCGTTTTGTGATAGGCAACTTTGATGTCGCCTCAATACGTTTTGGGCCCTTGCCTGTCATGGGTACTTGGGCCTTGTTAGACCTTGCACCTTGGCGTGGGTCTCCATTCCATTTTTTTGTTGTTGTCTCATGTGTTTTTGCTGGTGTTAGATGCTTTGTGCACTGTGAAACTGCTGTCCAGTGCCACAGTGCAAGTGTTCCATATGGTAAAGTGATGAATGGATTAGTGATTCCATGACTGGCTGATTTGGTTTCCCTTGCCAAACCCTAGTACAGTACATGAGGAATGCCCAGGGCTTGTCAATCCAAATGCTGCTGATGGGCTTGCAGCACTAGTTGCGCCACCCAAAGAAGCAGCCTGTAAAAGTGTGTCTAAGACCTGCCATTGCAGATCCTGCGTGCAGTCCGGTACTGTTATGCTGACTGGTCAAGTGCACCCACTTGCCAGTCCCTAAACCTTCCCTTTTCTTCATATCAGACACCCCTATGGGAGGCCCAAGGGCAGGGTGCATTGTAAGTATAAGGTAGGACATGCCCTGGTGTGTGTGGCATGTTCTAATAGTGAATTGCAGCCATTTTCGTTTTTCACTATTGCAAGGCTACCTGTTCTCCATAGGCCAGAATGGGCAGTTTGATTATTACATCTTATAATCCTAACTGACTCAGGGAACACAGTAGAAATTCGAATTTGGTATGCCTGAACTCAGAATGATAAAATACATCGTTTAGTGAAGTTAGTTTTAACATCCTGTGTTTGAAAATACCACTTTTAGAAAGTGGGTATTTTCTTGTCTAACCATCCAAATCTGCCTCTGCTATGCTGTGTATTCCTTGTCTGGAGTTTGAATGACAGGGGCTGGGGAAATTCCAGGAGACAGGGTGAGTCAGCAAAGGACTGAATAGAGAGATCTGCATCTAGATGGGTGGGAGGAGTTGCACCAGGGACCTGAATAGGGCTGTGGCTTCCCTGCACAATGCTGGCTCCACCTCCTGTGGTGCGTCTGATGTCTCTGCCCTGCACTCTGAAAGGAAAGAAGGAGTCTTGTCAACAAAGTTTTCCAGGACTGACCAGAACTGGTTTGAAGTAGGCAAAGGCCTGTCTGCCTTCAAAGAACAAAGAGAAACTTGTTATAAATATTGGGACCCAAACCCAAGAACTTAAGATCATTTTGGGAAACAAGAAGAAACCTTTGCTGAGGAGTGGAACCAGAAGAAACTGAGGAGAGACTATCCCTAAGCTGAAGTGCTGCTTGGGGGATTGGCCTGCAGTGGTTGCCTGACTGCCAAAGAAGGAAGAAAAGACTTTGTGTGCACTTTTATTCAACTTGTGAAGGATCTCCAAGGGCTTGGAAAAGAGCTTGCCTCCTGCTGAAGTCTCAGGGCTAACAGACTTCACCCACCAGCTCCCCAAGAGTTCTTTTTAAGTACCTACGGTTGTGCTGGACTTTTTGAGGACTTGCGTGTCACAAGGAGCTAGAAGCGCAACTCAAGCACAAGAAGCGTGTCGCCGAACTGCCACTGCCGCTTCACAACACGAAGCGCCTCGCATCGCCGGAAAAGAGGATCGACATTGCATGAGACGCCGCCGCATCACCAGGAAGCGTGTCGCAGAAGAATCGTTGAGTCATCGCAGGTTCACCGAAGCGCCTCACATCGCCGGAGAAGAGGATCGACGTCGCATCAGACGTCACCGCTTCTCCGGGAAGCGTGTCGCAGCTCCTGTCGCGGCTCAATGCCGGAGAAGAGGATCGACGTCGCATCAGGAGCCGCTGCATCTCCGGGAAGCGTGTCGCAGGGGCTGTCACGGCTCATCGCCGGAGAAGGGGATCCACGTCGCATCAGATGCTTCAGCATAACCGGGAAGAGTGTCGCAGGGCCTGTCGCGGCTCGCATCATTGTGGAAGCAAATCGCATCGCCAGGAGAGAGGATCGACGTCGCATCAGACGCCGCCGCATCACCAGGAAGCGTGTTGCATCAAGAAGAAAGCGCCATCTTTGTTTCTTTGCACCAGATCTACAACGCATCGCCGTCCTTGCGTGTAAGGGACTACCGCATCTCCTTTCCTGCAACACTATCGTTGCCCTGCGTGTCGCATCTTAAGGTACATTGAACTCTGAGTGTCGCATTTACCATCTTAAGAGAACTAAGATAAATTCTACCATTTTAAAGTAACAGTATTGTGGATTTTTGCCGTTTATGGTCTTGTGTTAAATCTATATAAAAATACTTATTTTTGATATAAAACTTGTGTGGTGTCCATCTGTAGTGTTGTCACTTGATTACTGTATGTGTTCACAAATGCTTTACACACTGCCTCCGAGATAAGCCTGTCTTCTCGTGCCAAGCTACCAAGGGGGTGAGCAGGGGTTGTTTTAGGAGTTTATCCCCTCACCTTGACTAGGCGCAAGGGTCCCTACCTATGCCAACTAGAGACCCCCAAATCTAACATTGGTAGTCAGCGGTGAGGATTTGGACTTGCATTTTTGACTCATGTACAGTGATTGGTGAGCACTACTAGTGAGTGCAGACCAAAACGCGACCACATACTTTTGGTAGATTGTTTTTTCTGGGACTGTATTTTTGCAAAAAACTGCCAAGCAACCACCATGGAGAAAGCAGCATCCATAGCATATTTTGATTGTGATTGGGAAGAGGAGAAACTGGAATTCTACACTGTTACCCAGCTGAAGCACTTCTGCAGGAGGTTCAAAGTTTCTATGACCGGTATCTCCAGAAAAGAGGAGTTACAAAAGGCGCTGAGGGCCTGGTTTGAAGCAAGGAGCGCCCCTGAGCATGTGGAGGGGGCAGATAATGCAGATGAGCTGGTAGAGGGGCCATTGGGTCCAGGGGAGAGGAGAGCAGTCTCCCCAACAGAAGAGCTGGCGGAAAGGAAAGAAAACAGGATGCATGAGATGGAGCTGGCCAAGCTCAAGTTGGGTGGGCAACTGGAGTTAGAAAATAGAAAATTGGCCCTAGAGGAAAAGAGAATGCAGTTGGATCATGAGAAAAGTTTGAGAGAGTTGGAATTGAAAGCCAGGAGCTTAGAGATTACTCCCTCAGGTGGCAGCACACCATCTATGCCTGTCGAAGCTAGAGTGTATATTCCCAAGGATGTGGTAAAAGAATTTTACAAGAATTATGATATTGGGCAGTGGTTCAAGGCCTATGAGATAGCCATGTCTTCCCACCGGGTCACTGAGAAGGATTGGGGAGCGGGGTTGTGGGGGCCGTTCCTTAGTGAGGGGCGGGACACACTGTTAGACTTACCTTCTGAAGTCTATAATTCATATCACCACATGAAAGATGCATTAATGTCCAGGTATGGTTTAACTCCTGAATTGTATAGAAAGAGGTTCAGAGGTTGCAAGAAGATAGAGAGCAGTACCTGGGTGGAAGTTGTCACTTTTTTCTGCAGAGCATTGGATGGTTGGGTGAAGGGTAGCAAAGTTGATGATTTTCAGGGGCTCTTTGATGTGATTGCATGGGATCACTTGTCAAGTAATTGTTTTCCAGAGCTACACCAGCACCTGACAGATAGCAGGCTGACTAACCCTAGGACGCTTGCTGAGGAGGCGGACCACTGGGTAAGTACCAGGGTCCACAAGTGTCACGTGGGAGATTCAGCCAAGAGTGGGCAGGGTCCCCAGCAGAAGAGTGGGGGGGACAAGGGTAAACAGAGGGAGTTCCAAAGAATGCCCCAAAGTAGTCCCCAAGGGAACCAAGGGAAAGGTTCCCAGCCTCCCCCCCAGAAACCATCAGGGGCCCGACAGGTCCACCTGTTCAAGGGGGACCCCTGAGATGCTACAAATGTGGGGACCTGGGTCATAAAGCGAATGATCCCAGGTGCCGCCAGTTTGTGAAGAGAGCACCCCCTGGTGCAACCCCCCGGCAGATGGCTAGTGTAGCCCTGGGTGAGGAGATGGGTGCCCAAGGTGGGTAGGGGCCAGCAGAGATGTCCCTTGTCTCTTTAGGAGACTGTGAGGTAGTCCCCAGGACCCAACTGCCTGATAACACTAAGAAATACAGGCAGTAGGTGACCATCAATGGCCATAGAGTGGAGGCTCTTAGAGCTACAGGAGCCAGTGTGACAGCTGTCAAGTGTCATCTGGTATCTCAAGAGCAGGTTGTCCCCAATGCATTCTATCCAGTTGTTGCCGCTGACAACACAGAGAGCCACTGCAAGGTGGCTCAGGTTCCCTTTGAGAGGAGGGGTCTCTGGTACTCTTCAGGTAGCTGTGAGGCCCGCCATGCCTGTTGACTGTTTGTTAGGGAACGATCTGGAGAGCTCACCTTGGGCAATGGTGGAGCGGAGTGCTCATTTGGAAATGTTGGGTCTGCCTGACTGGGCGTGTGTCACCACACGGTCCATGGCAGCCAGTAGGGGTTCTCAAGAGGACCTGGTACCTGAGAGGGGGGCCCAGGTACCTGCCTTAGAGAGATGAGGCAGGGGGCATGGGAAACCAGCACCCGAAGTTCCCATGGCCCAAGAGGGAGCAGACCCTGAGGGGGATGCCCTGGAGTCTACAGGGGAACAGGTAGCGGAACTGGGAGACCTACCTGAGCTGACCCATTCACAGCAAGAAGGAGGACCCTCCAGGGAGGAGTCCTGTGAGGAGCAGAACAAGTGCCCTTCTCTCGTGGGTCTGCAGACCAGGAAGAAGGTGATCAGTCTGGATCACATTGGGTCTACTGGGAGAATGGTCTCCTGTATTCTGAGCCTAAGGTTGCTGAGCCTGGGTCAGCCTGTGTGCTGGTGGTACCCCAGCGCTTCAGAGCCTTCCTACTGGGGCTGGCTCATGATGTACCATTGGCAGGACATTTGGGGCAGGACAAGACCTTTGAGAGGCTTGTCACCCACTTTTATTGGGCCCAAATGCGCAGGAGTTCAGACACTCACTGCAGGACATGTCAGACTTGCCAGGCAAGTGGAAAGAGTGGGTGGAAGCGCATGGCTCCTCTCCAGCCATTCCCTGTGGTCAGCACCCCTTTGAACGGGTGGGTATTGACATTGTGGCGCCACTGGACCCCAAGACAGCCATGGGCAACAGGTTCCTCCTGGTCTTGGTGGACCATGCCACCCTGTGCCCGGAAGTAATACCTCTGAGGACAGTGATGGCCCCGTGGTGGGACGAGCATGGATGGGAATTTTCTCCAGAGTGGGATTCCCTCGCGAGGCAGTGTCTGACCGAGTTACTAACTTCATTTCCAAGTATATGAAGTCCCTGTGGCAGGAGTGTGGGGTAACCTACAAGTTTACCACTCCTTACCACCCCCAAGGAAATGGGTTGGTTGAAAGGTTCAACCAAACCCTGAAAGGCATGATTATGGGTCTTGAGGAACCCATGAGGCACAAGTGGGACGTCCTCTTACCATGCTTGCTCTTTGCTTACCGTGAGGTGCCACATAAATCTTTAGGGTTCAGCCCCTTTGAGCTTCTCTATGGACACCCAGTGAGAGGACCTCTAAGTTTGGTCAAAGAAGGCTGGGAGCAATCTCATAGGAAAACTCCTCAGGATGTATATAGCTACATGCTGGCCTTTAGGAACCAAACTAGGCATTTCAGGCAACTCGCTGAGGCGAATCTGGAAGCCAGCCAGGAGGAGATGAAGCGGTGGTATGACCAGAATGCCACTCTGGTAGAGCTTCAGCCTGGTCAGAAAGTGTGGGTCAGGACCCCAGTGGAGCCCTGCGCGCTCCAGGATAAGTGGACCGGACCATTTGAGGTTGTGGAGCGCAAAAGTCCGGTCACCTACTTGGTGGACTTGCGGTCTCCCAGGAACCCCTTGAGGGTCCTGCATGTCAACTGCCTGAAGCCTCACTTGGAGAGGTCCCAAGTGGACATGCCCTTAGCGACAGATGGTGGAATGGAGGAGGAGACCGAGCCTCTTCCAGACCTCCTGTCGGCGACAGAGCAAGATGGGTCAGTGGATGGTGTCAGCCTCTCTTCCACCCTGACCCATGAGCAACAGAATGACTGCCGCCAGTTTCTGGGACAGTTTTCTGATCGGTTCTCCCTGATTTCCGGTGTCACTGATTGGTGCGTCCATGATGTGAATACTGGGGATAGTACACCTGTGAGGCACAAAACCTACAGGGTGACTGATAGGGTGAGAGATTGCATCAAGGAGGAGGTCTCCAAGATGCTTGCGTTAGGGGTGATTGAGTCCTCTAACAGTCCTTGGGCCAGCCAAGTGGTCTTGGTCCAAAACGCTGCCGCACCGGGTGCCACACCAGAACTCCGGTTCTGTGTGGACTACCGAGGGCTCAATTCAGTCACCAGGACTGACGCGCACCCCATCCCCAGAGCTGATGAGCTCATAGATCGGCTAGGGGCTGCATTGTACCTCAGCATGTTTGACTTAACGTCTGGGTACTGGCAGATCGCCTTGACTGATGGGGCAAGAGAGAGGTCAGCATTCTCCACATCAGATGGGCACTACCAGTTCTGGGTTATGCCCTTTGGTATGAAGAATTCCCCTGCCACCTTTCAGAGGTTGGCCAACCATGTGTTGGCTGGACTGGACAAGTTTGGTGCCGCCTGCCTGGGTGACATTGCAATGTTCAGCGCCAGTTGGGAAGAATATCTGCGCCACCTCTGGGAAGTGTTGATGGCGCTGCGGAGGGCAGGCCTCACGATCAAGGTGAGTAAGTGCCAGATTGGGCAGGGTTCCATGGTGTACTTGGGAAACCAGGTTGGGAGCGGCCAGGTGGCGCCCCTGCAGCCCAAGATTGAAACCATCCTGTCTTGGGAGCCCCCCAAAACCCAGACAGAGGTGAGAGCCTTTTTAGGACTCATGGGTTACTACAGGAGGTTTGTCAAGGGGTATGGCAACATTGTTGCACCCTTGACCGCTCTGACTTCCAGGAAGCAGCCCAAGAGAGTGATTTGGATTGACACCTGTCAGAAAGCTTTTGAGGCCCTGAAAACTGCTATGTGCACGGCGCCCGTGCTCCTGTCACCCAACTTCTCCAGAGAGTTCATAGTACAAACAGACGCTTCAGAGCATGGTGTGGTGGCTGTTTTGGCACAGATGAATGAGGAGGGTCTAGATCAACCTGTAGCCTTCATCAGTAGGAGGATACTTCCACAGGAACAGAGGTAGAGTGCTATTGAGTGTGAGGCATTTGCCGTGCTCTGGGCACTGAAGAAGCTGAGACCATACCTGTTTGGGACTCACTTCCGGGTTCAGACAGACCACAGGCCCCTCAGATGGTTGATGCAGATGAGGGGTGAGAATCCAAAGCTGTTGAGGTGGTCCATTTCCCTACAGGGGATGGATTTCACGGTGGAACACCGCCCTGGTACAGAACACGCCAACGCTGGTAGTCTGTCCAGATTTTTCCGCCTTAGTGATGAGAACTCCCAGGAGGTAGGGTAGTTCTCCCCACATATCAGCTGGAGGGGACATGTGTTAGACCTGGCACCTTGGTGTGGGTCTCCCTTTCATTTTATTGTTGTTGCCTCATGTGTTTTTGATGGTGTTAGATGCTTTGGGCACTGTGCCACTGCTGTCCAGTGCCACAGTGCAAGTGCTCCCTATGGTAAATTGATGTATGGATTAGTGATTCCATGATTGGCTGATTTGGTTTACTTGTCAGACCCTAGTACAATGCACCAGGAGTGCCCAGGGCTTGTAAATCCAAATGATGCTGGTGGGTTTGCAGCACTGGTTGTGCCACCCACAGAAGCAGCCTGTAAAAGTGTGTCTAAGGCCTGCCATTGCAGAGCCTGCGTGCAGTCTGGTACTTTCATGCTGACTGGGCAAGTGCACCCACTTGCCAGTCCCTAAACCTTCCCTTTTCTTCATATCAGACACCCCTATGGTAGGCCCAAGTGTAGGGTGCATTGTAAGTGTAAGGTAGGACATGCCCTTGTGTGTGTGGCATGTTCTAATAGTGAATTGCAGCCATTTTCGTTTTTCACTATTGCAAGGCTACCTGTTCTCCATAGGCCAGAATGGGCAGTTTGATTATTACATCTTATAATCCTAACTGACTCAGTGAACATGGTAGAAATTCGAATTTAGTATGCCTGAACTCTGAATGATAACATACATCTTTTAGTGAAGTTGGTTTTAACATCCTGTGTTTGAAAATACCACTTTTAGAAAGTAGGTATTTTCTTGTCTAACCA
Source organism: Triturus cristatus (assembly GCF_964204655.1). Classification (NCBI taxonomy): domain Eukaryota; kingdom Metazoa; phylum Chordata; class Amphibia; order Caudata; family Salamandridae; genus Triturus; species Triturus cristatus. The sequence continues at coordinate 1,251,543,091 of NC_140579.1, read as the reverse complement.
TCCAAACCTGCCTCTGCTAGGCTGTGTATTCCTTGTCTGGATTTTGAGTGACAGGGGCTGGGGAAATTCCAGGAGACAGGGTGAGTCAGCACAGGACTGAATAGAGAGATCTGCATCTAGATGGTAGAAGGAGTTGCACCTGGGACCTGAATAGGGCTGTGCCTTACCTCCACAATGCTGGCTCCACCTCCTGTGGTGCGCCTGATGTCTCTGCCCTGCACTCTGAAAGGAAAGAAGGAGTCTTGTCAACAAAGTGCTCCAGGACTGACCAGAACTGGTTTGGAGTAGGCAAAGTCCTCTCTGCCTTCAGAGAACAAAGAAAAACTGGGTATAACTATTGGGACCCAAACCCAAGAACTTTAGATCACTTTGAGAAACAAGAAGAAATCTTTGCTGAGGAGTGGAACCAAAATAAACTGAGGAGAGACTATCCCTAAGCTGAAGTGCTGCTTGGGGGATTGGCTTGCAGTGGTTTCCTGACTGCCAAAGAAAGGAGAAAGGACTTTGTGTGCACTTTTATTCAACTTGTGAAGGATCTTCAAGGGCTTGGAAAAGAGCTTGCCTCCTGCGGAAGTCTCAGGGCCAACAGACTTCACCCACCAGCTCCCCAAGAGTACTTTTTAAGTGCCTGCAGTTGTGCTGGACTTTTTGAGGACTTGCGTGTCGCAAGGAGCTGGAAGCGCGAATCAAGAACAAGAAGCGTGTCGTCGAACTGCCGCTTCACAACACGAAGCGCCTCGCATCGCCGGAGAAGAGGATCGACGTCGCAGCAGACGCCGCTGCATCACCGGGAAGCATGTCGCATCAAGAAGAAAGCGCCATCTTTGTTTCTTTGCACCGGATATTCAAAGCATCGCCATCCTTGTGTGTAAGGGACTACCGCATCACCTTTCCTGCAACACTTTCGCTGCCCTGCATGTCGCATCTTAAGGTACATTGAACTCTGAGTGTCGCATTTACCATCTTAAGAGAACTAAGCTAATTTCTACCATTTTAAAGTAACAGTATTGTGGATTTTTGTCGTTTATGGTCTTTTGTTAAATCTATATAAAGAATACTTATTTTTTATATGAGACTTGTGTGGTGTCCATCTGTAAAGTTGTCACTTGATTACTGTATGTGTTCACAAATGCTTTACACACTGCTTCTGAGATAAGCCTGTCTGCTCGTGCCAAGCTACCAAGGGGGTTAGCAGGGGTTATTTTAGGAGTGTACCCCCTTAACCTGACTAGACACAAGGGTCCCTATTTGTCACAGGTACTTAACTATGCCAACTAGAGACCCCCAAATCTAACAGGCCTCCCGCACGAGTTAGGCACCATTTTTATAGGGAGACCTGGGGGAACACTGGGTGGTAGGAAATTTGTGTCAGCGTGGTGATGCCACAACTTTACCACACCATATCGGGGCGACTGCCCACCCCGTATCCAGTGGCACTGCCAGTACTGCGTTAAGCAATATCTTGTATATTAGTTCAAACTTTACTCCTGTTTACTCCAAAAACACTCTTCATTCTTTGACTCTTGGAACTCGTCAAAACCTTCATGCAAGGAAAGCATTTTCCTTAAGTTTCTCATGTTCAAAATGGGCCATCCGAACCTCTAATTCAGAACACGTACAAGCGCTGTATTTCATCAGAAGCAGTTTATTAACCCAATGCATTTCGGGCCTCGATGGGCCCTTCGTCAGGGGAAACTGAAATTAACAATAAGACAGACATTACAAGTTTATCCTGCAAAATGTATTGGAGTTATCTCATTTAAAAACAATCTTAGTCTTGTAAAATGTCAATCATTTCTCCATAATTGCCACATGCAATGGTAACGAAAACCTCTTTCACAGTGTCATAATGCCCTGTAATACCGGGAAACACTCTTACTCCTTTCACCCATTTAAAATCACATGCATTAAACTGTTGAGATTGCAGCACCCACCACAGGACTTCTTACTTTCCCTTGATTTTGTAACCCTTGTGCCTCGTATTCACATTACTGCTCTCTATTCTTTTTCCTCCCCTGTGTGAAAAACATACTTTCATGTTCAAGGCTCTGAATCCCAAACCACCCCTCTGCGCGAGATCGTATCTATGCTTCATTAATCATCCTGTTCCGATTCATTCCCCGTGCATACCTGCTAAGCGTCACCCGTCCTTTTCTCTCCATCTACAAACGAGTAATTCACTGTCTGCAGCCACTGCCTTAATTTGAACCTGGTGTGCCGACCACGTGACCCTTAGCTAAAACCATGTGCTTTCCTTCCTAGATGCCTGTGACTTTCCTAAAACTCCCGAAAACACTGCATCTCCCACAATGCCCTTAAACATATTGTAAAAATTCCGTTTTTCAACTCTGATTATGCATGTGACTATAAACGACATTTAAAGTACATTAAAATCTTAATGAACCACTTGTAATTTTGCAATGTATAATCTGTCCAATGCTTGTGACTGCTAATTCAATCTTGAACTGACACCTTTTCAAAACGATGCTTCGTGAATACCGATGTTCCGCCTTGCATGAAAGTCACGTGATATTTTCCAACAGTTTGTCACATTGACGTTTTTCGTAGTGGGTGCTAATCCAAAAGGGCATATTTTGATAGACATCACATTTGGGAATGGATTGCACACCTTAGATTATGTGTAACTTCCTCCTTATTTATCATAGAAATCACTGTGGCGTGTATTTTCACTGGTGACGTGCTTAGCCCAAACTGCACGTTGAAACATAACCACACCATATCGGGGCGACTTCCCACCCCGTATCCAGTGGCACTGCCAGTACTGCGTTAAGCAATATCTTGTATATTAGTTCAAACTTTACTCCTGTTTACTCCAAAAACACTCTTCATTCTTTGACTCTTGGAACTCGTCAAAACCTTCATGCAAGGAAAGCATTTTCCTTAAGTTTCTCATGTTCAAAATGGGCCATCCGAACCTCTAATTCAGAACACGTACAAGCGCTGTATTTCATCAGAAGCAGTTTATTAACCCAATGCATTTCGGGCCTCGATGGGCCCTTCGTCAGGGGAAACTGAAATTAACAATAAGACAGACATTACAAGTTTATCCTGCAAAATGTATTGGAGTTATCTCATTTAAAAACAATCTTAGTCTTGTAAAATGTCAATCATTTCTCCATAATTGCCACATGCAATGGTAACGAAAACCTCTTTCACAGTGTCATAATGCCCTGTAATACCGGGAAACACTCTTACTCCTTTCACCCATTTAAAATCACATGCATTAAACTGTTGAGATTGCAGCACCCACCACAGGACTTCTTACTTTCCCTTGATTTTGTAACCCTTGTGCCTCGTATTCACATTACTGCTCTCTATTCTTTTTCCTCCCCTGCGTGAAAAACATACTTTCATGTTCAAGGCTCTGAATCCCAAACCACCCCTCTGCGCGAGATCGTATCTATGCTTCATTAATCATCCTGTTCCGATTCATTCCCCGTGCATACCTGCTAAGCGTCACCCGTCCTTTTCTCTCCATCTACAAACGAGTAATTCACTGTCTGCAGCCACTGCCTTAATTTGAACCTGGTGTGCCGACCACGTGACCCTTAGCTAAAACCATGTGCTTTCCTTCCTAGATGCCTGTGACTTTCCTAAAACTCCCGAAAACACTGCATCTCCCACAATGCCCTTAAACATATTGTAAAAATTCCGTTTTTCAACTCTGATTATGCATGTGACTATAAACGACATTTAAAGTACATTAAAATCTTAATGAACCACTTGTAATTTTGCAATGTATAATCTGTCCAATGCTTGTGACTGCTAATTCAATCTTGAACTGACACCTTTTCAAAACGATGCTTCGTGAATACCGATGTTCCGCCTTGCATGAAAGTCACGTGATATTTTCCAACAGTTTGTCACATTGACGTTTTTCGTAGTGGGTGCTAATCCAAAAGGGCATATTTTGATAGACATCACATTTGGGAATGGATTGCACACCTTAGATTATGTGTAACTTCCTCCTTATTTATCATAGAAATCACTGTGGCGTGCATTTTCACTGGTGACGTGCTTAGCCCAAACTGCACGTTGAAACATAACCACACCATATCGGGGCGACTTCCCACCCCGTATCCAGTGGCACTGCCAGTACTGCGTTAAGCAATATCTTGTATATTAGTTCAAACTTTACTCCTGTTTACTCCAAAAACACTCTTCATTCTTTGACTCTTGGAACTCGTCAAAACCTTCATGCAAGGAAAGCATTTTCCTTAAGTTTCTCATGTTCAAAATGGGCCATCCGAACCTCTAATTCAGAACACGTACAAGCGCTGTATTTCATCAGAAGCAGTTTATTAACCCAATGCATTTCGGGCCTCGATGGGCCCTTCGTCAGGGGAAACTGAAATTAACAATAAGACAGACATTACAAGTTTATCCTGCAAAATGTATTGGAGTTATCTCATTTAAAAACAATCTTAGTCTTGTAAAATGTCAATCATTTCTCCATAATTGCCACATGCAATGGTAACGAAAACCTCTTTCACAGTGTCATAATGCCCTGTAATACCGGGAAACACTCTTACTCCTTTCACCCATTTAAAATCACATGCATTAAACTGTTGAGATTGCAGCACCCACCACAGGACTTCTTACTTTCCCTTGATTTTGTAACCCTTGTGCCTCGTATTCACATTACTGCTCTCTATTCTTTTTCCTCCCCTGCGTGAAAAACATACTTTCATGTTCAAGGCTCTGAATCCCAAACCACCCCTCTGCGCGAGATCGTATCTATGCTTCATTAATCATCCTGTTCCGATTCATTCCCCGTGCATACCTGCTAAGCGTCACCCGTCCTTTTCTCTCCATCTACAAACGAGTAATTCACTGTCTGCAGCCACTGCCTTAATTTGAACCTGGTGTGCCGACCACGTGACCCTGATTATGCATGTGACTATAAACGAAGCATCGTTTTGAAAAGGTGTCAGTTCAAGATTGAATTAGCAGTCACAAGCATTGGACAGATTATACATTGCAAAATTACAAGTGGTTCATTAAGATTTTAATGTACTTTAAATGTCGTTTATAGTCACATGCATAATCAGAGTTGAAAAACGGAATTTTTACAATATGTTTAAGGGCATTGTGGGAGATGCAGTGTTTTCGGGAGTTTTAGGAAAGTCACAGGCATCTAGGAAGGAAAGCACATGGTTTTAGCTAAGGGTCACGTGGTCGGCACACCAGGTTCAAATTAAGGCAGTGGCTGCAGACAGTGAATTACTCGTTTGTAGATGGAGAGAAAAGGACGGGTGACGCTTAGCAGGTATGCACGGGGAATGAATCGGAACAGGATGATTAATGAAGCATAGATACGATCTCGCGCAGAGGGGTGGTTTGGGATTCAGAGCCTTGAACATGAAAGTATGTTTTTCACGCAGGGGAGGAAAAAGAATAGAGAGCAGTAATGTGAATACGAGGCACAAGGGTTACAAAATCAAGGGAAAGTAAGAAGTCCTGTGGTGGGTGCTGCAATCTCAACAGTTTAATGCATGTGATTTTAAATGGGTGAAAGGAGTAAGAGTGTTTCCCGGTATTACAGGGCATTATGACACTGTGAAAGAGGTTTTCGTTACCATTGCATGTGGCAATTATGGAGAAATGATTGACATTTTACAAGACTAAGATTGTTTTTAAATGAGATAACTCCAATACATTTTGCAGGATAAACTTGTAATGTCTGTCTTATTGTTAATTTCAGTTTCCCCTGACGAAGGGCCCATCGAGGCCCGAAATGCATTGGGTTAATAAACTGCTTCTGATGAAATACAGCGCTTGTACGTGTTCTGAATTAGAGGTTCGGATGGCCCATTTTGAACATGAGAAACTTAAGGAAAATGCTTTCCTTGCATGAAGGTTTTGACGAGTTCCAAGAGTCAAAGAATGAAGAGTGTTTTTGGAGTAAACAGGAGTAAAGTTTGAACTAATATACAAGATATTGCTTAACGCAGTACTGGCAGTGCCACTGGATACGGGGTGGGAAGTCGCCCCGATATGGTGTGGTTATGTTTCAACGTGCAGTTTGGGCTAAGCACGTCACCAGTGAAAATGCACGCCACAGTGATTTCTATGATAAATAAGGAGGAAGTTACACATAATCTAAGGTGTGCAATCCATTCCCAAATGTGATGCCACAACTTTCCCAGACGAAAATGTGTGGAAAAAGTGAATTTTTCAACTTAATTTGAGGTTTCCAGGGAATCTGGGTAAGAAAATGTTGGGGGATGCACGCAAGCCATACCTCCCTGGAATCCCCAGGGTGTCTAGTTTTCATAAATGTGTGGGTTTGGTAGGTTTCCCTAGCTGACCGCCGAGCACTGGGCCAAAAACCCAGGTGACCCCCCTTGCAAAACCAGGTTATTTTGTGAAAGGCAACTTTGATGTCGCCTCAATACTTTTTGGGCCCTTGTCTCTCACGGGTACTTGGGCCTCCCACTCGAGTGAGGCACCATTTTTATCGGGAGACCTGGGGGAACACTGGGTGGTAGGAAATTAGTGTCAGCCCGGTGTTGTCACAACTTTCCCACATCAAAATGTGTGGAAAAAGTGATTTTTTCAACTAAATTTGAGGTTTGCAGGGGATTCTGGGTCAGAAAATTTTGGGGGATCCACGCAAGCCATACCTCCCTGGAATAACCCGCGTGTCTAGTTTTCAGAAATGTGTGGGTTTGGTAGGTTTCCCAAGCTATCCACCGAACACGGTGCCAAAAACCCAGGTGACCCCCCCTTGCAAAACCAGTTCATTTTGTGATAGGCAATTTTTATGTTGCCTCAATACGTTTTGGGCCCTTGCCTGTTGTGAGTACTTGTGCCTCCCACACACGTGAGGCACCATTTTTATCGGGAGACCTGGGGGAATGCTAGGTGGTAGGAAATTTGTGTCAGCCCGGTGATGCCACAATTTATCCACACAAAAATATGTGTAAAAACTGATTTTTTCAACTAAATTTGAGGTTTGCAGGGGATTCTGGTTAAGATAACGTTGGGGGATCCAGGGAAGCCATACCTTCCTGGAATCCCCCAGGTGTCTAGTTTTCAGAAATGTGTGGGTTTGGTAGGTTTCCCAAGCTGGCCGCCGAACACGGTGCCAAAAACCCAGGTGACCCCCCCTTGCAAAACCAGGTCATTTTGTGATAGGCAATTTTGATGTTGCCTCAATAAGTTTTGGGCCCTTGCCTGTCGCGGGTACTTGGGCCTCCCACACGCATGAGGAACCATTTTTAACGGGAGTCCTGAGGGAATGCTATGTGGTAGGAAATTTGTGTCAGCCCGGTGATGCCACAATTTACCCACACAAAAATGTGTGGAAAAACTGATTTTGTCATGTAAACTTGAGGTTTGCAGGGGATTCTGGGTAAGAAAACGTTTGGGGATCCACACAAGCCATACCTCCCTTAAATCCCCCGGGTGTCTAGTTTTCAGAAATATATGGGTTGGGTAGGTATCCCTAGATGGCCACCGAGTACGGGGGCGAAAACCCAGGTGACCCCACTTGCAAAACGAAGTCGTTTTGTAATAGCCAATTTTGATGTTGCCTCAATACTTTTTGGGCCCTTGCCTGTCGTGGGTACTTGGGCATCCCACATGGATGAGGCACCATTTTTATAGGGTGACCTGGGGGAATGCTAGGTGGTAGGAAATTTGTGTCAGCCTGGTGATGCCATAATTTACCCCCACAAAAATATGTGGAAAAAGTGATTTTGTCATCTAAACTTGAGGTTTGCAGGGATTCTGGGAAAGAAAATGTTGTGGCATCCACGCAAGCCTTACCTCCCTGGAATCCCCAGGGTGTCTAGTTTTCATAAATGTGTGGGTTTGGTAGGTTTACGTAGCTGACCGGCGAGCACTGGGTCAAAAATCCAGGTGACCCCCCTTGCAAAACCAGGTTATTTTGTGATAGGCAACTTTGATGTCGCCTCAATACTTTTTGGGCCCTTGCCTGTCACGGGTACTTGGGCCTCCCACTCGAGTGACGCACCATTTTTATCTGGAGCCCGGTGATGCCACAATTTACCCACACAAAAATATGTGGAAAAAGTGATTTTGTCATCTAAAGTTGAGGTTCATAGGGGATTCTGGGTAAGAAAACGTTGAGGAATCCACGTAAGCCATACCTCCCTGGAATTCCCCAGGTGTCTAGTTTTCATAAATGTGTGGGTTTTGTAGGTTTCCCTAGCTGGCCGCCGAGCACAGTGCCAAAAACCCAGGTGACCCCCCTTGCAAAACGAGGTCGTTTTGTAATTGACAAAACCAGGGTATTTTGTGATAGGCAACTTTGATGTTGCCTCAATACGTTTTGGGCCCTTGCCTGTCGCGAGTACTTGGGCCTCCCGTACGAGTGAGGCACCATTTTTATCGGGAGACCTGGGGGAACGCTGGGTGGTAGGAAATTTGTGTCAGCCCAGTGATGCCACAACTTTCCCACACAAAAATGTGTGGAAAAAGGATTTTTTTCCGCTAAATTTGAGGTATGCAGGGGATTTTGGGTCAGAAAACTTTGGGGAATGCACGTAAGCCATACCTCCCTGGAGTCCCTGGGTGTCTAGTTTTTTTAGAAGTGTTTGGGTTTGGTAGGTTTCCATAGCTGGCTGCCGAGCACGGGGCAAAAAACCCAGGTGACCCCCCTTGCAAAACCAGGTCATTTTGTGATAGGCAATTTTGAAGTTGCCTCAATATCTTTTGGGCCCTTGCCTGTCACGGGTACTTGGGCCTCCTGAATGATTGAGGCACCAGTTTTATTGGGAGACCTGGGGGAACGCTGGGTAGTATGACATTTGTGTTAGCCCGGTGATGCCACAACTTTCCTACACAAAAATGTGTGGAACAAGTGATTTTTTATGCTAAATTTGAGGTTTGCAGGGGATTCTGGGTAAGAAAACATTTGCGGATCCACACAAGCCATACCTCCCTGGTATCCCTCGGTTGTCTAGTTTTCAGAAATGTGTGGGTTTGGTAGGTTTCCCTAGCTGGCCGCCGAGCACTTGGCCAAAAACCCAGGTGACACCCATTGCAAAACCAGGTCGTTTTCTGATAGGCAATTTTGATGTCGCCTCAATACGTTTTGAGCCCTTGCCTGTTGCGGGTACATGGGACTCCCACAGGAGTGAGGCACCATTTTTATCGGGAGACCTGGGGGAAAGCTAGGTGCTAGGAAATTGTGTAAGCCTGGTGATGCCACAACTTACCCCACAAAAATATGTGGAAAAAGTGATTTTTTTTCAGCTAAATTTGAGGTTTCCAGGGGATTCTGGGTAAGAAAACATTTGGGGGATATACGCAATCCATACCTCCCTAGAATCCCCCGGGTGTCTAGTTTTCAGAAATGTGTGGGTTTGGTAGGTTTCCCTTGCTGGCCGCCGAAGACGGTGCCAAAAACCCAGGTGACCACCCTTGCAAAACCAGGTCATTTTGTGATAGGCAATTTTGATGTTGCCTCAATACTTTTTGAGCCCTTGCCTGTCGTGGGTACTTGGGCCTCCCACACGAGTGAGGCACCATTTTTATCAGGAAACCTGGGGGATCGCTAGGTGGTAGGAAATTTGTGTCAGCCTGGTGATGCCACAATTTACCCAAACAAAAATATGTGGAAAAAGTGATTTTTTAAATCTAAACTTGAGGTCTGCAGGGGATTCTGGGTCAGAAAATGTTGGGGGATTCACGCAAACCTTACCTCCTTGATATCCCCAGGGTGTCTAGTGTTTCATAAATGTGTGGGTTTGGTAGGTTTTCCTAGCTGACCCCCGAGCACGGGGCCAAAAACCCAGGTGACCCCCCTTGCAAAACACGGTCGTTTTGTGAAAGGCAATTTTTGATGTCTCCTCAATACATTTTGGGCCCTTGCCTGTCGTGGGTACTTGTGCCTCCCGCACGAGTGAGGCACCATTTTTATCTGGAGACCTGGGGGAACATTGGGTGGTAGGAAATTTGTTTCAGCCCTGTGATGCCACAACTTCCCCACACAAAAATGTGTGGAAAAAGTGAGTTTTTCAGCTAAATTTGAGGTTTGCAGGGGATTTTGGGTAAGAAAACGTTGGGGGATCCACACAAGCCATACCTCCCTGGAATTCCCCGGGTGTCTAGTTTTCAGAAATGTATGGGTTAGGGGGGTTTCCCTAGCTGACCGCCGAACACAGGGCCAAAAACCCAGGTGACCCCCCTTGCAAAACCAGGTCGTTTTGTCATTGGCAATTTTGATGTTGCCTCAATACATTTTGGACCCTTGCCTGTCGCGGGTATTTGGGCCTCCCGCACGAGTGAGGCACCATTTTTATCTGGAGACCTGGTGGAATATTGGGTGGTAGGAAATTTGTGTCAGCCTGGTGATGCCACAACTTTCCCACACAAAAATGTGTGGTAAAAGTGATTTTTTCAGCTAAATTTGAGGTTTGCAGGGGATTTGGGGTAAGAAAACATTGGGGGATCCACGCAAGCCATACCTCCCTGGAATCCCCAGGGTGTGCAGTTTTTAGAAATGTTTGGTTTGGTAGGTTTCCCTAGCTGGCTGCCGAACACGGTGCCAAAAACCCAGGTGGCCCCCCTTGCAAAACCAGGTTGTTTTGTGATAGGCAATATTGATGTTGCCGCAATACGTTTTGGGCCCTTGCCTGTCGCGGGTACTTGGGACGCCTGCACGAGTGAGGCACCATTTTTATCGGGAAACCTGGGGGAACGCTAGGTGGTAGGAAATTTGTGTCAGCCTGGTGATGCCACAATTTACCCAAACAAAAATATGTGGAAAAAGTGATATTTTTATCTAAATTTGAGGTTTGCCGGGGATTCTGGGTAAGAAAATGTTGGGGGATTCATGCAAGTCTTACCTCCTTGGAATCCCCAGGGTGTCTAGTGTTTCATAAATGTGTGGGTTTGGTAGGTTTCTCTAGCTGGCCACCGAGCACAGGGCCAAAAACCCAGGTGACCCCCCTTGCAAAACCAGGTTGTTTTGTGAGAAGCAATTTTGATGTCTCCTCAATATATTTTGGGCCCTTGCCTGTCGCGGGTACTTGGGCCTCCTGCACGAGTGAGGCACCATTTTTATCTTGAGACCTGGGGGAACATTGGGTGGTAGGAAATTAGTGTCAGCCCTCTGATGCCACAACTTTCCCACACAAAAATATGTGGAAAAAGTGATTTTGTTATCTAAACTTGAGGTTTGCAGGGGATTCTGAGTGAGAAAATGTTGGAGGATTCACACAAGCCTTACCTCCTTGGAATATCCAGGGTGTCTAGTTTTCATAGATGTGTGGGTTTGGTAGGTTTCCCTAGCTGACCCCCGAGCACAGTGCCAAAAACCCAGGTGACCACCCTTGCAAAACGAGGTTGTTTTGTGATTGACAATTTTGAAGTTGCCTCAATGCGTTTTGGACCCTTGCCTGTCACGGGTACTTGGGCCTCCTGAATGAGTGAGGCACAATTTTTATTGGGAGACCTGGGGGAACGCTGGGTTGTATGATATTTGTGTCAGCCCGGTGATGCCACAACTTTCCTACACAAAAATGTGTGGAAAAAGTAGATTTTGTAAGCTAAATTTAAAGTTTGCAGGGGATTCTGGGGAAACATTTGGGGATCCACACAAGCCATACCTCCCTGGAATCCCCCGGTTTTCTAGTTTTCGGAAATGTGTGGGTTTGGTAGGTTTCCCTAGCTGGCCGCCGAGCACGGGGACAAAAACCCAGGTGACCCCCCTTGCAAAACCAGGTCGTTTTGTGATAGGCAATTTTGATGTTGCCTCAATAAGTTTTGGGCCTTTGCCTGTCGAGGGTACTTGGGCCTCCCACTCGAGTGAGGCATAATTTTTATCGAGAGACCTGGGGGAACACTGGGTGGTAGGACATTTTTGTCAGCCCGGTGATGCCACAACTTTCCCACACAAAAATGTGTGGAAAAAGTGATTTTTGAAACTAAATTTGAGGTTTGCAGGGGATTCTGGGTAAGAAAGAAAACTTTGGGAGATCCACGCAAGCCATACCTTCCTGGAATCCACCGAGTGTCTAGTTTTCAGAAATGTGTGGGTTTGGTAGGTTTCCTGTTAGAATCTGGGGTCTCTGGTTGGCGCAGGTAGGCACTTGCGACACGCAGGGACCCTTTCCTCTAAGTCAGGGCAAAGGATCACCTCTTTAAAAATAAACCCTGCTCACCCTCTAGGTAACGTGGCGCGAGCAGTCAGGCTAGATCTCCAGAGGGCATTAGGTTAAGCGTTCAAGATATCCCACACAATAATCACCACCCCACCACACAAAGACACAAGGCTGTATTTATCAAAAATAGAAGTCTTTATGTAAAAGGTTTCTTGCAGGCAGGTTGCACAAATACAGTTCTCTTGGTAAATTAATGTTCCAGTTACCTTCAAATGCTTAAGGGCAGTCCACAGGTTTTAAAATGGCACAGTTTTACTTGTTATAAGTTCTATTGGGGGGTTGTGCGCTTCGTAGCGCTTCAGGTACGCCTCGTACTACGATTTCCGTACGTCGTGCCTTTTCTCACGCTTCTCGCGTGAGGTACGCGTCCACCGGCCTTGAACCAGACAGCCCGTACCGACGTAGGTACGCGTCGGACTTCTTCCAGGCTTCGCTTACCAAGTCCCACGCTTCCCGCGTGAGTCCCGGCAATGCTTTTACTACTGTACGGTCCGTACAGTGATGGGGACGCGCCGTACACGGACGGCAACACAGATACGGCTCAAACAGAGTCGAGCACGGGCCGTACCAGGGCACAAAGCACAAAATCCTTCAAAGGTAGAGACGCACCGCACCAAGGTCAGTACGGGCCGTACTACAGCGCCCCAGCCCTCAATACTGTAAAGGCAGGGACGCACCGTACAAAGGAGGTACGGACCGTACCTCAGTGCGCTTTGGCAGAATACCTTTGTTCTTTCACGGGGAGGTTCGCGGCGGCTTGCAGATGTCAACCATGAGTGTCCCACGTCGCGTCTTGGTCCCGGCTCCTCCGAGGATGCTGATGCTTCGTGGGGGCACTCCTCAACTTCCTAGCACACCAGCGAGGGCAGAGGCAAGAGGGGCAGCCTGGGGGCGAGATCTCAGCGCAGCGCGCTGTCAGCTTCGTCCGGTTGGGGCGAACAGTGCGCACAGGTCCTCACGGTGATTTCTGCAGCCCAGGGGGGTCGCAGGGCTCGATGTTTGGACACAGGGATCTCCTCCTTACTTTGCGAGCAACGGCTCGAGGGGGCAGTTGCTTACTTTGTTTAGGCTTGCGGGCCGTCACAATGCTCACAGCTGCTCCAGCGGCAGAAGTCGCGTAGCTCAGCGGGATTAAGGCACAAGGTTCTCTGGGGTCAGCGGTGCAGAATCACCCACGGCAGTCTCTTCTTCCTCAAGGGGGGGGTAGCACCCAATGTTCCTGGGGCGCAGTTCAGGAGGCAAGTTCTCTAGCAAGCCCTTGGAGATAGTTCAGCACAAGTTGAATCAAAGTCTTTCCTTTCAGTCTTTTCCTCTCCTTCCAGCAGACAGGCACCCACTGCAGGCCAGTCTCTCAGGCAGAGAGACAGTATTCCTCCTTCAGCTTCTCCAGGTCCTTCTCCTTCAGGCAGAGGTTCGTCGTTGCGTAAACAGGATCTGATTTCTTAGGAGCCAGGCTCCTACTTTTATAGCACAATTCTTTTGTTCTTTAGCGCCAGGGGGCCTGGGCCTGGCTCAGTCCAGTTTTGGAGCACTTTGTTGTGGTGACTCTGCTCTTTCCTTTCAGCAGCAGGGCAGAGACATCAGCCGCTCCACAGGGGGCGGAGCCGGCATTGTGGTGGCAGGGCACAGGTCTATTCAGAGTCAAAGGTGTACTCCTCCCACCCATCCTGGTGTAATCTCTCTACCCACCACCTGGCAGCCAGCCTGTCTCTTGGAATTCTCCAGCCCTGCTCCTTACTGTTGCTAGGCAGAACACACACACAGCAGAGGCGGACTGAAATGGCCAGGTCAGTAAATACTAACTTTCTAAAAGTAGTATTTACAAACACAGGATATTAAAATAAACTTTACTAAAAGAATTATTTTATTATTCTGAGTTCAGGCATACTAAATATGACTTTCTACCATGCTCTATGAGTCCACTGGGATTACAGCGTGTAGTAATTCCAGCAGCCCATTCTGGCCCATGGAGAGCAGGTAGCCTTCAATAGTGAAAAACGAAAATGGCTGTAATTCACTATTAAGACATGCCACACACACATCAGGGCATGTCCTACCTTATGCCTACAATGCACCCAGCCCTTGGGCCTACCAGAGGGGTGACTAATATGTAGTTAAGGGAAGGTTTAGGGACTGGCAAGTGGGTGCACTTGCGCAGTCAGCGCGACAGTACCAGACTGCACGCAGGTTCTGCAGTGGCAGACCCTAGACACATTTTACTAGGGGCTGATAGTAAACCAAATAAGCCAAACATGGACACCAATCAATGTATACATTTTACCATAGGGAGAGCATATGCACCTTAGCACTGATCAGCAGTGGTAAGGTGCCCAGAGTCATAAATAAGCCAACACCAGGTCAGAAAAAATACAGGAGGAAGGCAAAAAGGTTAGGGATGACCCTGCAAAAAGGGCTAGGTCCAACACAACCCTCTTCCAGCCAAAACGCAGGGTAGACCAATCACCACCATGCTGGTCTTCCCTGCTTGGGGCAATAGAACAAGGACCTGGCCCGCAACTGCAGGGGCAGACTCCATTTCTACGCCAATCTGAACCTATCGGACTTCCTCTGTCCATACTCTCAGGGCCCACCAAGCCGATCCATGGGGAACCCTTCTCCTCACCTGTGGAAACCACCTGTGCAGCACCTAACCTTAACTGGCCCACAGGTGTGTCCCAACAGACAGACAGCAAAATGCTACAGCGGCCACTGACAGTAGTCAGGGATTAGACCCAGGCCGTATGCCTCTCAGGGCTCTCAAACCTCTGTGGCGCCAGGGAGTGGGGGGCAGTAGCCCCAGGTGCTTGGCACCCTTTGTCCATTCTCCCTCTTGTCAGGTCAGGTATGACATCCTGGCACTGACCCACCAGCCCCAGGACTGTACCCGGCGGCTGGACCAAAGACTGGGGTGGCCTCTCCCACACCCGGTCCTCCTCCTTGGGGCTCTGTACCCTCCCACCTGGAGTGGTACCCCCTTCCAGAATTGCCAGGGCACCTGGGGCAGGTGTCCCGCGCAATTCGCCCACCAGTTCAGGGGTTCTATCCTGCAACTGGGCGTCCAGGCCAGGGGGGACACCTTGAACCTGGCCCTCCAACCTGGGGTCTAAACCCTTCAGTTGAGCCGGGGTCAGAGGCGAGGACGCCCTCCCTCTGAACCCCCTTCCAGAGTACTGCCCACTCCCAACTGGCGTGGTACCCCCAGAAGCAACATGGGTCAGGACACTGATTACAGTGGTCCCACCCTCCAGGTCAGACAACACCTGAACCTGGCTTCCCAACCCTGGGACCAACCCATGCGGTTGAACACTCGCCTGGTGCACCAGGACTTCCCGGGGAGCACGCATGCCCCCCCTGAGGGTGACACATAACTCATGTGTCGTGTGACAGTCTGCCGGGCGCTGATCTCCTGACCCCTGTCCATCTGACAGTGCCTGAAGATCCCCCAGGACAGAATTGGTGTCACCATGGTCATTCACTGGTGACGCAGCCCTTCTGGCTGGCCCCTGACCCACTGGTTCTTCCACTGGGGACTCTTTCCCCCTCTCACCCCTCACTCTGGACTTCTGCACCCTCCCAACTGGAACGGTACTGCCAGAAACCAGAACCGAGGGAGGCCTGCTTACAGACACTCCCGTCCACTAGACACTAGGGGATCCCCCTCAATGGGCGGCCCATCAGGACAGCCTAGGCTCCCCGCCTGGTGTTCTCTTAAAGAACCATCCAGGCTCTGAGACTGGGTTTCGGGCACCTGGGGGCACGCAGCCCCACACTCACTCCTTCTCCACTGAGACAGGACGTGAGCCCCTACACCCCTCCCACTGCCATGGGACCTAGCTGTGCTACTCTGCACCACTTACACCACTCTGGGTTGGAAGATACCTGAGCCACTCCCCACGGGGTCACTCCCCAATGCCTCTCCAGACCCTCTGGACTCCACCAAAAGGTCTGCCTCCTCTGTGAGTTCTCTGCCGTCAGAGAACTCACCCTCACACAGGTGTTGGCATTGCTCTGGAAAACAGGGACTTACAATATGATCTCCCACAATTGGATCACACAGCCCCCTAGCAGGGTTAACCAAACTATCCTTCACCTTACCATCCAGTGCCTCACACACGTTCTCCACACCACTCTCCTGAGACTGGCAAGACAGTATCTGACTGTCTCTGTCACACAACCCACACTCTTCTGGGCGGTCTTCACACTCACCCACCAGGACTTCAGTTTTGGGGGAACCCCTCTCCCTGCACCTCTCATCTAGAGTCAGTAGAGTGTCCCTCTCGCCACTAGGACCATGAACCCCTGCGCCAGTTACCCTATTCCCTTCAGGGATAGTGCGCACTACTGGAGCTACCTCATGCCCTTGAACCTCCTGGTGTATGTTAACCCCCTCCTTCAAGTCAGGCGCCATATCTCTGGGTGTGCGTACTACTCTCTCAGCACTGTAAAATTCAATATTGCTGCCACCATCTGAGCTGGATTCCTCCTCCCACTCAGAAAAGCTCAATCTCTGAGCTATGCACCTTTCTGGTTGCTTGGCTGAGACACTCCTGGCCTCAAGCCTCTCGAGCTCCATATCATATTTCTTCATTATGAAGTCATGCTCCATCTGAATCTTTCTTTCTTCAAGAGCTATCTTCTTCTCTTCCAGAGCCAGTTTCAGTTTCGCCAAAGTGACCTCTTGTTCTATTGCGGCCTGTCTGTCTGCCAGCTCCTCTGGCGACAGGCCTCTGCCAAAACTGCGAACGCTTTCCGCTGGTTTCAATGGTGTAACTTCCTTAGTTGCACCCCTTGATTCAATCCAGGCTTTCAGCGCCTTGAAGAGATCTGATCTGTTTTTGCATCCTGCATGTGGAACCTTGAGCTTCCTGCAGAAGTACTTGAGTTCAGTTCTCTTGTAGCTGTCCAGTTTTGATGCCTCCCATTCCATTCCTAGGATTTCAGAGGTTTCAGAGATTGATTTCTCAATGCTGTTTGGGCCAGGCATGACTCCAAACACAAGGGATCTTCTTTCTTGGCAAGTGAAATTACAACTTGAAAAGTTATGTGGCTTAAGCTACTGGACTGTCCACTGTGCAATGGTTAGTAATCACTGCGCAGACACCAAGAACGCAAATCCGCAAATCCACACCGCTGCCACCAATGTTAGAATCCGGGGTCTCTGGTTGGCGCAGGTAGGCACTTGCGACAAGCAGGGACCCTTTCCTCTAAGTCAGGGCAAAGGATCACCTCTTTAAAAATAACCCCTGCCCACCATCTAGGTAACGTGGTGCGAGCAGTCAGGCTAGATCTCCAGAGGGCATTAGGTTAAGCGTTCAAGATATCCCACACAATAATCACCACCCCATCACACAAAGACACAAGGCTGTATTTATCAAAAATAGAAGTCTTTATATAAAAGGTTTCTTGCAGGCAGGTTGCACAAATACAGCTCTCTTGGTAAATTAATGTTCCAGTTACCTTCAAATGCTTAAGGGCAGTCCACAGGTTTTAAAATGGCACAGTTTTACTTGTTATAAGTTCTATTGGGGGGTTGTGCGCTTCGTAGCGCTTCAGGTACGCCTCGTACTACGATTTCCGTACGTCGTGCCGTTTCTCACACTTCTCGCGTGAGGTACGCGTCCACCGGCCTTGAACCAGACGGCCCGTACCGACGTAGGTACGCGTCGGACTTCTTACAGGCTTCGCTTACCAAGTCCCACGCTTCCCGCGTGAGTCCCGGCAATGCTTTTACTACTGTACGGTCCGTACAGTGATGGGGACGCGCCGTACACGGACGGCAACACAGATACGGCTCAAACAGAGTCGAGCACGGGCCGTACCAGGGCACAAAGCACAAAATCCTTCAAAGGTAGAGCCGCACCGCACCAAGGTCAGTACGGGCCGTACTACAGCGCCCCAGCCCTCAATACTGTAAAGGCAGGGACGCACAGTACAAAGCAGGTACAGACCGTACCTCAGCGCGCTTTGGCAGAATACCTTTGTTCTTTCACGGGGGAGGTTCGCGGCGGCTTGCAGATGTCAACCATGAGTGTCCCACGTCGCGTCTTGGTCCCGGCTCCTCCGTGGACGCTGATGCTTCGTGGGGTCACTCCTCAACTTCCTAGCACACCAGCGAGGGCAGAGGCAAGAGTGGCAGCCTGGGGGCAAGATCTCAGCGCAGCGCGCTGTTGGCTTTGTCCGGTTGGGGCGAACAGTGCGCACAGGTCCTCACGGTGATTTCTGCAGCCCAGGGGGGTCGCAGGGCTCGATGTTTAGACACAGGGATCTCCTCCTTACTTTGCGAGTGACGGCTCGAGGGGGCAGTTGCTTACTTTGTTTAGGCTTGCGGGCCGTCACGATGCTCACAGCTGCTCCAGCGGCAGAAGTCGCGTTGCTCAGCGGGATTAAGGCACAAGGTTCTCCGGGGTCAGCGGTGCAGAATTACCCACGGCAGTCTCCTCTTCCTCAAGGGGGGGTAGCGCCCAATGTTCCTGGGGCGCAGTTCAGGAGGCAATTTCTCCAGCAAGCCCTTGGAGATAGTTCAGCACAAGTTGAATCAAAGTCTTTCCTTTCAGTCTTTTCCTCTCCTTCCAGCAGACAGGCACTCACTGCAGGCCAGTCTCTCAGGCAGAGAGACAGTATTCCTCCTTCAGCTTCTCCAGGTCCTTCTCCTTCAGGCAGAGGTTCGTCGTTGCGTAAACAGGATCTGATTTCTTAGGAGCCAGGCTCCTACTTTTATAGCACAATTCTTTTGTTCTTTAGCGCCAGGGGGCCTGGGCCTGGCTCAGTCCAGTTTTGGAGCACTTTGTTGTGGTGACTCTGCTCTTTCCTTTCAGCAGCAGGGCAGAGACATCAGCCGCTCCACAGGGGGCGGAGCCGGCATTGTGGTGGCAGGGCACAGGTCTATTCAGAGTCAAAGGTGTACTCCTCCCACCCATCCTGGTGTAATCTCTCTACCCACCACCTGGCAGCCAGCCTGTCTCTTGGAATTCCCCAGCCCTGCTCCTTACTGTTGCTAGGCAGAACACACACACAGCAGAGGCGGACTGAAATGGCCAGGTCAGTAAATACTAACTTTCTAAAAGTAGTATTTACAAACACAGGATAATAAAATAAACTTTACTAAAATAAGTATTTTATTATTCTGAGTTCAGGCATACTAAATATGACTTTCTACCATGCTCTATGAGTCCACTGGGATTACAGCGTGCAGTAATTCCAGCAGCCCATTCTGGCCTATGGAGAGCAGGTAGCCTTCAATAGTGAAAAACGAAAATGGCTGTAATTCACTATTAAGACATGCCACACACACATCAGGGCATGTCCTACCTTATGCCTACAATGCACCCTGCCCTTGGGCCTACCAGAGGGGTGACTAATATGTAGTTAAGGGAAGGTTTAGGGACTGGCAAGTGGGTGCACTTGCGCAGTCAGCGCGACAGTACCAGACTGCACGCAGGTTCTGCAGTGGCAGACCCTAGACACATTTTACTAGGCCGCTTCTGTGGGTGGCACAACCAGTGCTGCAAGCCCACCAGTAGCATTTGTAGTTACAAGCCCTGGCACTCCTGGTGCACTTTACTAGGGGCTGATAGTAAACCAAATAAGCCAAACATCGACACCAATCAATGTATACATTTTACCATAGGGAGAGCATATGCACCTTAGCACTGATCAGCAGTGGTAAGGTGCCCAGAGTCATAAATCAGCCAACACCAGGTCAGAAAAAATACAGGAGGAAGGCAAAAAGGTTAGGGATGACCCTGCAAAAAGGGCCAGGTCCAACATTTCCCAAGCTGAATGCCGAACACGGTGCCAAAAACCCAGGTGACCCACCTTGCAAAACCAGATCGTTTTGTGATAGGCAATTTTGATGTTGCCTCAATGTATTTTGGGCCCTTGCCTGTCGCGGGTACTTGTGCCTCTTGCACGAGTGAAGCACCATTTTTATTGGGAGACCTGGGGGCATGCTGGGTGGTAGTAAATTTGTGTCAGTCCGGTGATGCCACAACTTTCCCACACAAAAATATGTGGAAAAGGTGATTTTTTTAGCTACATTTGAGTTTTGCAGGGGAATTTGGGTATGAAAATGTTGGGGATCCACGCAAGCCATACCTCCCTGGAATTCCCAGGGTGTCTAGTATTCAGAAATGTGTGGGTTTGGTAGGTTTCCCTAGCTGACCGCCGAGCACGGGGCCAAAAACCCAGGTGACCCCCCCCTTGCAAAACGTGGTCGTTTTGTGATTGACAATTTTGAAGTTGCCTCAATGCGTTTTGGACCCTTGCCTGTCACGAGTACTTGGGCCTCCTGAATGAGTGAGGCACAATTTTTATTGGGAGACCTGGGGGAACACTGGGTAGTATGATATTTGTGTCAGCCCGGTGATGCCACAACTTTCCTACACAAAAATGTGTGGAAAAAGTGATTTTGTAAGCTAAATTTAAAGTTTGCAGGGGATTCTGGGGAAGAAAACATTTGGGGATCCACACAAGCCATACCTCCCTGGAATCCCCAGGTTTTCTAGTTTTCGGAAATGTGTGGGTTTGGTAGGTTTCCCTAGCTGGCCGCCGAGCACGGGGACAAAAACCCAGGTGACCCCCCTTGCAAAACCTGGTCGTTTTGTGATAGGCAATTTTGATGTTGCCTCAATAAGTTTTGGGCCCTTGCCTGTCTCGGGTACTTGGGCCTCCTCCACGAGTGAGGCACCATTTTTATTGGGAGACCTGGGGGAAGGTTGGGCGGTAGGAAATTTGTGTCAGCCCGGTGATGCCACAAGTTTTCTCCACAAAAATATGTGAAAAAAGTGATTTTTTCAGCTAAATTTAAGGTTTGCAGGGGAATTTGGGTATGAAAATGTTGGGGTATCTACGCAAGCCATACCTCCCTGGAACTCCCCGGGTGTCTAGTTTCCAGAAATGTGTGGGTTTGGTAGGTTTCTCTAGCTGGCCACTGAGCACTAGGCCAAAAACCCAGGTGACCCCCCTTCCAAAACCAGGCTATTTTGTGATAGGCAACTTTGATGTTGCCTCAACACATTTTGGGCCCTTGCCTGTCACGGGTACTTGGGCCTCCCACTCGAGTGAGGCATAATTTTTATCGAGAGACCTGGGGGAACACTGGGTGGTAGGAAATGTTTGTCAGCCCGGTGATGCCACAACTTTCCCACACAAAAATGTGTGGAAAAAGTGATTTTTTGAAACTAAATTTAAGGTTTGCATGGGATTCTGGTTAAGAAAACTTTGGGAGATCCACGCAAGCCATACCTCCCTGGAATCCACAGAGTGTCTAGTTTTCAGAAATGTGTGGGTTTGGTAGGTTTCCCAAGCTGAATGCCGAACACGGTGCCAAAAACCCAGGTGACCCACCTTGCAAAACCAGATCGTTTTGTGATAGGCAATTTTGATGTTGCCTCAATGCATTTTGAGCCCTTGCCTGTCGCGGGTACTTGTGCCTCTTGCACGAGTGAGGCACCATTTTTATTGGGAGACCTGGGGGAATGCTGGGTGGTAGTAAATTTGTGTCAGTCCGGTGATGCCACAACTTTCCCACACAAAAATATGTGGAAAAGGTGATTTTTTTAGCTACATTTGAGGTTTGCAGGGGAATTTGGGTATGAAAATGTTGGGGATCCACGCAAGCCATACCTCCCTGGAATTCCCCGGGTGTCTAGTTTTCAGAAATGTGTGGGTTTGGTAGGTTTCCCTAGCTGACCGCCGAGCACGGGGCCAAAAACCCAGGTGACCCCCCCTTGCAAAACTTGGTCGTTTTGTGATATGCAATTTTGATGTTGCCGCAATAAGTTTTAGGCCCTTGCCTGTCACGGGTACTTGGGCCACCCACACAAGTGAGGCACCTTTTTTATCTGGAGACCTGGGGGGAACGCTAGGTGGTAGGAAATTTGTGTAAGCCTGGTGATGCCACAACTTACCCCACAAAAATATGTGGAAAAAGTGATTTTTTTCATCTAAATTTGAGGTTTGCAGGGGATTCTGGGTGAGAAAACCTTGGGGGATCCACGCAAGCCTTACCTCCCTGGAATGCCCCGGGTGTCTAGTTTTTAGAAATATGTGGGTTTGGTAGGTTTCTCTAGCTGGCCACCAAGCACTGGGCCAAAATCCCAGGTGACCCCCTTTGCAAAACCAGGTTATTTTGTGATAGGCAAATTTGATGTCGCCTCAATACATTTTGGGCCCTTGCCTGTCACGGGTACTTTGGCCTCCCACTCGAGTGAGGCACCATTTTTATCGGGAGACCTGGGGGAACGCTAGTTGGTAGGACATTTGTATAAACCTGGTGATGCCACAATTTACCCACACAAAAATATGTGGAAAAAGTGATTTTGTCATCGAAACTTGAGGTTTGCAGGGGATTCTGGGCAAGAAAATGTTGGGGGATCCACGCAAGCCTTACCTCCCTGGAATCTCCAGGGTTGTCTAGTTTTCATAAATGTGTGGATTTGGTAGGTTTCCCTAGCTGACCACCGAGCACGGGGCCAAAACCCCTAGTGACCCCCCTTGCAAAATCAGGTCGTTTTTCTGATGGGCAATTTTTATGTTGTCTCAATACATTTTGGGCCCTTGCCTGTCGCGGGTACTTGGGCCTCCCGCACGAGTGAGGCACCTTTTTTATCTGGAGACCTGGGGGAACATTGGGTGGTAGGAAATTTGTGTCAGCCTGTAATGCAACAACTTTCCCACACAAACATGTGTGGAAAAAGTGATTTTTTCAGCTAAATTTGAGGTTTGCAGGTGATTTTGGGTAAGAAAACTTTGGGGGATCCACGCAAGCCATACCTCACTCGAATTCCCCAGGTGTCTAGTTTTCAGAAATTTGTGGGTTTGATGGGCTTTCCGAGCTGACCGCCGAGCACGGGGCCAAAAACACAGGTGACCCCCCTTGCAAAACCAGGTTGTTTTGTGATAGGCAATTTTGATGTTGCCTCAATAAGTTTTGGGCCCTTGCCTGTCGAGGGTACTAGGGCCTCCCACAGGAGTGAGGCACCATTTTTATCGGGAGACCTGGAGGAACGCTAGGTGGTAGGAAATTTGTGTCTGCCTGGTGATGCCACAATTTACCCCACAAAAATATGTGGAAAAAGTGATTTTTTTCATCTAAATTTGAGGTTTGCAGGGGATTCTGGGTGAGAAAACCTTGGGGGATCCACGCAAGCCTTACCTCCCTGGAATGCCCCAGGTGTCTAGTTTTTAGAAATATGTGGGTTTGGTAGGTTTCTCTAGCTGGCCACCAAGCACTGGGCCAAAATCCCATGTGACCCCCTTTGCAAAACCAGGTTATTTTGTGATAGGCAAATTTGATGTCGCCTCAATACATTTTGGGCCCTTGCCTGTCACGGGTACTTTGGCCTCCCACTCGAGTGAGGCACCATTTTTATCGGGAGACCTGGGGGAACGCTAGTTGGTAGAAAATTTGTATAAACCTGGTGATGCCACAATTTACCCACACAAAAATATGTGGAAAAAGTGATTTTGTCATCTAAACTTGAGGTTTGCAGGGGATTCTGGTCAAGAAAATGTTGGGGGATCCACGCAAGCCTTACCTCCCTGGAATCTCCAGGGTTGTCTAGTTTTCTTAAATGTGTGGATTTGGTAGGTTTCCCTAGCTGACCACCGAGCACGGGGCCAAAACCACTAGTGACCCCCCTTGCAAAATCAGGTCGTTTTTCTGATGGGCAATTTTTATGTTGTCTCAATACATTTTGGGCCCTTGCCTGTCGCGGGTACTTGGGCCTCCCGCAAGAGTGAGGCACCTTTTTTATCTGGAGACCTGGGGGAACAGTGGGTGGTAGGAAATTTGTGTCAGCCCGTTGATGCCACAACTTTCCCACACAAAAATGTGTGGAAAAGTGATTTTTTGCAGCTAAATTTGTGGTTTGCAGGGGATTTTGAGTAAGAAAACTTTGGGGGATCCCCACAAGCCATACCTCCCTGGAATCCCCCGGGTGTCTAGTTTTCAGAAATGTTTGGGCTTGGTAGGTTTCCCTAGCTGGCTGCCGAACATGGAGCCAAAAACCCAGGTGACCCCGATTGCAAAACCAGGTCGTTTTGTGATAGGCAATTTTGATGTTGCCTCAATACATTTTGGGCCCTTGCCTGTCGCAGGGACTTGGGCCTCCTGCACGAGTGAGGCACCATTTACTATTGGGAGACCTGCGAGAATGCTGAGTGGTAGGAAATTTGTGTCAGCCCGGTGATGCCACAACCTTCCCACACAGAAATATGTGGGAAAGGTGATTTTGTTATCTAAACTTGAGGTTTGCAGGGGATTATGGGTAAGAAAATGTTGGGGGATTCACACAAGCCTTACCTCCTTGGAATCCCCAGGGTGTCTAGTTTTCATAAATGTGTGGGTTTGGTAGGTTTTCCTAGCTGACCCCTGAGCACAGTGCCAAAAACCCAGGTGACCCCTCTTGCAAAACGAGGTCGTTTTGTGACCCCTGAATGAGTGAGGCACCATTTTTATTGGGAGACCTGGGGGAACGCTGTGTAGTATGAAATTTGTGTCAGCCCTGTGATGCCACAACTTTCCTACAAAAAAATGTGTGGAAAAAGTGATTTTTTAAGCTAAATTTGAGGTTTGCAGGGGATTCTGGGTAAGAAAACATCTGGGGATCCACACAAGCCTTACCTCCCTGGAATCCCCCGGGTGTCTAGTTTTCAGAAATATGTGGGTTTGGTAGGTTTCCTCTAGCTGGCCACCAAGCACTTTGCCAAAATCCCAGATGACCCCCCTTGCAAAGCCAGGTTATTTTGTGATAGGCAAATTTGATGTCGCCTCAATACATTTTGGGCCCTTGCCTGTCACAGATACTTTGGCCTCCCACTCGAGTGAGGCACCACTTTTATCGGGAAACCTGGGGGAATGCTAGTTGGTAGGACATTTGTATAAACCTGGTGATGCCACAATTTACCCACACAAAAATATGTGGAAAAAGTGATTTTGTCATCTAAACTTGAGGTTTGCAGGGGATTCTGGGCAAGAATATGTTGGGGGATCCACTCAAGCCTTACCTCCCTGGAATCTCCAGGGTGTCTAGTTTTCATAAATGTGTTTGTTTGGTAGGTTTCCCTAGCTGACCGCCGAGCACGGGGCCAAAACACCTGGTGACCCCCCTTGCAAAATCAGGTCGTTTTGTGATGGGCAATTTTTATGTTGCCTCAATACATTTTGGGCCCTCGCCTGTTGCGGGTACTTGGGCCTCCCGCACGAGTGAGGCACATTTTTTATCTGGAGACTTGTGGGAACATTGGGTGTTAGGAAATTTGTGTCAGCCCTGTGATGCAACAACTTTCCCACACAAAAATGTGTGGAAAAAGTTATTTTTTCAGCAAAATTTGAGGTTTGCAGGTGATTTTGGGTAAGAAAACTTTGGATATCCACGCAAGCCATACCTCACTAGAATTCCCCGGGTGTCTAGTTTTCAGAAATGTGTGGGTTTGATAGGTTTTCCGAGCTGACCGCCGAGCAAGGGGCAAAAAACACAGGTGACCCCCCTTGCAAAATCAGGTCGTTTTGTGATGGGCAATTTTTATGTTACCTCAATACATTTTGGGCCCTTGCCTGTCGCAGGTACTTGGGCCTCCCGCACGAGTGAGGCACCTTTTTTATCTGGAGACCTGGGGGAACAATGGGTGGTAGGAAATTTGTGTCAGCCCGGTGATGCCACAATTTTCCCACACAAAAATGTGTGGAAAAAGTGACTTTTTGCAGCTAAATTTGAGGTTAGCAGAGGGTTTTGGGTAAGAAAACTTTGGGGGATCCATGCAAGCCCTACCTCCCTGGAATCCCCCGGGTGTGTAGTTTTTAGAAATCTTTGGTTTGGTAGGTTTTCCTCACTGGCTGCAGAATATGGTGCCAAAAACCAAGGTGACCCCCTTGCCAAACCAGGTTGTTTTGTGATAGGCAATTTTGAAATTGCCTCAATACCTTTTGGGCCCTTGCCTGTCTTGGCTACCTGGGCCTCCTGCACCAGTGAGGCACCATTTTTATGGGGAGACCTGGGGGAATGCTGGGTGGTAGGAAATTTGTGTCAGCCCAATGATGCCACGACTTTCCCACACAAAAATATGTGGAAAAAGTGATTTTTTCAGCTAAATTTGAGGTTTGCAGGGGAATTTGGGTACGAAAATGTTGGGGTATCCACGCAAGCCATACCTCCCTGGAATTCCCCGGGTGTCTAGTTTTCAGAAATGTGTGGGTTTGGTAGGTTTCTCTAGCTGGCCACCGAGCACTGGGCCAAAAATCCAGGTGACTCCCCTTGCAAAACCAGGCTATTTTGTGATAGGCAACTTTGATGTCGCTTCAATACATTTTGGGCCCTTGCCTGTCATGGGTACTTGGGCCTCCCACTCGAGTGAGGCACCATTTTTATCGGGAGACCTGGGGGAACATTGGGTGGTAGGAAATTTGTGTCAGCCCTGTGATGCCAAATCTTTCCCACACAAAAATGTGTGGAAAAAGTGATTTTTTGAAACTAAATTTGAGGTTTGCAGGCGATTTTGGGTAAGAAAAAGTTGGGTGATCCACGCAAACCATACCTCCCTGGAATCCCCCGGGTGTCTAGTTTTCAGAAATGTGTAGGTTTGATAGGTTTCCCTAGCTGACCGCCGAGCACGGGGCCAAAAACCCAGGTGACCCCCCTTGCAAAACCAGGTCGTTTTGTGATGCGCAATTTTGATGTTGCCTCAATACATTTTGGGCCCTTGCCTGTCGCGGGTACTTGTGCCTCCTGCACGAGTGAGGCACTGTTTTTATTGGGAGACCTGTGGGAATGCTGAGTGGTAGGAAATTTGTGTCAGCCCGGTGATGCCAAAACTTTCCCACACAAAAATATGTGGAAAAAGTGATTTTTTTCAGCTAATTTTGAGGTTTGCAGGGGAATTTGGGTATGAAATTGTTGGGGTATCCACGCAAGCCATACCTCCCTAGAATTCCCCGGGTGTCTAGTTTCCAGAAATGTGTGGGTTTGGTAGGTTTCTCTAGCTGGCCAACGAGCATTGGGCCAAAAACCCAGGTGACTCCCCTTGCAAAACCAGGCTATTTTGTGATAGGCAACTTTGATGTCGCTTCAATACATTTTGGGCCCTTGCCTGTCATGGGTACTTGGGCCTCCCACTCGAGTGAGACACCATTTTTATCAGGAGACCTGGGGGAACACTGGGTGGTAGGAAATTTTAGTCAGCCCGGTGATGCCACAACTTTCCCACACAAAAATGTTTGGAAAAAGTGATTTTTTGAAACTAAATTTGAGGTTTGCAGGGGAATTTGGGTATGAAAATGTTTGGAGATCCATGCAAACCATACCTCCCTGGAATCCCCTGGGTGTCTAGTTTTCAGAAATGTGTGGGTTTGGTAGGTTTCCCTAGCTGGCTGCCGAACATGGTGCCAAAAACCCAGGTGACCCCCCTTGCAAAACCAGGTAGTTTTGTGATAGGCAATTTTGATGTTGCCTCAATACATTTTGGGCCCTTGCCTGTCGCGGGTACTTGTGCCTCCTGCACGAGTTAGGCACCATTTTTATTGGGAGACCTGTGGAAATGCTGGGTGGTAGTAAGTTTGTGTCAGTCCGGTGATGCCACAACTTTCCCACACAAAAATATGTGGAAAAGGTGATTATTTCAGCTACATTTGAGGTTTGCAGGGGAATTTGGGAACGGAAATGTTGGGGGATCTACACAAGCCATACGTCCCTGGAATTCCCCGGGTGTCTTTTTTTCATAAATGTGTGGGTTTGGTAGGTTTCCCAAGCTGACCGCCAAGCTCGGGGCCAAAAACCCAGGTGACCCCCCTTGCAAAACCAGGTCGTTTTGTGAAAGGCAATTTTGATGTCTCCTCAATACATTTTGGGCCCGTGCCTGTCGCGGGTACTTGGGCCGCCCGCCCGAGTGAGGCACCATTGTTATCTGGAGACCTGGGGGAACATTGGGTGGTAGGAAATTTGTGTCAGCCCTGTGATGCCACACATTTCCCACACAAAAATGTGTGGAAAAAGTAATTTTTCAGCTAAATTTGAGGTTTGCAGGAGATTTTGGGTAAGAAAACTTTGGGTGATCCACGCAAGCCATACCTCCCTGGAATTCCCCGGGTGTCTAGATTTCAGAAATGTGTGGGTTTGATAGGTTTCCCTAGCTGACCGTCAAGCACGGGGCAAAAACCCAGGTGACCCCCCCTGCTAAACCAGTTTGTTTTGTGATGCGCAATTTTGATGTTGCCTCAATACATTTTGGGCCCTTGCCTGTCACGGGTACTTGGGCGTCCCGCACGAGTGAGGCACCATTTTTATCTGGAGACCTGGGGGAATATTGGGTGGTAGGAAATTTGTGTCAGCCCGGTGATGCCACAACTTTCCCACACAAAAATGTGTGGAAAAAGTGATTTTTTTTAGCTAAATTTGAGGTTTGCAGGGGATTTTGGGTAAGAAAACTTAGGAGGATCCACGCAAGCCATACCTCCCTGGAATCCCCCGGGTGTGTAGTTTTTAGAAATGTTTGGTTTGGTAGGTTTTCCTCGCTGGCTGCAGAATATGGTACCAAAAACCCATGTGACCCCCCTAGCAAAACCAGGTCATTTTGTGAAAGGTAATTTTGATGTTGCCTTAATACGTTTTTGGGCCCCTGCCTGTCTCGGGTACTTGGGCCTCCTGCACGAGTGAGGCACCATTTTTATTGGAAGACCTGGGGGAATGCTGGGTGGTAGCAAATTTGTGTCAGCCCGGTGATGCGTCTACTTTCCCACACAAAAATATGTGAAAAAAGTGATTTTTTTAGCTAATTTTGAGGTTTGCAGGGGAATTTGGGTATGAAATTGTTGGTGTAACCACGCAAGCCATACCTCCCTGGAATTCCCAGGGTGTCTAGTTTCCAGAAATGTGTGGGTTTGGTAGGTTTCTCTAGCTGGCCACCGAGCACTGGGCCAAAAACCCAGGTGACCCCCCCTTGCAAACCAGGCTATTTTGTGATAGGCAACTTTGATGTCGCCTCAATACTTTTTGGGCCCTTGCCTGTCATGGGTACTTGGGCCTCCCACTCGAGTAGGCACCATTTTTATCGGGAGACCTGGGGGAACACTGGGTGGTAGGAAAGTTTTTTCAGCCCAGTGATGCCACAACTTTCCCACACTAAAATGTGTGGAAAAAGTGATTTTTTTAAACTAAATTTGAGGTTTGCAGGGGAATTTGGGTATGAAAATGTTGGGAGAACCACGCAAACCATACCTCCCTGGAATCCCCCGGGTGTCTAGTTTTCAGAAATTTGTGGATTTGGTATGGGTTTCCCTAGCTGGCTGCCGAACATGGTGCCAAAAACCCAGGTGACCCCCCTTGCAAAACCAGGTAGTTTTGTGATAGGCAATTTTGATTTTGCCTTAATACATTTTGGGCCCTTGCCTGTCGCGGGTGCTTGTGCCTCCTGCACGAGTGAGGTACCATTTTTATCTGGAGACCTGGGGGAACATTGGGTGGTAGGAAATTTGTGTCAGCCCTGTGATGCCACAATTTTCTTACACAAAAATATGTGGAAAAGGTGATTGTTTCAGCTACATTTGAGGTTTGCAGGGGAATTTGGGTAGGGAAATGTTGGGGGATAAACACAAGCCATATGTCCCTGGAATTCCTGGGGTGTCTAGTTTTCATAAATA
The DNA here is from genome assembly GCF_964204655.1 of Triturus cristatus. Taxonomy (NCBI): domain Eukaryota; kingdom Metazoa; phylum Chordata; class Amphibia; order Caudata; family Salamandridae; genus Triturus; species Triturus cristatus. The sequence continues at coordinate 1,251,513,301 of NC_140579.1, read as the reverse complement.
TGTGGGTTTGGTAGGTTTCCCTAGATGACCGCCGAGCAGGGGGCCAAAAACCCAGGTGACCCCCCTTTTAAAACCAGGTTGTTTTGTGAAAGGCAATTTTGATGTCTCCTCAATACATTTTGGGCCCTTGCCTGTCGCGGGCACTTGGGCCTCCCGCACGAATGAGGCACCATTTTTATCTGGAGACCTGGGGGAACATTGGGTGGTAGGAAATTTGTGTCAGCCCTGTGATGCCACAACTTTCCCACACAAAAATATGTGGAAAACGTGATTTTGTTATCAAAACTTGAGGTTTGCAGGGGATTCTGGATAAGAAAATGTTGGGGGATTCACCCAAGCCTAATCTCCTTGGAATCTCCAGGATGTCTAGTTTTCATAAATGTGTGGGTTTGGTAGGTTTTCCTAGCTGACCGCCGAGCACGGGCCAACATCCCAGGTGACCCCCTTGCAAAACGAGGTCGTTTTGTGAAAGGCAATTTTGATGTCTCCTCAATACATTTTGGGCCCTTGCCTGTCACGGGTACTTTGGCCTCCCGCACGAGTGAGGCACCATTTTTACCTGAAGACCTCGGGAACCATTGGGTGGTAGGAAATTTGTGTCAGCCCTGTGATACCACAACTTCTCCACACATAAAAATGTGGAAAAAGTGAGTTTTTCAGCTAAATTTGAGGTTTGCAGGGGATTTTGGGTAAGAAAACATTGAGGGATCCACACAAGCCATACCTCCCTGGAATTCCGCAGGTGCCTAGTTTTCAGAAATGTGTGGGTTTGGTAGGTTTCCCTAGCTGACCGCCGAGCACAGGGCCAAAAATCCAGGTGACCCCCCTTGCAAAACCAGGTCGTTTTGTGATGGGCAATTTTGATGTTGCCTCAATACATTTTAGGCCCTTGCCTGTCATGGGTACTTGGGCCTCCCACTCGAGTGAGGCACCATTTTTATCGGGAGACCTGGGGGAACACTGGGTGGTAGGAAATTTTTGTCAGCCCGGTGATGCCACAACTTTCCCACACAAAAATGTGTGGAAAAAGTGATTTTTTTAAACTAAATTTGAGGTTTACAGGGGATTTTGGGTAAGAAAACTTAGGAAGATCCACGCAAGCCATACCTCCCTGGAATCCCCCGGGTGTGTAGTTTTTAGAAATGTTTGGTTTGGTAGGTTTTCCTCGCTGGCTGCAGAATATGGTGCCAAAAACCCAGGTGACCCCCCTTGCAAAACCAGGTCATTTTGTGATAGGCAATTTTGATGTTGCCTCAATACGTATTTGGGCCCTTGCCTGTCTCGGGTACTTGGGCCTCCTGCACGAGTGAGGCACCATTTTTATTGGAAGACCTGGGGGAATGCTGGGTGGTAGCAAATTTGTGTCAGCCCGGTGATGCCTCAACTTTCCCACACAAAAATATGTGGAAAAAGTGTTTTTTTCAGCTAATTATGAGGTTTGCAGGGGAATTTAGGTATGAAATTGTTGGTGTAACCACGCAAGCCATACCTCCCTGGAATTCCCCAAGTGTCTAGTTTCCAGAAATGTGTGGGTTTGTTAGGTTTCTCTAGCTGGCCACCGAGCACTGGGCCAAAAATCCAGGTGACCCCCCTTGCAAACCAGGCTATTTTGTGAAAGGCAACTTTGATGTCGCCTCAATACTTTTTGGGCCCTTGCCTGTCATGGGTACTTGGGCCTCCCACTCGAGTGAGGCACAATTTTTATCGGGAGACCTGGGGGAACACTGGGTGGTAGGAAATTCTTGTCAGCCCGGTGATGCCACAACTTTCCCACACAAAAATATGTGGCAAAAGTGATTTTGTTATCTAAACTTGAGGTTTGCAGGGGATTCTGAATAAGAAAATGTTGGGGGATTCACGCAAGCCTCATCTCCTTGGAATCCCCAGGGTGTCTAGTTTTCATAAATGTGTGGGTTTGGTAGGTTACGATAGCTGACCCCCGAGCACAGTGCCAAAAACCCAGGTGACCCCCCTTGCAAAATGAGGTTGTTTTGTGATTGACAATTTTGAAGTTGTCTCAATAAGTTTTGGACCCTTGCCTGTCACGGGTTCTTGGGCCTCCTGAATGAGTGAGGCACTATTTTTATTGGGAGACCGGGGGGAATGCTGGGTAGTATGAAATTTGTGTCAGCCCGGTGATGCCACAACTTTCCTACACAAAAATGTGTGGAAAAAGTGATTTTGTAAGCTAAATTTGAGGTTTGCAGGGGATTCTGGGTTAGAAAACATTTGGGGATCCACACAAGCCATACCGCCCTAGAATTCCCCAGGTGTCTAGTTTTCAGAAATGTGTGGGTTTGGTAGGTTTCCCTAGCTGACCGCCGAGCACGGGGTCAAAAATCCAGGTGACCCCCCTTGCAAAACCAGGTCGTTTTGTGATGGGCAATTTTTATGTTGCCACAATACATTTAGGGCCCTTGCAAGTCGCGGGTATTTGGGCCGCACGAGTGAGGCACCATTTTTATCGGTAGACCTGTGGGAATGCTGGGTGGTAGTAAATTTGTGTCAGTCCGGTGACGCCACAACTTTCCCACACAAAAATATTTGGAAAAGGTGATTTTTTCAGCTACATTTGAGGTTTGCAGGGGAATTTTGGCACGGACTTGTTGGGGGATCCACGCAAGCCATAAGTCCCTGGAATTCCCCGGGTGTCTAGTTTTCAGAAATGTGTGGGTTTGGTAGGCTTCCCTAGCTGGTCGCCAATCACGGGGCCAAAAACCCAGGTGACCCCCCTTGCAAAACCAGGTTGTTTTGTGATAGGCAATTTTGATGTTGCCTCAACACATTTTGGGCCCTTGCCTGTCACGGGTACTTGGGCCTCCCACTCGAGTGAGGCATAATTTTTATCGAGAGACCTGGGGGAACACTGGGTGGTAGGAAATGTTTGTCAGCCCGGTGATGCCACAACTTTCCCACACAAAAATGTGTGGAAAAAGTGATTTTTTGAAACTAAATTTAAGGTTTGCAGGGGATTCTGGTTAAGAAAACTTTGGGAGATCCACGCAAGCCATACCTTCCTGGAATCCACAGAGTGTCTAGTTTTCAGAAATGTGTGGGTTTGGTAGGTTTCCCAAGCTGAATGCCGAACACGGTGCCAAAAACCCAGGTGACCCACCTTGCAAAACCAAATCGTTTTGTGATAGGCAATTTTGATGTTGCCTCAATGCATTTTGAGCCCTTGCCTGTCGCGGGTACTTGTGCCTCTTGCACGAGTGAGGCACCATTTTTATTGGGAGACCTGGGGGAATGCTGGGTGGTAGTAAATTTGTGTCAGTCCGGTGATGCCACAACTTTCCCACACAAAAATATGTGGAAAAGGTGATTTTTTTAGCTACATTTGAGGTTTGCAGGGGAATTTGGGTATGAAAATGTTGGGGATCCACGCAAGCCATACCTCCCTGGAATTCCCCGGGTGTCTAGTTTTCAGAAATGTGTGGGTTTGGTAGGTTTCCCTAGCTGACCGCCGAGCACGGGGCCAAAAACCCAGGTGACCCCCCCTTGCAAAACTTGGTCGTTTTGTGATATGCAATTTTGATGTTGCCGCAATAAGTTTTAGGCCCTTGCCTGTCACGGGTACTTGGGCCACCCACACAAGTGAGGCACCTTTTTTATCTGGAGACCTGGGGGGAACGCTAGGTGGTAGGAAATTTGTGTAAGCCTGGTGATGCCACAACTTACCCCACAAAAATATGTGGAAAAAGTGATTTTTTTCATCTAAATTTGAGGTTTGCAGGGGATTCTGGGTGAGAAAACCTTGGGGGATCCACGCAAGCCTTACCTCCCTGGAATGCCCCGGGTGTCTAGTTTTTAGAAATATGTGGGTTTGGTAGGTTTCTCTAGCTGGCCACCAAGCACTGGGACAAAATCCCAGGTGACCCCCTTTGCAAAACCAGGTTAATTTGTGATAGGCAAATTTGATGTCGCCTCAATACATTTTGGGCCCTTGCCTGTCACGGGTACTTTGGCCTCCCACTCGAGTGAGGCACCATTTTTATCGGGAGACCTGGGGGAACGCTAGTTGGTAGGACATTTGTATAAACCTGGTGATGCCACAATTTACCCACACAAAAATATGTGGAAAAAGTGATTTTGTCATCGAAACTTGAGGTTTGCAGGGGATTCTGGGCAAGAAAATGTTGGGGGATCCACGCAAGCCTTACCTCCCTGGAATCTCCAGGGTTGTCTAGTTTTCATAAATGTGTGGATTTGGTAGGTTTCCCTAGCTGACCACCGAGCACGGGGCCAAAACCCCTAGTGACCCCCCTTGCAAAATCAGGTCGTTTTTCTGATGGGCAATTTTTATGTTGTCTCAATACATTTTGGGCCCTTGCCTGTCGCGGGTACTTGGGCCTCCCGCACGAGTGAGGCACCTTTTTTATCTGGAGACCTGGGGGAACATTGGGTGGTAGGAAATTTGTGTCAGCCCTGTAATGCAACAACTTTCCCACACAAACATGTGTGGAAAAAGTGATTTTTTCAGCTAAATTTGAGGTTTGCAGGTGATTTTGGGTAAGAAAACTTTGGGGGATCCACGCAAGCCATACCTCACTCGAATTCCCCAGGTGTCTAGTTTTCAGAAATGTGTGGGTTTGATGGGCTTTCCGAGCTGACCGCCGAGCACGGGGCCAAAAACACAGGAGACCCCCCTTGCAAAACCAGGTTGTTTTGTGATAGGCAATTTTGATGTTGCCTCAATAAGTTTTGGGCCCTTGCCTGTCGAGGGTACTAGGGCCTCCCACAGGAGTGAGGCACCATTTTTATCGGGAGACCTGGGGGAACGCTAGGTGGTAGGAAATTTGTGTCTGCCTGGTGATGCCACAATTTACCCCACAAAAATATGTGGAAAAAGTGATTTTTTTCATCTAAATTTGAGGTTTGCAGGGGATTCTGGGTGAGAAAACCTTGGGGGATCCACGCAAGCCTTACCTCCCTGGAATGCCCCAGGTGTCTAGTTTTTAGAAATATGTGGGTTTGGTAGGTTTCTCTAGCTGGCCACCAAGCACTGGGCCAAAATCCCATGTGACCCCCTTTGCAAAACCAGGTTATTTTGTGATAGGCAAATTTGATGTCGCCTCAATACATTTTGGGCCCTTGCCTGTCACGGGTACTTTGGCCTCCCACTCGAGTGAGGCACCATTTTTATCGGGAGACCTGGGGGAACGCTAGTTGGTAGAAAATTTGTATAAACCTGGTGATGCCACAATTTACCCACACAAAAATATGTGGAAAAAGTGATTTTGTCATCTAAACTTGAGGTTTGCAGGGGATTCTGGTCAAGAAAATGTTGGGGGATCCACGCAAGCCTTACCTCCCTGGAATCTCCAGGGTTGTCTAGTTTTCATAAATGTGTGGATTTGGTAGGTTTCCCTAGCTGACCACCGAGCACGGGGCCAAAACCACTAGTGACCCCCCTTGCAAAATCAGGTCATTTTTCTGATGGGCAATTTTTATGTTGTCTCAATACATTTTGGGCCCTTGCCTGTCGCGGGTACTTGGGCCTCCCGCAAGAGTGAGGCACCTTTTTTATCTGGAGACCTGGGGGAACAGTGGGTGGTAGGAAATTTGTGTCAGCCCGTTGATGCCACAACTTTCCCACACAAAAATGTGTGGAAAAGTGATTTTTTGCAGCTAAATTTGTGGTTTGCAGGGGATTTTGAGTAAGAAAACTTTGGGGGATCCCCACAAGCCATACCTCCCTGGAATCCCCCGGGTGTCTAGTTTTCAGAAATGTTTGGGCTTGGTAGGTTTCCCTAGCTGGCTGCCGAACATGGAGCCAAAAACCCAGGTGACCCCGATTGCAAAACCAGGTCGTTTTGTGATAGGCAATTTTGATGTTGCCTCAATACATTTTGGGCCCTTGCCTGTCGCAGGGACTTGGGCCTCCTGCACGAGTGAGGCACCATTTACTATTGGGAGACCTGCGGGAATGCTGAGTGGTAGGAAATTTGTGTCAGCCCGGTGATGCCACAACCTTCCCACACAGAAATATGTGGGAAAGGTGATTTTGTTATCTAAACTTGAGGTTTGCAGGGGATTATGGGTAAGAAAATGTTGGGGGATTCACACAAGCCTTACCTCCTTGGAATCCCCAGGGTGTCTAGTTTTCATAAATGTGTGGGTTTGGTAGGTTTTCCTAGCTGACCCCTGAGCACAGTGCCAAAAACCCAGGTGATCCCTCTTGCAAAACGAGGTCGTTTTGTGACCCCTGAATGAGTGAGGCACCATTTTTATTGGGAGACCTGGGGGAACGCTGTGTAGTATGAAATTTGTGTCAGCCCTGTGATGCCACAACTTTCCTACAAAAAAATGTGTGGAAAAAGTGATTTTTTAAGCTAAATTTGAGGTTTGCAGGGGATTCTGGGTAAGAAAACATCTGGGGATCCACACAAGCCTTACCTCCCTGGAATCCCCCGGGTGTCTAGTTTTCAGAAATATGTGGGTTTGGTAGGTTTCCTCTAGCTGGCCACCAAGCACTTTGCCAAAATCCCAGATGACCCCCCTTGCAAAGCCAGGTTATTTTGTGATAGGCAAATTTGATGTCGCCTCAATACATTTTGGGCCCTTGCCTATTATTATTATTATTTCTGATTTTGTATAGCGCCTGGTTACACTGTCAGTGTGTCCCCGCGCTGTCAGAAGAGCTAGTTGCTCCGTCAGTCAGACAAGACGGGGCTATTCTTTAGGAAAGAGGAATGTTTTAAGTTTCCTGCGGAAGATGAGCTCCGATGTTTCCACTCTTAAGCTCAGGGGGAGAGAGTTCCATTTATGTGCCGCCAAAGTACGAAAGGATCTACCCCCCATTCTGGCTCTCTTGTGTCTGGGGACAGCGAGGAGGCCTGCTCCTAATGAGCGGAGTTGTCGGGTAGGCGTATAGGGGCAGAGAAGGTTCCGAAGGAAGGCCGGGCCCTTGCCATGTACGATCCTGTGACCAATGCATAGGACCTTGAAGTCGATCCTTTCATTGATCGGAAGCCAATGTAGTATTTGTAGAGATTTTTTAGAGGCGGCTCTTCTGGACAGCCGGAGGACCAGGCGAGCAGCAGCATTCTGGATTGTCTGCAGTCGACGCCGACTAGTGGCGTTGGCGCCTAGATACAAAGCATTGCCGTAGTCCAGTCTCGACGTGACAAGAGCGTGGACCAGGGTCTTCCTTGAGGATTCTGGGAGCAGGTCCAGGGTCTTACGGAGTTTCCGTAGAATCGAAAAGCACGTACCAGCGACCCGTCTGGTGTGGTAGTCGTAATTAAGCTTTGAGTCCACCCATACTCCAAGGTTCTTGACCTGATCACTGGGGGTAGGGAGAGGCCCCAGGGTCTGTGGCCACCAGGCAGATGACCAGACTGAGGGGGGTTTTCCTACAATCAGCACCTCAGTCTTGTCTCCGTTCAGACGGAGGCAGTTCTTCGCCATCCATCCAGCCAGCTCTTGGAGGCATGATGAGAAGTTCGCGGCGGCTTGTTCAGCAGGTTGGGTCAGAGCGACCACCAGCTGAGTGTCGTCTGCGTATGTCACTACTTCCACCCCATAGCGTTCCGCAGTAGTAGCCACGGGGGTGACATATAAATTGAAAAGGGTAGGACTGAGGCTTGATCCCTGAGGCACTCCTTGACCGAGGTCAAAGGTGTCGGAGCGTGCTCCTCCTTGCTCCACCGAGAAGCTACGGTTAGTAAGAAAAGATTCCAGCCATAACCAGGCCGTGCCTGTCACCCCTCCTTTCTTCAGACACTGTAGCAGCGTATGATGTGCTACAGTGTCGAAGGCTGCGCTGAGGTCCAGGAGCACTAGTGCCGCCACATGCCCGGCGTCCACGTGCTTCCTCAGTGCCTCAGTCGAAAAAAGGAGGGCTGATTCTGTGGAGTGGCGGGCCCGGAAGCCCGATTGGTTGGTATGCAGGAGGCCTCTGGACTCTATGTGTGCTGAGAGTTGTTGGTTGACCAGCTTTTCCGCCAGTTTTGAGAAGAAGGGTAGGAGCGAAATGGGGCGCAGGTTGCTAAGCTGGGACGCACTGATATGGGGTTTTTTCTTAAGAGGCAGTACGACTGCTTGTTTCCACCCGTGTGGGACCTTGCCAGTGTTAAAAGAGGTAGACAATATATGGCCTACATACGGTGCCAGAAGACTCATGGCACTGGCCAGGAATTTGGCAGGGGCAGGATCGTGAGGGGAGCCTGATTTGATTCCTTTAGCAGTGGCTATCAAAAGGTCCTCTGTCGGAACCTGGTATGCTGTAAGGCAGTCTTCGATCTTTGCCTCCCAAGTCGCTTCTTCCTGAGGAGGTAGAAGGTTGGAGCCAGTTCTGGCATCATCAGGGAAACTGGTGTAAATGTCGCGTACTTTTTTGTGAAAAAATTCCGCAATGACGTTACAAGATTGTACTGAGGTATCGGCCTGCTCTAAAGAGGGGGGAGGTGTAGTGATCTCTTTATAGATCCTAAAGAGCTCCTTGGATGAGCAGTTAGCACTATCTATACGGTCAGCGTAGAAGGTCGCTTTGGTTTTCCTAATTTGGAAGTGGTATTTTTTTATGCTAGCTTTGTACACATCTCTTGCCTCTGGTGAATAGTTCTTTCTCCAGGCACGTTCGAGCCTCTTGCAGGCTGCCTTGGTTTTTCTAAGAGCTGTGCTGAACCAAGGTGCAGTTTTAGTTTGCCGCTCCGGGCCCTTATTGGCCCAAGGGGCAGTGATGTTTAGGGCTTTAGTGATGTGTCCGTCCAGGGCCATGCAAGCCTTGTCAACATCTACTCCTAAGTCTGTGGGGGAACCATTCAGTAGGAAGTGATATTCAAAAGAGTCCATGGAGAAACGGGCCCATTTCCTTTGTTGTTTATTGGCGCTATGGTGGGTTTGTTTATGGTGAGTCTTGACTAGGAAGTGAAAGGGGACTAGGAAGTGGTCGGTCCACAGCAAAGGAATGGGAGGGTCCTGTTTCAGATCCTCCAAATTACTAAAGATGGGGTCAAGTTGGTGCCCCTGTCGATGGGTCGGGAGGAGGGAGGCTATTTCTAATTGTATGGTTTGCAGCTCTTGACGCAATTCTTGAGCAGCTGAATTGTTGAAGTCTTCGAAGTGGAGATTAAGATCCCCTAATACAAGGAACTTCCTGTATCTCATAGCCAATGGGGTAGCGTTCTGGATGAGACTTTCCGCGAAGTTTCTGCTACCTCCCGGGGGTCTATAGATTAATAGGCCTTTGATGACCGTATTTTTGTCGATATCGATGGAGAAAGCTCCAGTTTCGCTATCTTTTATATTAGCTGGTTCGAGGGAGCATGTCATATTCACTCTATAGATTATGGCAATGCCACCTCCCCTTCCCTTAGGTCTATCCTGCCTGCAAATTGCATAGCCAGGGGGAAGGGCCTCCCTGACTTCAGGGTCTGAGTCCTCGTCCAGCCAAGTTTCAGTGAGGCATAGTATGTCCCATTTGTTGTCTATTATAAGGTCGAATACTTCTAGTTTATGTTTTTTGAGAGAACGACAGTTAAGCAGAGCGCCACTGATTTTCCTAGTGTGCTCTGGTCGGGCGTTGTCGTTGGGCGTGCTTGCTTTAGGATGCTTATTGAGGATGAAGCCACAGTGTTCACAGGGATTTGTAGGACTGCGTATACTGAGATCAATACTGTGCTCACATACCTTAAAGTATTTGTTGCGAAGGTTGAGGAGCTCCTCTTTATCGTATCGGTTATCTGGGAGGTGAGGACTAGGGGGTCTGGCCCCGTGCCCCGGTCTGCCGCGGACGGGCGCAGACGGGCTTGCCTTAGGCGCGCCTTCGGCGCGCAAACGGCGCTCCCGCTGCGCTCGTCCGCTGCGCTTCCGGAGGCAACACATGATATGGGCGGGGGAGGGCGTGGCCTTGAAAGTGGGCGTGGCCTGTGCGTCGCCGGGGAGGCGAGCTAGGGGTCGTTGCAGCCGTCACGAAGGACGCTGTTTAAGATTAGGTTCAGGTAGGTGAAGCAACAAGCTTAAAATTGAATAAACACAGTTAAAAACAGATTTAACAAGCTTTAAAAAGAACGTGTCTCCCGGCGTCTGCCTGCGGAGCTCTGGCACTTCTGGAGGCGGCGCACAGCGCGCGCGCTTTTAAGTGAAGTCACAGAGGGGGCGTGGCCTTGAAAGTGGGCGTGGCCTGTGCGTCGCCGGGGAGGCGAGCTAGGGGTCATTGCAGCCGTCACGAAGGACGCTGTTTAAGATTAGGTTCAGGTAGGTGAAGCAACAAGCTTAAAATTGAATAAACACAGTTAAAAACAGATTTAACAAGCTTTAAAAAGAACGTGTCAACCGGCGTCTGCCTGCGGAGCTCTGGCACTTCTGGAGGCGGCGCACAGCGCGCGCGCTTTTAAGTGAAGTCACAGGGGGGCGTGGCCTTGAAAGTGGGCGTGGCCTGTGCGTCGCCGGGGAGGCGAGCTAGGGGTCGTTGCAGCCGTCACGAACGACGCTGTTTAAGATTAGGTTCAGGTAGGTGAAGCAACAAGCTTAAAATTGAATAAACACAGTTAAAAACAGATTTAACAAGCTTTAAAAAGAACGTGTCTCCCGGCGTCTGCCTGCGGAGCTCTGGCACTTCTGGAGGCGGCGCACAGTGCGCGCGCTTTTAAGTGAAGTCACAGAGGGGGCGTGGCCTTGAAAGTGGGCGTGGCCTGTGCATCGCCGGGGAGGCGAGCTAGGGGTCGTTGCAGCCGTCACGAAGGACGCTGTTTAAGATTAGGTTCAGGTAGGTGAAGCAACAAGCTTAAAATTGAATAAACACAGTTAAAAACAGATTTAACAAGCTTTAAAAAGAACGTGTCTCCCGGCGTCTGCCTGCGGAGCTCTGGCACTTCTGGAGGCGGCGCACTTGCCTGTCTCAGATACTTTGGCCTCCCACTCGAGTGAGGCACCACTTTTATCGGGAAACCTGGGGGAATGCTAGTTGGTAGGACATTTGTATAAACCTGGTGATGCCACAATTTACCCACACAAAAATATGTGGAAAAAGTGATTTTGTCATCTAAACTTGAGGTTTGCAGGGGATTCTGGGCAAGAATATGTTGGGGGATCCACTCAAGCCTTACCTCCCTGGAATCTCCAGGGTGTCTAGTTTTCATAAATGTGTTTGTTTGGTAGGTTTCCCTAGCTGACCGCCGAGCACGGGGCCAAAACACCTGGTGACCCCCCTTGCAAAATCAGGTCGTTTTGTGATGGGCAATTTTTATGTTGCCTCAATACATTTTGGGCCCTCGCCTGTTGCGGGTACTTGGGCCTCCCGCACGAGTGAGGCACATTTTTTATCTGGAGACTTGTGGGAACATTGGGTGGTAGGAAATTTGTGTCAGCCCTGTGATGCAACAACTTTCCCACACAAAAATGTGTGGAAAAAGTTATTTTTTCAGCAAAATTTGAGGTTTGCAGGTGATTTTGGGTAAGAAAACTTTGGATATCCACGCAAGCCATACCTCACTAGAATTCCCCGGGTGTCTAGTTTTCAGAAATGTGTGGGTTTGATAGGTTTTCCGAGCTGACCGCCGAGCAAGGGGCAAAAAACACAGGTGACCCCCCTTGCAAAATCAGGTCGTTTTGTGATGGGCAATTTTTATGTTACCTCAATACATTTTGGGCCCTTGCCTGTCGCAGGTACTTGGGCCTCCCGCACGAGTGAGGCACCTTTTTTATCTGGAGACCTGGGGGAACAATGGGTGGTAGGAAATTTGTGTCAGCCCGGTGATGCCACAATTTTCCCACACAAAAATGTGTGGAAAAAGTGACTTTTTGCAGCTAAATTTGAGGTTAGCAGAGGGTTTTGGGTAAGAAAACTTTGGGGGATCCATGCAAGCCCTACCTCCCTGGAATCCCCCGGGTGTGTAGTTTTTAGAAATCTTTGGTTTGGTAGGTTTTCCTCACTGGCTGCAGAATATGGTGCCAAAAACCAAGGTGACCCCCTTGCCAAACCAGGTTGTTTTGTGATAGGCAATTTTGAAATTGCCTCAATACCTTTTGGGCCCTTGCCTGTCTTGGCTACCTGGGCCTCCTGCACCAGTGAGGCACCATTTTTATGGGGAGACCTGGGGGAATGCTGGGTGGTAGGAAATTTGTGTCAGCCCAATGATGCCACGACTTTCCCACACAAAAATATGTGGAAAAAGTGATTTTTTCAGCTAAATTTGAGGTTTGCAGGGGAATTTGGGTACGAAAATGTTGGGGTATCCACGCAAGCCATACCTCCCTGGAATTCCCCGGGTGTCTAGTTTTCAGAAATGTGTGGGTTTGGTAGGTTTCTCTAGCTGGCCACCGAGCACTGGGCCAAAAATCCAGGTGACTCCCCTTGCAAAACCAGGCTATTTTGTGATAGGCAACTTTGATGTCGCTTCAATACATTTTGGGCCCTTGCCTGTCATGGGTACTTGGGCCTCCCACTCGAGTGAGGCACCATTTTTATCGGGAGACCTGGGGGAACATTGGGTGGTAGGAAATTTGTGTCAGCCCTGTGATGCCAAATCTTTCCCACACAAAAATGTGTGGAAAAAGTGATTTTTTTAAACTAAATTTGAGGTTTGCAGGCGATTTTGGGTAAGAAAAAGTTGGGTGATCCACGCAAACCATACCTCCCTGGAATCCCCCGGGTGTCTAGTTTTCAGAAATGTGTAGGTTTGATAGGTTTCCCTTGCTGACCGCCGAGCACGGGGCCAAAAACCCAGGTGACCCCCCTTGCAAAACCAGGTCGTTTTGTGATGCGCAATTTTGATGTTGCCTCAATACATTTTGGGCCCTTGCCTGTCGCGGGTACTTGTGCCTCCTGCACGAGTGAGGCACTGTTTTTATTGGGAGACCTGTGGGAATGCTGAGTGGTAGGAAATTTGTGTCAGCCCGGTGATGCCAAAACTTTCCCACACAAAAATATGTGGAAAAAGTGATTTTTTTCAGCTAATTTTGAGGTTTGCAGGGGAATTTGGGTATGAAATTGTTGGGGTATCCACGCAAGCCATACCTCCCTAGAATTCCCCGGGTGTCTAGTTTCCAGAAATGTGTGGGTTTGGTAGGTTTCTCTAGCTGGCCAATGAGCATTGGGCCAAAAACCCAGGTGACTCCCCTTGCAAAACCAGGCTATTTTGTGATAGGCAACTTTGATGTCGCTTCAATACATTTTGGGCCCTTGCCTGTCATGGGTACTTGGGCCTCCCACTCGAGTGAGACACCATTTTTATCAGGAGACCCGGGGGAACACTGGGTGGTAGGAAATTTTAGTCAGCCCGGTGATGCCACAACTTTCCCACACAAAAATGTTTGGAAAAAGTGATTTTTTGAAACTAAATTTGAGGTTTGCAGGGGAATTTGGGTATGAAAATGTTGGGAGATCCATGCAAACCATACCTCCCTGGAATCCCCTGGGTGTCTAGTTTTCAGAAATGTGTGGGTTTGGTAGGTTTCCCTAGCTGGCTGCCGAACATGGTGCCAAAAACCCAGGTGACCCCCCTTGCAAAACCAGGTAGTTTTGTGATAGGCAATTTTGATGTTGCCTCAATACATTTTGGGCCCTTGCCTGTCGCGGGTACTTGTGCCTCCTGCACGAGTTAGGCACCATTTTTATTGGGAGACCTGTGGAAATGCTGGGTGGTAGTAAGTTTGTGTCAGTCCGGTGATGCCACAACTTTCCCACACAAAAATATGTGGAAAAGGTGATTATTTCAGCTACATTTGAGGTTTGCAGGGGAATTTGGGAACGGAAATGTTGGGGGATCTACACAAGCCATACGTCCCTGGAATTCCCCGGGTGTCTTTTTTTCATAAATGTGTGGGTTTGGTAGGTTTCCCAAGCTGACCGCCAAGCTCGGGGCCAAAAACCCAGGTGACCCCCCTTGCAAAACCAGGTCGTTTTGTGAAAGGCAATTTTGATGTCTCCTCAATACATTTTGGGCCCGTGCCTGTCGCGGGTACTTGGGCTGCCCGCCCGAGTGAGGCACCATTGTTATCTGGAGACCTGGGGGAACATTGGGTGGTAGGAAATTTGTGTCAGCCCTGTGATGCCACACATTTCCCACACAAAAATGTGTGGAAAAAGTAATTTTTCAGCTAAATTTGAGGTTTGCAGGAGATTTTGGGTAAGAAAACTTTGGGTGATCCACGCAAGCCATACCTCCCTGGAATTCCCCGGGTGTCTAGATTTCAGAAATGTGTGGGTTTGATAGGTTTCCCTAGCTGACCGTCAAGCACGGGGCAAAAACCCAGGTGACCCCCCCTGCTAAACCAGTTTGTTTTGTGATGCGCAATTTTGATGTTGCCTCAATACATTTTGGGCCCTTGCCTGTCACGGGTACTTGGGCGTCCCGCACGAGTGAGGCACCATTTTTATCTGGAGACCTGGGGGAATATTGGGTGGTAGGAAATTTGTGTCAGCCCGGTGATGCCACAACTTTCCCACACAAAAATGTGTGGAAAAAGTGATTTTTTTTAGCTAAATTTGAGGTTTGCAGGGGATTTTGGGTAAGAAAACTTAGGAGGATCCACGCAAGCCATACCTCCCTGGAATCCCCCGGGTGTGTAGTTTTTAGAAATGTTTGGTTTGGTAGGTTTTCCTCGCTGGCTGCAGAATATGGTGCCAAAAACCCATGTGACCCCCCTAGCAAAACCAGGTCATTTTGTGAAAGGTAATTTTGATGTTGCCTTAATACGTTTTTGGGCCCCTGCCTGTCTCGGGTACTTGGGCCTCCTGCACGAGTGAGGCACCATTTTTATTGGAAGACCTGGGGGAATGCTGGGTGGTAGCAAATTTGTGTCAGCCCGGTGATGCGTCTACTTTCCCACACAAAAATATGTGGAAAAAGTGATTTTTTTAGCTAATTTTGAGGTTTGCAGGGGAATTTGGGTATGAAATTGTTGGTGTAACCACGCAAGCCATACCTCCCTGGAATTCCCAGGGTGTCTAGTTTCCAGAAATGTGTGGGTTTGGTAGGTTTCTCTAGCTGGCCATCGAGCACTGGGCCAAAAACCCAGGTGACCCCCCCTTGCAAACCAGGCTATTTTGTGATAGGCAACTTTGATGTCGCCTCAATACTTTTTGGGCCCTTGCCTGTCATGGGTACTTGGGCCTCCCACTCGAGTAGGCACCATTTTTATCGGGAGACCTGGGGGAACACTGGGTGGTAGGAAAGTTTTTTCAGCCCAGTGATGCCACAACTTTCCCACACTAAAATGTGTGGAAAAAGTGATTTTTTTAAACTAAATTTGAGGTTTGCAGGGGAATTTGGGTATGAAAATGTTGGGAGAACCACGCAAACCATACCTCCCTGGAATCCCCCGGGTGTCTAGTTTTCAGAAATTTGTGGGTTTGGTAGGTTTCCCTAGCTGGCTGCCGAACATGGTGCCAAAAACCCAGGTGACCCCCCTTGCAAAACCAGGTAGTTTTGTGATAGGCAATTTTGATGTTGCCTTAATACATTTTGGGCCCTTGCCTGTCGCGGGTGCTTGTGCCTCCTGCACGAGTGAGGTACCATTTTTATCTGGAGACCTGGGGGAACATTGGGTGGTAGGAAATTTGTGTCAGCCCTGTGATGCCACAATTTTCTTACACAAAAATATGTGGAAAAGGTGATTGTTTCAGCTACATTTGAGGTTTGCAGGGGAATTTGGGTAGGGAAATGTTGGGGGATAAACGCAAGCCATATGTCCCTGGAATTCCTGGGGTGTCT